>NC_073746.1:270099811-270409454 GCF_029784135.1 Toxorhynchites rutilus septentrionalis
TCTCACCCAAGAGCAAGAGGGCTCAGAGAGAGTAATTTGTTATTTTTCACATAAGCTTACAACTCCTCAACGCAATTATCATGCGTGCGAGAAGGAAACTTTAGCGGCGTTATTAGCGATCGAAGCATTTCGAGGGTATATAGAAGGAGCCCACTTTACTTTGATCACAGATTCGTCGGCCTTATCCCACATTATAACGACTAAATGGAAAACAGCTTCCCGTTGTAGTCGATGGTGTTTGAATTTGCAACAGTACGATATGAATATCGTACACAGAAAGGGGAAGGACAACATTGTTCCTGACGCTCTTTCCAGAAGCATCGCTGTTGTCTCCACTAGATTATCTTCAACTTGGTATGAAGACACGATTAAAAAAGTTCAGGACAACCCTGACAGTTTTGTCGATTTCAGAATAAAAGATGGAAAACTTTTGAAATTTGTTTCTACTCCTAATCTACCATTCGATCATAGGTATGAATGGAAAGTAGTTGCTCCTCCTGATAATAGGGAGAAAATAATTCGTGAAAACCACGATGAATCAATGCATCTTGGAGTAGACAAGACGATTGATCGAATCAAACAACGCTACTTTTGGCCAAGATTGTCCGCTGAAGTGCGCGAATATATAAAAAATTGTAGTACGTGTAAAGAAGTAAAAGGATCTTCTGTACCCGTAAACCTCTTAATGGGTGATCGAAGGATAACGAAACATCTTTGGCAGATAATAGCCATCGATTTCGTTGGTCCCTTGCCTCGAAGTAAGAAGGGTTACCAATACATTCTAGTTGTACTAGACTTATTTAGTAAGTGGATTATGCTTACACCCGTCCGCAGGATCGATAGCGTAGCTCTCTGCAACATAGTTCGAGACCAATGGTTCTTTCGAAACCCTACCCCAGAAGTTATCATAACAGATAACGCCACATGTTTTCGGTCAAAAGAGTTCAAATCTCTATTAAATCGGTTCAATATTCGTCACTGGCTAAACGCCAAGTATCATTCCCAAGCGAACCCTGTGGAAAGGGTGAATCGCACTGTGAACGCGGCAATTAGAACCTATGTCAAGGAAGACCAAAGGTTATGGGACTCTAAGCTGTCGGAGATAGAAACCATCTTGAATTCTTCTGTTCATTCCGTGACTCCTTTTTTCATTACTCATGGTCACGAATTTTTTTTGAGAGGATCAGATCATAAGGATTCATCCACAGAACAGGATCGTACTCTAGAGCAGAGGTGTGATAATCAGAAACTACTTTTCAATCAAATTTATGAGATCGTCGAAAAGAATCTTAAAGAAGGTCATGAATCCAGTAAACATCGATACAATCTTAGGCATCGTCAGTATGCGAAAGATTTTGAATTAGGTCAAAAAGTATATTATAGGAATATGAAGCAATCTAGCGCAGTTCAGAATTATAACGCTAAATATGGGGCAATGTATCTGCCTGCTAAGATAATATCAAAGGTTGGTTCCTCATCTTATGAAATCGAGGACCTGGCGGGAAAATCACTAGGAATTTGGCATGCATCTCACCTAAAACCCGGTTAATTTTATAAAAAGGAGATGATTAAAAGTTTACTTTCAGCAGCTGCAGCTGTCTGATCAATAAGAATACTCATTAGAAGCATAGATTCATCAGCTCGATGAATTTAAGCTTGAAAATTTAATGATTTTCCACTCATGATGAAGTTTGATTTATCACCTTTAGACAATTGTGTCTAAAGCAACATTTTTTCTAATTTAGAGCATTTAGGTTTAGATTATTTCGATTGTACAGTTAGTAGTAAGATAGGATTAGGTCTGAATGCGACTTTGTATGAATGGGATAGGATTAGTAAAAGGTACCCGATTGAATGTGATGATGAATGAGTGAAGATTTTCGGTTAGGTAAATTGGATAGAAATTTCTGGAGCAATAGATATACTCCAAAGATGTTCCTCACATGTTGAGGGAGCACTAAAATTTTCTTTGCTGTAAAGCAAATTCAGAAAGTGGTATTCACAATGCATGAAAATGTCGAAATGGTATCGTATAGTGAATTAAGCTGGAAAAAAATAATGATTATAAATATTACGAGCCTTAGTATCCATTGATTTCTGATAAATTGAAAATAAATCATGAAGATTGACGGAAAATTGAAAAAAAATTACTTTTCATAATTTTTTTTCTCCTGAGAGTGGGATAATTGTTACGGTTAGAAAAACCGCAACACAATATAACCATAAACCATATGGTAATACGGACCGAAGAGTGAGTGTACCTCCCATAATTATACACCCTACTAATACATGCCCAAATCCCATCATCACCTACCTACCTGTAAGGCATTGCATGCTGCCACGCGAATTCAAAAAAAAAAGAATCTTCGTAAAAAAAACTAACAATGTTTAACAATGATTCCTTACAACCTATGAGGAATCTTTAGTCCTAAAGGACGAAAAAAAGGAGCAGAAGATTAATAGGAGGAGAGAGAGAGAAAGGGGATAGAGAGATGGGATAGAAGAGAGAGAGAGATAAAAGGGGGATTCGAGCCGTAAAGGAAGATTGGAATGGCTCGAATCGGTCTTAACTCACGGACCGTCGAAGAAATTATACCGAAAAATCGACAAAATTAAAGTTGTACTTTTTGAGTGAAGTGCGAGTGACAATAAGGGAAGAAGGAGTGGCACGTCCTAGGAACCGCACAAGCCGGGCGACCTTCACCCTCCTCGCTGGATTCAAACGACGAAAGAGGTACCTCGGAGAAAACGCCGGTGGTCAGCGAGCCCCCAACGTTATCGCTGCTCCACACGTATACGGGTGAGTCGGTCGAACGTTTCGGAGGTTGCAGTGCGGTGAGGTCTGGTCGAGCCTAGCCCCCGCTCATCGTCACTTGGACCGATGAGACCGATCCCCGTGTGCGGGCACCGTGAGTAGAATAAATAAACCCACAGAAACCCTCTCTCTATTATCAACCAACATACTCACCTGAATTCAACCTGTTCCTGTTCGGCCGCAACGATTTTCTAACCTACTAACCTGAAAAGAAAGAAAAAAATATATAATAAATTTAAAAAAATATACTTACCATTCTGTTCTTATTACGATCATATTCTCATCATATCCATCACCAACAGCTTCCGTTGTATTCGTGAGTCCACCTCGTTCCTAGGTAAGAGCCGACCCTGAGGTAATTATACAAACCAGTACCACTGAGCTAGCCATAACTTACAGGTGGTTCAACACTCCTTCCACCTTTCTGAGGGGAAGGGGGAGGTCTGCAATAGAAATGAAACACAAATTTCTGAATTACTTGAAACGAAGCCAAATTTGGCATGTGGAGGTTTTAGGATGCAATAAATGTTACTATGGTGGTTTGACACTCCTCCCGCTCTCTAAGCGTGGGCTGTCATACAAATGAAACACAAAATTGCCAAATTTGACATGTGAAGGGTTTACGGGGCACGAAACGTTTCTATGGTGAATACACTCAACCCCCCTCTCTAAGGGGGGCTGCCATACAAACGAAACACAAACTTCTGGATAATTCGAAAACTAACCAAGCATAATTTGGGATGTGAGGGTTTTTGGATATGAGAAATGTTTCTATAATGGTATCACACCCCTCCCTCCTCTGGAATGGAGAGGGGGTCCCATAAAAATATTACACATATTTCAACCAAAAATATTCCAACCAAACATGACAATTGAAAATTTTCGGAAAACTCTGAAGGAAAAAGGGGAAATTCGGAAAATTAAATCCCCATATATTCTACAATTACAAAGTGACAAGTTCTGTTAGTCCATTTGATGTTTGCGCTAGCGAAATTGTTCGAAACTGGAAATGGATTTTAATGTGATAAAACGCACTCCTATATCTTCTTCTATCTATACCGAAAAAGGATCGCCGAATGTGTTGATAATAGTAGAACTCGAGGAAGGAATTGTCCGATCTAGGGCTGTCTTTATTCTATTATATATTCTCTATAAAACATTTATTCCATGTAACGGAGAAACATGTTATTTGCAAGTGGTTGAAAAATCTTGAACGAGAATTGTGTCTGAAAATAATCTAATATATAATGATCAGTTTTGTTCGAAATACTAGGAATTTTATAGTAAAAGGTAAATTCAATGGGCTTGAGTAGAAGATCAATCAATGAACAGTTCTGCGATTGGACCCATGAACTTGCTCATAGTAAGAAAATGTGAATGTTTGAAGGTATTGATAACAAAAAACAAATTTTGGGCGGGACGAAGTTTGCCGGGACAGCTAGTAATGTATAAAAATACGCCCTTTTCATAAGTTAAGAAATGCGTGTGATATATAGGCCGAGAACAATTTTCGGTTGACTTTCACGTCTGAGATTTTGCTATGCTGAAAATGCGATCAAAATATAGTTTTCATTTTGACGTAGGGTTAAGTCTTTCGAGGACAAATTGGGGTACAAATTGAAAATCAAAAATCGAGCACATCGTGAAAATTGTCCAATTTCAAACGCTTATTGCTCAGTCATTTCCTGCCGGATTGATGAAATTTTTGCGTCAATAGATTTCGGCACTCCATAACAATTGTTTGCATTGAAGAAAATAATATATGTCATGAAACTAACTATCGGACAATTGAAAAATCTCGAGCCCTATCCTAACGGAAATACCCACTTCTGAATGGTCGAAATTGACGACACATGCGGCGGGTCCCTAACAGAGACATTAAAACCAAGCTGCCTGGGGGCATTGCCAATACATGAAAGTAGAGGGAGCTTTTGCTCCCACCGAAATGTGTTCCTTAACAGAGACATCTAAACCAAGCTCCCTGGGGGAAACCGACATTGCAAATACATGAAATTAGGGGAAACTTTTGTTCCTACCGCAATGTGTTCCCTAACAGAGACATTAAATGAGTTTAACGATGTAATTCTTCAAACATATCTTAAATCAACAGATAGCTTAACGGAATCCTACATCAACTATGCAGTCGTGTCTCGGACACAACCCTGCTGTGACTTTTTTTTTTTGAGTTCTATGCACAACGTTCTGTTGGAATCACTCGAGTCTATCTGATCATTCATTTGACGTGGTATAGCGGAAGAATAGAAAAGAACTAAGTCTTTGCGTCTCCATTCGATTTGCAAACATCAAACAGTAGTGGATGAGAACAACCAAGCGTCTCCATCGTCAATCTCCACCAGAATGACAGAGTGGTGAAGCGACGAACCAGATTTTTCCACAATTTATTGTGTTTATTTTTCATAGGTTAGCGAAGCTTTGCTGAAGTAGCTCCATCAAGTCAATTTTCATAAATAAAACATGTCTACCAGACTATACGTATACCAGACTAATTTCACCGAAGACTGTACTGTTTGTATTCGATTAAATGCAGGACAATATTGATTGTCCCGCTCTCCTTGAAAGAATTCTGTTTTAAGTTCCTCCCAAATTCACTGTTATTAGCTATCCCTCGTGTCTTCAATGAAGTAGGGGAAGATTTTGATCTAACATTTTCCAAGAATGAATTCATTCGTAGAATAAGAAGATAACAATAACCCTTTTTAAGGTTGTGGCAGCTATATTGTCACCAACAAAAAATATTCTCTTCGTTGCACTTGGAATAGTATTTCGATATTTTACTTAACCAGAAACTTTTAAAGGTATCTGGAAACACTTCATTTTTTTTATGATTGAAACTATAGGGTTCATTCGCCTCTAGAGGAAAATGTACGATATTTATTTGGGAGTCATTTTTATGTAACAAAACCACAATTTTAGAACGGGAGAGAATTATGTTCAAATTTGTTAAAAATGCAACGAGTTGATAAGTTTTTCACTATACACGTTCTATTTAGGATATACTGTGTGAAATAGTGCAGTTTTTTCAATAAAATAAATGGTGTATTTGATGGAAAATTCAATTTTTAAATCTATATAAAAATAATATTTTTTTCGCTGCGCTACAAACATTGTTTCGATTTTTGCATAACGTAAGGCGCAATAGAGTGAATTTACAATGTAGCGGCAAACAAGTATGGAAAAGTTCATTCGCTCATTTCTCCACACCTGATTATAAATCACTCATGTATCTGCTTGGAATAATCATGGCGAAAAGAATGCAGCAAACAATCGTGAGATTGCACGATGAATCATTTTACACTCCCCGACCATCTTCATTCGAGACTGATAGAAAACATAACAAAACAAAGAGTGGAAAACAACATTCAATGAATGAATATTTCTTTGGAAGGATCGCACGAAACAAAATAACAAGTGAGTCAAAATAGATTGAATCTGCTAGTATGTATGATTTTATTTTCCCTTGTACTCTTTTCCTTGTCAGCTGAAGTGCACATGAAATCCACCTTCCCTCTCATCAATAACTTGCGTTAATATGGTCTTTTGCGTTGGCTTAGATCGTTTCATACTAGTAACAAAAAAATATCATTGCAATAGTGCACAGGAAACAACTCGATTTCAACTATCTACCTATATTTTACTGCCGCGATCGAGACTCAATGATTGCTATTTGAGTGAAAAACGAATGATTTTACAGATACACTCGCAGGCTCAAGCAAATGAGGCAAATAGAAGAGCGGAATCGAGACAGTATTTTCCCGTTCCAATCGAGAATGAACTTTGCGAAGAGGATAGATGAATGTTTTCTGACTCAAATAAAGTGAGGCCTAAACGGAGAATAGAAGGGTGAGTTTTATCTGTGAATGAGTGTTGTTGAACGAATTTCGATGCGATTATGCCCATACCTGGCGGCAAACAGTGTTTTTGAGGTTAATGAGCAGTGGCAATTATAGTGCAACCAGAGAGAAAGGATCGTTTCACATCACTCACATCATGAAGTGCTCCCGAATAGAGAAGGTTTTTGCATCAAAGAGATCGAAAGTCCGATTAATTTAAAAGGATATTTTCCGATCATTTTCTGCTGCCACTATTGAGTTTCATAAAGAGTAGGCACAATGAATAACAAAATATATCACTGATTCGATTATTTCAGAAGAATAAAGATAAACAATAGAGATAAAGAGTAAACACGATAAATAACTAAGTATATTACCGGTCTGATAAATTTTAAAGAAGTTTCTCGGATTACCTTGTCAGGTTTCCCAAGAACGATTTTCTGTCGTCCCGATTGGAGTTCGATAAAAATACGTATAGGAGAAGTGGGTAATACGCACCCCGTAAGCGAGAATGGATTTATCTTGACCGTGCTCTTAAAATTTAAGGTAACAACTACGTCAGTACGTAGATTAGTTAACCCTCAGTCATCTGTAATCATTCTGTATTTTAGATACTGAATAACAAAAGTGCTACGAATTTTATTTTGTAAGACGCCCAAATTCTAAATATCCAATCATACGGTGTTAAATTGCCCAGCAGAAGTATAATATGCCCATGACTTGTTTTTCTCAGAGACTATAAAGCTCAGAGAAACAGCTTGTATGAACGAGAGATTCCATCAACCTATTCCCTTCATGCCCACCAGCGAAGAGAAGAAACCGTTTCTCCGGTGAGCGTGTTCTCCCAGTATTCGTGCATTAATTCTCCAGTCCGCGCTCTTTTTTCCTGCATTCTCTGAGCACATAATATAGATGCCAGATGTGAAAACATGTTTTCGTTTTGAAGGCATTTAATTTTGTGAAAACATACTGACGTCATTTCAAAGTATGTGAAAACAATTTTTCTGTGATTTATCGAACATGATTTAGAAATATCGTGATGCTCATTTTTGTTCATTATGATTACATTTCAAGACATTTATTCGTGCCATGCAGAGATATTTGCAAAAATCATCTGGCATCCCTCACATACAAGCTATTTCTCTCGTGAAAATGTTTACGGCCGAAAGCGAGCAAATTGCCCCAATCGAGGGTATGCCATACTGCCCGATGGTAAGCTGATACAGAAAATATCAAATTGAGAAACGAAAGAATCCTTTCTTACCATTTTCTTCATCTGAGATATTCACTGGAAATTCGACTCAATAAATATGACCCACAATTATCGCCTCTGAATCGGTTTCAAGCAACAAAAACCTTAAAGAAATGATGTAGAAAATTACATGGAAAATCGCTTCCAAAGAAAATTATTTTTCTTATTTTTTTAAAGCATGTTACAAATGTAAAACTTGCATGGTAGGATTCTATCATTGAGTAGCACGATTGACTATATCCATTGCATTTCTATTCTAGCTGGTTTACGAGAAAATCAGGCGGGTCAAATTGCCCGGCGTTTTAGACACATTTCCTCTACGATGAATAATAGATGAATGTTGTAAATCATGAGCTTTTCGGAATTTCGTTTCGTCGAGTGGTCGATAGTTCACGTTTACATAATCGCATCACTTACCTCGGTAAATCCTGATTATTACCTCTGCCAACAACTATCCCTTCCATGATAATCGCCAGGGAACCACGCTATAGAGGCGACCCTTCTGGCCTTCGGGCGGCGAATATCATACTAACATTCCTTCCCTTCCCCTGGTGACTGTAAGGACGTGGCCGGCGTCGTTATTGACCGTTTAAAGTTCGAATCGCCGAAAATTGCACAACGAGAATGATTTGCCAGTTCCAAGCGTCATTCTGTGTGTTTTTTGTGCAATTTGGTTGGTTCAGGTCAATCACGGAGCGCAACTACGAATTGTACAGTCTACCGAAGCTCAAGCTCAAGTGGCAATTATAGCGCAACCAATTTTTTTCAGCTGTTTCAATAGTTATTTTTTTTATTAATGATAAATATGTGTTATTCCTCATGTAGGGATTATGTTTTCTGAAGTTGAAGTTGATTCGTTGCCCAGTTTCCACGGCCTTGTAAAGAAAAAAAGAAATATCAGTTATACAGTATGAACGATTCAATCAAAGATGGTGTGAATAAATAAATAAATATTAGAGTGGCGACTTCGGTAAGTTCAGTTCTAGATAGGATCCGTGTTCACGGCACTCTAGCATTAACATTTCCCGGATTTCACAAAAAAAAATCGCGTATTGAATTCTTCTAACATTATTTTATTTATACTTAGCATAACCTTTTGACGTAGGATTACGTCTTTCGGGAACATATTGGGGTACAAATTGAAAATCGAAAATCGAGCACATCGTGAAAACTGTCCAATTTCAAATGCTTATTGCTCAGTCATTACATGATGGATTGATGAAATTTTTGCGTCAATTGATTTCGGTACTCCATAACAATTTTTATATTGAAGAAAATAATAGATGTCATGAAACTAACTATCGAACAATTGAAAAATCTCAACCCCTATCCTAAAGGAAATACACACTTCTGATTGGTCGAAATTGACAACACATGCGGCGGATCCCTAACAGAGGCATCAAAACCAAGCTGCCTGGGGGAAATCGACATGGCAAATACATGAAAGTAGGGGGAACTTTTGTTCCTACCGAGATGTATTTCCCAACAGAGACATCAAAACCAAGGTGCCCAGGGGAAATCGGCATTGTAAATATATGCAAGTCGGAAGCATTTTTATATTGCAAGTAAGGTGAGTGATACGATTGATTCTAGCAAATAAAATTTAAATTTGGAACTTTAATGTTGGTTGCTTCGTGAAATTTCATATCAATGACCGATCGTGTATTGTGAAAAATTTAGCATAATTGTACGTGTAAAATTGTATATGGTAGCAGTTGTGTTAAAAATGACTTGATATATGAAACGATTTATTTCAATTTTCATAAATAAAAACCAAGGTTTGTTCTCGCTCGAGAACGGGTCGTTTGGTTTAAGCTGACTGTTTTGTTAGGTTCATTTTCAACCAAGAAAAGTTTATACGGCGAGCAAAATTGGAAAAGTTAAGAAATATTAGAAAGTGATTGCTCTACATATAGTAATTAGGTGTTGTTAGTCCAATTAAAATTCGCATTGAATTTCCTTTTCCATTTCAAATATGTTTTCTCTATATTAAAGTAACATGTTTTTATTGATGAGAAAAATTGATAATTGTGTTCGTATTGATATTGGTCGTTCCACTTCGGTATCTTTTATCTGATACGCACCATCCAACGTCTGTTTACATCGTTCTGTCATCATCACTCGGTAAACACTGGTGGAGTGAACAAACAATATCCAACAACCAAACGAAACGGCCCTTTTTAGAGCCACCAAATCATTATCAAAGAGTTTAAAGATGTACTTCTTCAAACATATCCAAAATCAACAGAGAGCCTAACGGAATCCTACGTCAACTATGCGGTCGTGTCTCGGACACAACCCTCCTGTGACTTTTTTTTTTGTTCTTTGCATTTCCAGCGATTTATCAATATGAACGAAAATGAACAAAAACAAGAATTTTAGAACAAAACCTTGCATTTCGGAATATGTTTTTCGTGTGTATGGGGAAATACTTCAGACGCGCCCGTGACAACTTGTGAAACATCCCGCCGCTGACAACCAGTTTGATCGACACCGTTGAATGCTTGTCAACAATCCAATCAGATTTTCGCCATCATTTATGCCATGCCAAAAAACAAATCGAAAACGCCTATCAATATGCAAGATAATATTTCGCTCGCGCTTAACAGAGCTTTATTGATCAGTTAACCAGATTAACATCGATGTATCGTTGTATCGACCTAACATCAACCGAACGCTACAAATGATGCATGTACTGTGCGAAGCGGTATGATTGCAGCTCTTGCTTTTTGTGATTTTCTATAAGCTGTCATTCGAACACAACAAAGAAATCATGGAGAATCAAATTGTGTAAGCAGGAACAGTTCTAATTTATATTTGTTCAATATAATTTTTGTTCTTTATTTAAATTTCAGAAGCCAATTGAACCGAAATCGACATCGTTGAACGCTCGTCAACAAACCGAACATATTTTCGCCATAATTTGTGCTAAACCAAAAACAAATCGAAACGCCTATCAATATGCAAGATCTTAACAGAGCTTTATCCATCAAAAGTACGTTCCCAAATTCCGTTTTGCTTGCCAAGATTGGATCGAATACAATTTCAACGATTGACCCTAAATAGTAAAACCTTGCAATCGTTTTATCGACCATTTGTTTGTGTTTGATGGACAATTTGACGCCACTTTTTTGCCAACATGTGCAAAACATCGATTATGGTTGTATTTGTAATGTTTTGAAGCGAACAAATTGAAAAAAAAGTAGGTTATATCTGTGGTATTACCGCCAGGGTGACGTAGAACTATCGTTGATTTAGTGATCATTTGTTTGAAGTTGCATCCGAATCAATTCTCTATGAATGGATGAATGAATAAATTGAAAGATTGGTGAATGATCTTCTTGTAAATCTGTCAGCGGATTTAACTGAAATAGTCAAGAACCAATTATTTTCAACAGCTTCGTTTAACCAAATGTTAAATTTAATTGATTCTTTTGCATAAATTGCAACACCTGCAGTGTGTTTGGAGTGCGACAAGCAAAAAGCAACTTTATAACCAGGAATATTGTATTGATTATATGATTCTTCATCAATTATGTGAGTTTCAGAAAGAAAAACCATCTGAGGACGCATGTTTTCTACAAGATATCGCATTTCTGCGTAGGAAGCCCAGCAATAGTCAGATAAATTATTGCTAACTTCTTCTCACATATATTTTTTCTAAATTGCTATTTGGTTTGGAAAAAGTTACTTTTTTCTCGTCCAACAGTCTCTGATAGACAGTACACTTTGTGCTATAAGCTGGATGATTTATATCCAAATTCAGCTTCCGTTCCTTATTAAACTTGGTACAATTTATGCATTTCAATTCATTTGATGAGCACTCAGATGTTTTATGTTTTTCATTACATCTTGAACATGTTTGTTCTTTCTTTCTTTCTCGCAATCTGTACTCTTATGCCCGAATTCTCCACATTTGAAACAGCGCAATACATTAAAGGCCACAACCACGGTACATTTATCCCACCCGATGCTTACTTTACTAGCAGTCATCAAGTTTCTGTAAGTATTATGGTCAACTTCAATTATCGTGTTGTATTTGTTATATTTCAAGCGTGGATTTTGATATTCAGCAACGACCTTGACATCATTAATCGAAATGTTTTCATTTTGACTCTTCAAGTTGTCAATGAAAACATCAGAGGAATATCGATCACTCATCCCAATAATTTTCAATTCCGGTTTTATTGGCTTTGGAATAAAAGTACTAAACCCTTCTCCAAGATTGGTCTCAATTCCATTTTTCACTTGTTCAATATTACCCCCTGCTGCACACTCAACAATAATCGAGCCATCTTTCCCGTTTCTGAAATTCTCTATTTTGTGTATTTTAGGATCTAATTTAGTCTTCAAGACTTTTCTTGTTTCATCATTTTTCTTGCCAGACTCTTTACCACAATGACTGGACGAGCCTTACGAGCCACGACATTCGCGAAAGTTTCAATTTTACTACTATTATTTCGAAGCATTATTTTCTTTTAAATCATTATTTTTATTCGTTAACATTATTTTCTTGCTCGGAGTGTCCAAATTAGCACTAATTGAGCTTGGACTAAACCGTCGTTTCCTGTTAACAGCTAAGTTTTGACGTAGGACTACGTCTAACCGGAAGATATAGGGGGTGAAATGGAAATCTAGGCACTGAACAAGTAGGAAAAAATGCAAGATTTGGAACGTTTATAACTCGAGCATTTCTCAATAGATCGCAAAGGTTTCTGCATCAATTGATAGGAAATATATCTACGCATCTATCATAACGAATAACATTTCATTTTTCTTGAGATAAATAATTGAATAATTGTGAAATATCAAGCATTGTCCAAATGCACTATGTGCCCATTTTTGATTGGTCCATTTTGTGCTCCTCAAATCGTACCGACCAAAACGGGCAACCAGAGCAGCAGCGAAATAGAATGAAGCACGATTGGAAAGGAAAAAGAAAAAAAAAGAACGAAACATTGGTCTCACACGCAGTCTCACACATGCGTAATTCTCGAGCCAGCCAGTCAGCTTAAAAATCCCCGCTCCGCTGCCGTAACGATCATTCTCATTCAAACCGTACACCACATCAGTTCGCATCACAACACATCAACAAACCAAACCAAGCAGCCAAATCTGGACATGGCAAAGGAGGAAAAATTAAGGGAAAGGCAAAACCCGCTCGAATCGTGTCGGTCTGGAGTTCCCCGCAAGGGTAGCTAGGCCGAGCGCATTAGTACCAGTGCACCAGTCCACCAAGCCGGCGTTATATAGTTTCGGCCGCCGAAGTGATCGAGTTAGCTGCCAAAGCTGCTCGCGCCGAAAACAAAACCCGCATTCGGAACAGAACACATTCGGTTCGGTGGACATCAAGTCAACAGGCAGTTGCAGCGAGTGGTGAGTGGCAAACGCAATCGCAAAACGGCAGCTGGTAGCAGAAGAAAATAGTTTGTTCTTTATACAATCTGCTTTGGTGGCAAATCCAGAACAAGGCGGCATCGAGGGCGTTCGAAATGGTTTTTTTCAAAACCACGAGTACAAAGTTTTCTAAATTGGAACCATTCCATAAAACAAGGCGCTTATCAGGGCCATTAAACCTTTCAAAAAAGAGTTTAGGAAATATAGTTCAATGCTTTCTAAAATAATATCCAAAATAATAATAAAAAACAATTTGATTTTTTCATAATTTGTTTGCCAGGATCTGCTGAGTATGTGAATTTGGCAGTTGTTCTGAGCTTATTGATAGTTGGGGACTTTCCTGATTATTCAATTTACACCAATTCTTAAATTGTTTCCAGATTGAAAGTACAGTAATTTACAATTAGTTCGACATTTAGCTAATTGGACGGACATGTAATGCGACATAATTAGTTGGACATTTTTGTAAACATAGAGATCCAAATTATGACCCCACATTGAAAGTCGACACTGTACCACTGTCATCGCAAATGTTCAATTACAGGTTAAAATCGTTTCCAATGCGACACTGAGTGGTGCTTCGGCACGTCGCATTGAATGTAATTTACTGTACAACATGTCACAAAGCTGGATGGGAAGAAATTTTCCAACTGTGAAAGCTGTGGCGAGTGGCAACAAATCGCTAAACAGGAAGGTTTAGCCGAACAAGATGGGGATATCGAGTGATAACAAAACAATAAACTCTTTAGAATGAAGATAATTTTGTGATCCTGAAAAGGACCCTTTTTAGCCTGCATGTGAATCCAACGAGCGAACAAATCATAATGAATGTATTTTTTTGCCATCGCTGCCTTTTAACGCTCATTCGTTCGTCTCGTTGGACTCGTCCCTTTGGCTGAGTCTGCCGATTTGTCTCTATCCTGTGAGCGTGTACCGCTAGAGTATAAAGCGCGCGGATCCAAAAAAAATATCTCATTTTCTTTCAAACCGTAAACCAGTGTGGTTGTACGGCATCGTTTAGCATCGCATCGCATCACATCATAAAAAGAAAACAAGCAGCAACGTGGACGTGTTGACGTAACAAAGGAGGACAAGTTAAGGGAAAGGCAAAGTCTCACTCGAACCGTGCATGTTTCCAGTTCCCTGTTGGTCGCATTCATTGATTGCTCCGCAAGGGTAACTAGGCCGAACGGATTGGTGGCGGAGCACCAGTATACCTAACAGCGGTTATAGAGTTTCGACCGTCGGAGTGCTCGAGTTGGCTTGCAAAGCTGCTCACGACAATCAGAAAACACGCATCAAGAACAGAGCAGCTTCGGTTCGGCGCTCGTCAAGGCAACAACTAGTTTCAGCGAGTGGCAAACGCAATCGCAAAACGGCAGCAGGTAGAAGAAAGAAAAAGTTTGTTTATACAGACCGCTTTGGTGGCAAAACCAGCCACCGTAAAACACGGCGCTTTACAGGGCCATTAAACCATTCAAAAAAGAGTTATTAAAAGTTTTTCACAATACCAATGCATTCTAAAGTGACATAATATGACATATAATATAAACTGTTTTGTTTTGTTTATGCTTGTTCTTGAACTGGTTGGGGTTTTTTAAATTGATCATTCAGTTTTCACAAACCCATGTACAGTTTCCGAAATAAAAGTGGCTTCAAATTACAACACATTGTATGCAGGATGGCATTAACGAATTTTCTCGGTAGCAAGAACTGCTTTCTTTGGTTGACTGACTGACGTTACATCTGCATTGTATAGGAAAATAACTAAGGAGCAACATGATGAGCTATGTATTTCCTGCTGCTCTGTTCTTATTTTAAGTTCTTATAGTTCGTTTATTTTTCAACAGATCGTCTCCAAAACCTCAGTTCTTTTTTATTTTTATTTACTTTGTTTACGGATACTACAAATCTTACAATTCATTCGTCTCTGAAACCACAGTTTAAGGTACGGTAATGTGCTCAATAATGAAATATATGATAGTGAATGAGTTGATGACTACCTATGCATTCCCTATCATAGCCATCATTTTGATTGTACGATATATGCATACGCCGAAAGATGCCCGGCGTTGAGCATTTAATAAGTACAAAGCCTTTAGAAAAAAATCAAGAATCAAGTTTGTAAAAAAAAACGCAAAAACACAACACCAAAGGTTCTTTTCAGACCCCCCAACATGTTCATAAAAAGTAAACAGTAAAGTAATTCATTTTTCAGGTAGATAGGTAGGTAGAAGAAAATAAAACAATATAATTAAAATATATATTTAGCAAAAGCTGTCCCCTTTGTATAGTCCTACGTCACTCCGGTTATGTCCCCGACATTACCCACCCGTCTTTTTTGTCAACAATAACTTTTTCAGAGAAAAAGCTTTTCATGTTTTCCAACTTTTTGGCAACACTGCTTTCGAAGCATGCCAACTTCTCTTTGAAAAGCTCGTCGAAAGATCTGATAAGCTTATCTCGCTCATTCTCAAACGCGATGCTTATTTGCTCGGTGAAGCTTTCTCGGACATCAGAGAGCGAAAGTGAGATCTTTTCCATCTCCCTTTGCAAACCACCAACGTCTAAAGCATCACCTCGCACGCCACTTTTTTGGTCCGACAAACATTCGTCACAAATAAACTGAATGTTCGGATTCTCTGTAATCAGTTTTGCTGTTGCTTTTGTAAGCGAAGTACAGCGCCGATGAAGTCGAACACTGCACTTACCTACACAAACAACAGGATCATCACTGATCATTAATTCTCCGTCGCACGCCTTGCACACGCTCATTTCGTGAGTGCCACGCGCGGCAGCAATGGCAAAAGCAGATACAAAATAAAACAGAACAATGCACAACACAAGCAACTACGGTGACTATCCTGAGCGATAGCGATCTACGGCTCGCTGTAATAATTATTCAGTAAAAACACACAATGAATATCAGCATGCACGCAATGGGTACTTATCCTGATAATATTTCCAATCGGCCGTCGGCAGAACAAGTTTGTTCAAATTTCAGCCACATAAACACCTTATAATCAGCACTATAGATATATACAAACCACCATGTTCGTCGTTAGAAAGCTAGTTTGCTTTTAGTTAGTTAGCTCTGATGCATCAAACGGAACCAATTTTCGATACTGGTACTCTCTTGGTCGGCTTCTCTTCTCCTCCTGATGGATCGGCTCTTCTGCGCTCCCTCACAGTTCGAAACATACTGTATGCGTTTCAGGTCAGGTCAGGTAACGAATCACTCGATGGCTGCAGTTCTCCAACTCCCGGCTACACCGATTCTTGACAAGTCCTGCTCCCCCTGGTCCAACCACCTCGCTCGCTGGGCTGCTCTTCTTCTTGTTCCTACCGGATTCGGTGCGAACACCATTTTTGCAGGCCTGCTGTCCGGCAATCTTGCAACATGCCCTGCTCATCGCACTCGTCCAGCTTTGCCGACTTTCTGGATGCTGGATTCGCTGCAGAGTTGCGCCAGTTCGTGGTTCATTCTCCTTTTCTATACTCCGTTTTCATGTACACCACCGTATATTGTTCTGAACACTCGGTGTTCGAAAACACCAAGTGCTTGTGAGTCCTCTTCAAGCGTCGTCCATACTTCGTGCCCATAGAGAACAACCGGTCGAATTAAGAATTTGTACATGGTACACTTCGTACGGGGTCGGAGTTTGTTGGACCTAAAGGATTTGCGGAGTCCAAAGTAGGCACGACTTCCAATGACTATGCGTCTTCGAATTTCACGGCTGTTGTTGTTGTCAGTTGTTATCAACGAGCCAAGGTAGACAAATTCCCCTACTACCTCGAACTCGTCGCAGTCGATCACAACACTACTACCAAGAAAAACTCTGTTGCGATCCGTCCCTCCTGCTAGCATGTATTTATTCTTAGAGGCATTGATCCCAAGCCCAATCAGCCCTGCTTCGAGTTTCAGTCGAGTATACAAGTCGGCTACCGTCGCATGTGTTGTTCCGATTATGTCCACGTCGTCGGCGTAGCAGATAACCTAACTAGACTTGTTAAAAATCGTGCCCCGCAAGCCAGCTCTCCAAATAACACCTTCCACGTTGAAGTACAAACAGGAGAGTCCATCGCCTTGTCGAAGTCCCCTGTGAGGCGCAAAGGATTCCAACAGCTCACCTCCATAGCTGTCTTCGGTCGATTGTATCATATGCCGCCTTCAAGTTAACGAAGATGTGATGTGTAGGCACCCGATACTCGCGGCACTTTTGGAAGATCTACCGCGGTGTAAAAATCTGGTCCGTCGTCGAGCAACCGGGAATGAATCCGGCCTGATAACTTCCCGCAATTCTACTTACTATTTGACTATCCTTCCACCCCTCTGGTAGCTGTTCTGTGTCCCAGATACTGACTATCAATATACACTGCGTATACTCTACAAGTTTTCCCGAACCTAGAAGAGCTCCGCTACGAGGCCATCCTTACCAGCTGCGTTGTGGTTCTTTAGCTGACTAATTGCCTGCTTAACTTCACCCATAGTCGTGGATGATACGTCGTCGTTGTTCACTGAATCGGTGTAGTCTTCCTCAACGCCGTCTTGGTCTCCTGTCTGCGCGCTGTTCAGGTGTTCATTGTAGTGCTGGCTCCACCTTTCGATCACCTCGCGTTCGTTCGTAAAAATGAATTGTTTCTGCACATTTCGGCCCGCGACACAAAGCTATTGTGTGAGGCGTTTAGTTTCTTGAAGAACTTCCGCGATTCTCGAGAACGATAAGGCAGCTCCATCTCCTCACACTCTTTCTCTTCCAGGCGGCGCTTTTTTCCCGAAAGAGATGTGTTTGCTGCCTTCGCTTCAGTCTGTATCGTTCCACGTTTTGTAGAGTCGCTCGTTGCACTATATCTGCGCATGCTGCATCCTTCTCGTTCGGGAGCGCTCGGCGCTCGTCGTCAAACCATTCGTTCCGTTGTCCCCGATGTTCATACCCGATGACGGTCTCTGTTGTGCTGCTAATTGCTGCTTTGAAGGTGTTCCAGCATTCATCGAGGGGAGCAGCATCCAGTTCGTCTACCCCCGGCAACGCAGTTTCGCTGCGCGAATATGTTGCAGCAACGTTCGGCTCCTGTGGTCTTCGTAGGAGGTACCGTGTTGAGCGCTAGTGTCTTAAGTTATTTACGACTGACAGTTTAGAACGCAGTTTGACCATTATCAGGTAGTGGTCAGAATCGATGTTAGCGCCACGATATGTTCTGACGTCGATGATATGCGAGAAGTGTCGATCGCCGATCAAAACGTGGTCAATTTGTGTTTCTGTTTGCTGTGTTGATCTCTAGATGTAACGGCATTGAAGACTGTGCTGGAAGAAGGTGCTACGTATTCGCTGGTTCTCTGATGGGCGCTGAACCGCCGACCAGAGTGTTCAAATCATCGATGACGATTTTGATGTCGTGTTATGGGCAGCGATCGTATTCACGCTCTAGCTCCGCGTAGAATTCTTCCCTATCGTCATCGGTGCTAGCTAGATGGGGGCAGTGGCCGTTAATAATGCTGATGTTGAAGAAGTGGCCTGCACATTCTTTCATTGATCAGCCACCAGCCGTTTCTGCATCTCCCCCATAACGCATAAATTGACGCAATCGTTTTCCACATGGAAAAAATATGTTTTAATCCGCAAAATCTCCTAGGTCCTCTTTTTGCCGATAATATCCTTCAACTGGACGGATTATTTAATTGAAAATTTGCTTGTAGGTAAAAAAGCGTTTTCCAAACACTAATGGTGTTGGTGATTACGTCTCGTATGCAAACATGGGCAGTAAAGGTATCTGGCAATACTCCATTTTTAGGGCTATATGATTTTGGGAGTAATTTTTATAAAAAAAACGCGATTTTGAAGCGCCGACAGAAAAAAAAAACTGTAGAATTGTTAAGAATGCAACAAGTTGATAAGTTTTTTTGCTGTAAGCATTCTATTTAAGATCTACTGTGTAAAATCACGCAGTTTTTTCAATACAATAAATTATGTATTTGATGAAATCGGCCCAGTAATTCAAAAGTTATGAATTTTTGGAAAAAAAGGGAAAAATTGTTTTCCAGACCACCAGTTAACTTTGAAAAATCATAACTCAAAACTGACAAAGAACACATCTCTGACTTCTGGATATGTTATGCAAAAAAATCCTCAGTTTTCAAGAAGAATATTAAAAATATAACGCTCTTGGTCCCGAGACCATGTAAATTATACAAAACAAATACAATCAAAAATTGGAATGAGAAAATCCATTTTTTACAGATGCAATATACCTTTAAGAAAAGATAGCTGATTAGCTTTAATTTGATATGTCGATCATATTGTGGATAACCGGGCACCATTTTGCCCCGGAACGCGGAAACGCATCTTGCCTCTGCTCACGATAGATACAATACGGTAGCGCAACTTATGAGAAAGGCCTTTCAGCCATCTTGGATTTTGTATGTAAACAATCTGCAATATTTTGCAATATCTTTTTTTTGCTCTTTGTGTGAGGTATTGTTTTGGTGGGAATAAGAGCATTGAAAAATTAAAAGGTAAGTCTTTTACGGTTAAACTTAGGTCTGAGAGACCAAGAAATCAATAATTCGTTCATTTCTCAGAAAACATCAATACTACGACATTGCGATTCTCTCTAGCTTCGTCATTCATTGTTCATCATCGTTTGGCGTATCATATAAGTTGGTACGAAGGGGACGTATATCACTTTTTCACCACCTTCGGTCTGAGACACCGATGCGCGTACAGGAGTAACTTTTTTGGACAAGTGACTTTTTTTCCTATTCTAGAATATTGTTCAATGAAATGTATAAATTAATGTCAGTGGCGTGGAATATTTATTAAATATAATGCGTTATATCATTTTCGGACTATTCTTATTTGATTTTAGTCCTTTTGTCACCGGATTGAATGGGTTCATATATTATTCGTCGATATACTCGTCGTTAGATTCATACGTGCAAAAGTAAAGTACAAATGTTTGACATTCGTATAGTTGTTCACTAAATATAATGGTCACGCATATACACACTTGTGCAATAAATGCACTTGCGGAAGAATTGTAAACTGTAAATTATAAATTAATCGGTGGATTATGGTTATTTTACAGTTACAGCTTCGGGTTATTCCTACAATATATGAGCTGAACAATATCGACGATCAAACAAGTCGCAGGAAGTTCCTAGAAATCCTTTTATATCATCTTTTTATGCCCCATCAAAAACAGGCATTAAGTTTTTGTTAACCAAGAACACAGAAACAAAGAATATTAGATAAAGGAAAGCTTGAAATTCCAGAAACTTTATAATCGAATAATTAACCGACGTCTCTAACTGCAAAACGCGGGAAAAATTCCTCCATCACCGACCGACACCGAAAGTCGATTTATTCTCTTGAGCTGAAACATATAAGATAGAGTATATTACAAACCTAAGTTTAACCGTAAAAGACTTACCTTTAAATTTTTCAATGCTCTTATTGCCACCAAAACAATACCTCACACAAAGAGCAAAAAAAAGATATTGCAAAATATTTCAGATTGTTTACATACAAAATCCAAGATGACTGAAAGGCCTTTCTCATAAGTTGCGCTACCGTATTGTATCTATCGTGGCTGGAACCACGATAAATACAATACGGTACCGAGACTTATGAGAAAGGCCTTTCAACCATCTTGGATTTTGTATGTAAACAATCAGCAATATTTTGCAATATTTTTTTTTGCTTTTTGTGTGTGGAATTTTTTTGGTGGCAATAACAGCATTGGAAAGTTGAAAGGTAAGTATTTTACGGTTAAAGCTAGGTTTGTAATATACTCTATCTTATTTTATGTTTCAGCTCAAGAGGATAAATCGACTCTCGGTGTAATTTTGTATCGAAAAATGAAAAATCAAAATATGAATACATCGAATAATTATCAAAGTAATCGCGATTAATGAAAAAGGGAACCATTTTTCCAAAAAAATACAGTACAAAATTTGTTTAACCGTCAGGGTGTTTCGTCGAAATTCATCGAATATGCTAAACCATTTATCATAGCATAAAAATGATTCCCTGGTGGAGGAGGAGACTGCGAAGAAGAATTCAGGGTCTGCAGGAGTAAAATGAGGACTTGAAGAATGTGGTCTCGGCTCCCGTTCTAAAATATATATATGTATATATATATATATATATATATATATATATATATATATATATATATATATATATATATATATATATATATATATATATATATATATAAATTATGAGACCCGTATTTTTTTTATTTTTTTGTTAGGGTGACCATTTCCATTTTAGGGTGGTCCAAAAAAAACATTTTTTTGCATTTTGGTCAAAAATGACTTTTTTTCAAAAATTCATAACTTTTGAACTACTAGACCAATTCAGATGATCGACATATCAAATTAAAGCCAATCACCTGGTGTTCGAAAAAATACTATACCTGCTTTCCGTATATTTTTTTTGAAAGCTGAGGATTTTTAACACAACATATCTCGAAATCAGGGAAGCGTCTTTTTTAGTTTTTGAGTTATGATAATATATCCGCATACCAGAGAGGTGTTATTATTCGTTTTTAAGTTATGATTTTTCAAAGTTAACATGTTTTCAGTTTTCGTTCAACATTTCTATGCGACTAGACTGGATGTATGTGATTATAATCCAATTAATTGGCAAATATGTTATTTTTTTCAAAAAAAGCTAGCTAGTAGACTTTAATTTGATATGTCGATCATCTGAATCGGTCCAGTAGTTCAAAAGTAATAACTTTTTGTAGAAAGTCATTTTTGTGAAAAGGGGAAAAATGATTTTTTGGACCATTGGTTAACTTTGACATACATAACTTAAAAACGAAAAAAAACGCCTCCCTGGTTTCGAGAAATGAAAAATCCTCAGCTTGCCAGAAAAAAATATAAAAAACTATGGCGCCTTTGGTCCCGAGACTATGAAAACAATAAAAAACTAATACATTCAATAATAACGAGAGCAGAATTCAAATTTTCTGCAGGTATAGTAAAAAGGTGATTAGCTTTAATTTGATATGTCGATCATCTGAATCGGTTTAGTCGTTCAAAAGTTATGAATTTTTGAAAAAAGTCATTTTTGGCAAAAATGCGAAAAAATGTTTTTTGGACCACCCTAAAATGGAAATGGTCACCCTAACAAAAAATAAAAAAATTATAGGAGGTTGTGTCCAAGATACGACCGTATTGTTGACGTAGAACTAAGCTGTTATTTGATATAAGTCGCTTGTTTATACCTTCGGAAATTATTCTATAGTGCTGTGAAATTTTAGAAACAACTGCAAAACAAAACAAACAATGTTAACTGCTTGGAAAACACTGAATTATGTCACACAGCTCGACTCTACTGTAAAACCCATCGATGCGAATTCGCTGATAAGTTTGTCAATAGCGACCGCCTTCACCACCAGTGGGGGGAGCTTGATTTTGGTTACAGCCTGGGTAACGGCGCTTACATTTTCGACCGACACGCCGAAGTCGCCTACTTCGCTGTTGTTAGATGCGGTGTCACTCGCAAAGCCTAGGTTCAGTGCGAGCGCTTTTCACTGCAACAACATCGCGTGCTTCACTAGATGACGCTTGCCTCGAAATTTGATTGCCCCTGGCAATGCGTACGCTCTTTGCAGTGCTCGAAGCAGCCTTCCTCTTCTTCTTGCTCATCACACACTACGCGAAGCGTCCAATTTATGACGCGGAAAGAAAAATACACGATACGAATAGCGCCAAAAACGAACTGAAAAAACCACACGACGATATCCAAGTTGGATTACCACTGGTGGGGTCCAATCTTAGATCGAAGCGCAGCAAAAGCAAAGTGAACTGGATTGCTCAACAGTCCGATGCCGAATGAACGTTTGCCTCAGCGAGATACACTGTTTATACTCTAGGCAAGTATTCCCCTTCATCGTTCTTCTTTTCCTTCGTTCACGGTTACTTTAAATCCTACGATTTCCCCTTCGCTGCTCGTCGATAAGTTGCTCGTTATTGACAGCTCTGTTCGGGAAAGCACACAAATGGACAGAACAAATGTATGGGAAAATGGAAACGCTTAAAGTTTTCGTGTATTTTAACCATTAACAAACCAGGAGATTCTAATGTATGGCATAATAAACAAATCTTAGGGAATTTCCGATTCGTTTACTATGTAAATCACCAAAATCCGTTCACGGCAAAAATAGTTATTAACGTTAACTTTATTTCATAAAAACGTGACTAGTTTTCTGATTTGGCACCCTTAATGAAAGACGTAGTTCTACGTCAAAAACAGGAAGTGGGTTATATCTATGGTATAACCGCAAGGGTGACGTAGGACTATCGTTGATTTAGAGATCATTTGTATGAAGTTGAATCTGAATTCATTCTGAATGAATGAATATTTGGAGAACTTCGAAAACGAGAGCTTTACGTTGGAGGCACAAGGTTTTATGCATCCAATATTGGATACGGAAATATCCTACTGATGGGGAAGAATAATCTTCAGAAGCTATCCTGTTGATTGCGATTGATTGAAAAATCACAAAACCTAATGTATTTGGTCACAGTGTTACATGGATAGAAAACATTAAAATAAACTCTTTCATATGAATGTAATTTTAAATTCCCAGAGGAACTGGCAGATTATTTTCAGTAACGATTAGATATTTCCACATTTTCCTCGATACTGGAAGCCCACCAGTGGTTAATGCTAACTCGATAACCATCTGTTAATAGCACTTGATTGAAACATATTTGGTCACAGTGTTACATGGATAGAAAACATTCAAATAAACTCTTTCACATGAATGTATTTCTAAATTCCTAGAGGAACTGGCAGATTATTTTCCGGATCTTTCTCGATCCAAACGGAAAGAATTCCGTGCGTGTATGTGTGTGTGTGTAGCGGCTGCTTCGAGATCTTCCCGGGGAACCGTTTGTAGCATCACTCTCCTCCTGATGGATTCCCTTCTGGCCTAAGGTGCACAAACAGGCTCTTGGTGACACCGTTCATCCGCGCTTTCATGATAAATGAAGAGCTTCACCACAACAGCGACAACATGCTCCAATCGCTGTTCAATTAGAACTGAGTGGATTTCCGAGCGGCGCTCGCTTATATACCGATTGGTGATTTCAATAGCCTGTTTTGAAAGCAAATTTAAGACTATTGAAACAAGTTTTTGGATCAGAAAGTAACAAGTATAGAACGCGTAGACATTTTATCTTTCGAATGAAGTGTTTATCATACCATTTCGTTCAGTTGTTTAGGAGCTATTAACACTCAAAATCTCGGTCTTCGGCGTAACGCTTTCGTTTTCGAAACTTTGATTTTACACCCCGGTATAAAAATGAAAGACGTAGTCCTACGTCAAAATACGGGTCTCATAATTTTCGATAAGGAACAAAACTACTACTTTTGACGAAAATCTGAAAACCACTATATCGGTTTGGCATGGAATGGCTGTATACACACCTTGGCTGGAACAAGGAAGGGGCACGATTTTGTGTTGGTCGTGCTCAAGGCGCCTAGAAGTATATACTAAGGTGGGCCAACGGCCTCACCTAGTATCATAGACCCGTCTTGGGTCGTGCTCAGATGAGCTGTCAGGCCGAGGTGCAAGGTTACTATAATCGAGGTATATAGGAATGGTGGGATGAACGAGTATGGCGAGATATTTATAGTTGACAGTGCTGCCACGTCCACTCATCCTCCCCCCTCTCTAAAAAAACGGAACCTGGGGAATAAATGAAAGATTTTATCCTCAGTTTCATTTTTTCAATATCTGAAACAATATACCGAAGCAAAAATAGAACATTCTTTTTAGATTGATTGCCTCGATAGCATTTTCATATTTCCCATTTATCTCGACGCATTTACAAATGGAATTAAATTCTCGATTATCATGATCCCCTTTCAATCAAATGTAGCATGGTTGTCGCGACCCGCTTTTTATAATACCTAGTGCGGTCTTCGGGATCCGCTATTGATTGCATCTAGAGCGATCGTCACGATCCGCTTTTAATAACACTTAACGCGGTCGTCGCGATCCGCTTTTAATAGTACCTAGCGCGGTTGTCGCGATCCGCTTTTTATCAACACGATTCCGATCCCTCCCACAAGCCCGATCATATAAAAAAAGTAATCACTTCACACTTGTGTGGCGCCATAAGCTATAATAATGACCGTACCGATATCGCCTGTTATACCTTACAATAATATCCCATCTTGTGTGCATATATACTAAGTACACACTCACACGCACGTTACCCACATCCAGTCTGTAACTGTAACGAAAGAGTGATCCGGCTTCTCAGAGCGCGTTGGGTGATTCTTCGGTAATAAATGTCACACAACACTTTCACTGCACGACAGCCATGTTTTCCACTTCCACGCATTTGTTTTTTCGAAATTCATTTAGCTTTTTCGTTTTAACACTACGCTAAAATAATCGGCCAAACGGTCAATTATCTGTGATGAACACAAATAGCCGTGCTGCAGGGAATTCCTGCTCCTGGCAGGATCGCCAATGTAAAAAACCGAGCTCCGTGGAGTACACCATTTTGCCCCGGAACGCGGAAACGTATCTTGCCTCTGCTGTGGCTGGAACAAGGAAGGGGCACGATTTTGTGTGTGTCGTGCTCAGATGAGCTGTCAGGCCGAGGCGCAGGGTTGCTATAATCGAGGTATGAAATTTTGCGATAATGAACAAAACTATCAATACAACGAAAACCTGAGAAGAAAATCTGAGATCCACTATATCGGTTTGGAATGGAACGTTTAAGACGAGCTAAACCGGCCAGTTCACAATCCACCGCTTGGATATTCTGTTGCCGTTCAGCGAAGGGTGCTGGCGTAGTATAATTTGTGCATTATTTCTTTGAGAATGACCTTATTGGGAGCGATGTAGATGTAATTTTGCTAAGAGATTCTGAAAAACTTCTGAAAACTGGAAACTTATTGAATATCCAATAAGTTCAGTGTTTAAGTGTCGCTCTAGACAACGAGTAATTATTTATTAAATTTAATTTATTTGAAACTGGCTCAGCAACGTTAAGCATCAATGAGCCGTGTTTATGAATGGGGAAAAGTCTCTGTGAGTAGAACTATGCAAATGTTCTTTCTTATAAAGTCATAAAAACCCTATGATTTTTTCAAGAAATAGAACAATATAAATAATTATACAACAATTCGTTATAAAATATTATTTAAGACTTCTACTTGTGGATTTTTTATAGAGATAACCACCTCCTTGAAGATTGCGAGCAATTGCGTGCATCTGAGTATTTTTGAGTTCTGAGGGAAATAGTTGAAGAAAAATGAAAACGTTAATAACCATATATTATTGATAAATAATAAAAATATTCATAACAAAAAACAAAAAAGTTGGTGAAGTAAACGATAATCAAAAATAAAAGAAAAATACACATACTCATACTTGAAAGTGTATGGATTTGAGGAAATAATAAATCAACATAATTGTATCGAGATTACGAGTAGCCAGAACGTCACGGATCGAAACATTGAGTGGCATTCCCTATTTGCGAAAATTTTCTATTAAAGATAACCTTTTATTTTGAAATTCACAGCAATACCATACAATGTGATCATTATCATGGTAACCTGTACCACAAATATATAGGTTACTATCACTGATGTTAATTCGAAAAAGATGTGCATTCGAGGAATAATGATTAGACATGAGTCTGCATATCCTTTGAACCATGGTTTGAGGGAAACTTTAGGAATGATAGAATACAGCCACCGACCTTTATCACTACCATTCCAACTTGTTTGCCAAGATTGAAGTGCACGTTCACGAGGAAAATGGAGATATTAAAGTAAGTTAAAGTAATTGGCCTATGAAATAACAGTCCTTCCGTAGCGCCCTTCTTAGCAAGAAGATCAGCTTTTTTCATTTCCTGGTATCGAACAATGAGAGGGAATCCATACAAAAGTGATATTAAATGATCTTCCTATCAAAACACTTAAAAGCTGTTGGATTCCAGACAAGAAATACGAAGAATATCTAGACCTTACCGAAAAAATGTCCAGGTGACAAGGTCTGAATATGTTGTAATGCAGTGTATATTGCAGCCAATTCCGCAACAAACACCGAACAGGGTTAACTAAGCTTACGGAATATGGAGAAGTTAATATTAAATACCCCAAAACCTGTGGAACCATTACGACTAGATCCATCAGAAAAAAAAGTTTTGGTTCAGTCAATATGTGTATATCTTGGCAAGAAAATTGCAGGTATGACTATTTGGCGGAGATCACCTGAAATACCACTCACATAAACTTTCATTGACAAGTCAAAATTAATAGAAGTATTGAATAAAATTGAAGGAATGGTCTGGAAACCAAGTAAAGCAGATGGGCTTTCCAGGGTCAGAAATTCAAGATATAGCGACATTCGCTTAGATTGAGTGCCTAAGGTTAGCATTTTTTCAAAGATTGCTATCACTATCGGATTGAGTGTTTCACAACGTATCACAGTATCACGTATCACGTATATCGCACAGAAAGAGGAAGGATACCAGCTAAAATTTCTAGGCTCATTGAATGTGTTGACTGCATACATCCTAGAGCAATACGCAAATAGCGATATTGATTCCTTTCCAGTTGCAGAATATGAGTACGGGCAGCGGACCTGAAGCAAAAACTTCCATACTCCATAACAGATAGAACGGTTGTTTTATACAACCTAATCAAATCGTCGGGATGAGCCCCCCACCAAGTCCCTGTTATGGATCGGAAAAAATTTATTCGTTTCTGACATTTTTGTTTCAAGTAACCTATGTGTTTACCCCATGTGCCTTTGGAATCAAACACAACTTCTAAATACATGAATGACGGCGAGTGCCTAATTGTTTTATCCAAAAGTTTAAGTTGCAATTGTGCGGGACGGTGTGTTCTTGAAAACACAACCATCTACCACACTTTTCAGTAGAAAACTCAATACCCAATTTACAAGCCCACTCAACCAAATTATCAAGAGAAATCTGCAAGAGATTATACAGATGAATACTGTCTTTGCCCATTACCTCAATGGAAACTGAAACGCACCCTTGATATCTAAGAACACTGATGCCATTTGTTGCTTACTACACAAGGCTATGTCAACCTCTGATGAAAGCAGAGCAAGACAATCATTAGTTCCTTTACCTCTACGAAACCCGAACTGCGAAGGTGAGAGGAGGTTGTTGGATTCTATTCAGCTGTCTAAGCGACATAGAATCATCTTCTCTAATAATTTTCGAATGCAAGAGAGCATTGCAATTGGTCCAGAAGAATTATAATCAGACGCAGGTTTACCAGGTTTCAGAATAGCTATAACTTTAATTTGTCGCCACTCATGCGGAACAACGTTCTGCTCAAGAAAAACATTGAACAATTTTAACAAACGTTTCTTTGCATTATCAGGTAGATTTTTCAATAAGTTGAATTTGATCCTATCTGACCCGGAGCCGAATTGGTACATGACAGAAGTGCAAACGAAAATTCAGCCATACTAAACGGAGGCGCAATATCATCAGATGTCTCCAAGAAGAGAGGTGGAGCAGGTGCTGAGTCTGGACCAATCTTCTTGGCAAAGTCAAAGATCCACCTTTCAGAATATTCAACTTGTTCATTTGAATGAGTTGAATTTCTCATTTGTTTGGCAACTCTCCAAAGAGTACTTAAGGAAGACTCTCGGGAAAGCCCATTCATAAAATTACGCCAATAGCCACTCTTTTTGGCTTTTATGAAGCTTTTGAATTTACGCTCCAGATAAATGTAATTGTCGTAACGTTCGCAGGAGCCTGATTTACGCCAATTCTTGAAAGCATTCGATTTTTCTTTATAGAGATTTGTACAATCTTGATCCCACCACAGATTAGGAGGACGTCTGCGAAACGAATTCCCAGGAAAACGTTTCGTTTGAGCATCAATAGCACTGTCATGAATTAAACCAGCTAGAAAATTATATTCTTCTAACGGGGGTAACTCATTAACTAATGCCACTGATTCTGAAATAATTGAATAATATCTCTTCCAATCAATGTTTCTAGATAAATCATGCTGAACATTTATAGTTCCAGACGATTAAGAATAATTTGAAATAGAAACGGTGATCGGCAAATGATCACTTCCATGTGGATCTTGGATAACCTTCCAATGACAATCTAATGATAAAGAGGAACAACAAAGGGATAAATCTAAGCGACTTGCGCGGCCTGATGAAGGAGCAATTCTTGTTATATCACCTGTATTTAAAACTGTCATGTTGAATTCATCGCATAGATCATAAATAGAATTAGCTCTTCGATCATCAAAAGATTCACCCCAGCCAATGCCATGTGAGTTGAAATCTCCCAAAATAAGTTGAGGTTGTGGTAGAAGCTCAATTATATTCACAAGGTTTCGATAATAAAGCATTTACTTGGTGGAATACAAATAGAAGCAATGCACAAATCTCTACCCTTGATGCGTGCCTGACACGCAAGAATTTCAATTCCTGTGACTAAAGGCAGGGGAATCCTGTAAAATGGATAACATTTTCTAATACCTATGAGAACTCCTCCATAGGAATCATCACGGTCTAAACGAATAATATTGAAATCATGGATGTTTAATATATTGTCCGAACGAAGCCATGTTTCAGATAGAATAAACACATCGCAATTCAAAAAATGGAACATTAGCTTGAAAAAGTCAAGTTTTGGAAGAAGACTTCTACAATTCCACTGTAGAATAGTAGATTTCTCTGGCTCATCCAATAAATTAGGCATCGAAATTAATGAAGGAGAGGAGAGGCCACTTTGCAACCATTTGCTTAGCTAACTGACTGATAGTAGGAAGCCAAGCAGAAATGAGACATTTCAATGAATCTGAAATTCCGAAAATATCAAAGCTCCATCCAACAATTGAAGAAAAGCAAATACCTCATGAAAATGATCGGGGTTCAGGAACCGATCGAGAAGCAAATCTGGAATAACTTGACAATTCAGGGAAATGAACGTCATAGTTAGAGGATCCCCAACCAGGAGGGTTACTGTTGGATGGAGCAGAAAAATGAGAAGAAGTTTCTGGTTGATTAGAGGATAATCCTCTTTATTTTTAGCAGGCTTGGAGGAGGAAGTGTTTTTTCTCTTCCTGGCTCTTCCCGCGATTATTGGATCGAAAGTAGTATCCGATTCATCATCCTCTGATAAAACAGAGAAACGATTTTCTGAAATCTCGGATACCTGAGCTGCTTTGAGTATATCAGCAAAGGATCGCTTAGAACGATCTTTAAGTGACTGTTTAAATTTAATTGAACGGGATTTGTATTTTGGACAGTATTTAACTGTGTGAGGAACACCTCCACAAAGAATGCATTTATCAGTATCCTTGTTGCAAATACTTTCATCATGATCGACTCCACACTTAGAACATTTAATTTTATTACAACAGAAGGTTTTAGTGTGACCTAACTGTTTGCAATTAGTGCATGACATTATTTTGGGAGTAAATAATCGAACTGGAAGATGAAGCTTACCAATGAGCACATAATTTGGAAGAGCTGTGCCCTCGAAGGAGATTCTAAAAGAACCAGATGGGAAATATTTCTTCTCGTTGCCATCAATTCCAAATGAATTCAGCGATCGAACTTCTAAAATTTTCACATGAGGAACTTTTACATCATGAAAAATACCCTCTGCTTTTTCGAAATCTGCTAGTTGGAGAGATTTATCCGAAACCACACCATCGATTTCAACAATGTGTGCCGGAATGTACACTCGATATTCATCAGTGAACAAAGAATTATTAACAACTGCGTTAGCGTCTTTACAATCCGAGAGCACAACACGAAGTTTGTCTTTATTCACTTTTATAATCTCCAAGACACTTGAGTTATTTTCAAGTCTTTACAAATTTGGGTCACTCTTAACGGTTTCCCTTTGGGACGGAAGAATACCACCCAACGATTTTTCAATGAACCCGAAACGTTCTGGTATTGTCGTATTCGAGAAAGATTATTGGGAGGAACATTCTCAATGATTGGGTGTTGAGGAGAATTAATTAGATTTTGAACCGAACTGAGTGAAACAGAATCCATTGTTGGCTGTGTCGAATTTAACTGTGATTGTTTTTTATTTTTCTTCGAAGGACGAACTTCAGAAAAACAATTACTAGGAGAAGCTACGATGCTCATATCAACATCGAAGGGTTCGTTCCCCTTCATTTAGATAGAATTGTGTAATAAAAATTAAAGCAGAAAGAGCATAAAATGCCTAACACTCAAAGAAAATAAAACTATTATGTTTGTATATAAAAAAAATTTAAAAAAAATTAATTAATTAATTAAGTAACACAAAACAAAAACTTAGCTGTTTTATATTTTCCAGAGGCGGGGAATCTTCAGAAATCCTGCACCAAGAAGGTTCAATACAGCGGGAAGCTTCACACACACACACACACACACATACACCGGAAAACACTTGAAAATTCAAGATTCGTATATCTTCTTCGGGGAATTCCACTCGCTAAACAAATGGCTCCAATAATTTCACAACTGCTTCGAGGAATATTCGTCAAAACACTGAAATGACCTACAAGAAAAAATCACGAAGAAAATCTGCAATATTCGTTATGATGAAAATTATACCTCACCATTATTCCACGGCTTACTGATGTATGGCAACGATTAATTGTTAAAGCTGAGATTGGGAGTTAATTTTTAAATGTCATAGCTTTGCTGCTTCGTGAATAATTTGCGCCGCTCAGTGCAAGTATTTACTCACATTACAACTGCTCTGAAATATGAATAAATAGCAACATAAGGTATAGTGAACTTTTTTATGCGGTATCACACACACACACATTTCCGTTCAAAGAAGAACGATCACGATGAATACTCAGTGCAGTTGTGACACATAACCCGCTCCTGTATTGTTCTCGCGAGGACAGTATTGAATCATCCTCGAAAAATTTCTACTAACAATTCAATTCTGTAATTTAAATGCATTCTAAAATAATATCCGTAGTGATAAATTAACGAATTGAATAAATTAATATCGTAGTCCTACGTTAACCTGTTTTCTACTCATACAAAAATGTTTGTTGGGAAGTATTTGTTATTTGAGCAGTGATAGTATCACATCCGCATTAAAAATGAGCAACCAAGGGAAAAGGTTTCCTTATGGATTTGTTCGAATTAGTTTTTTGCTTTATTTATAAATCATTTTCTCTGATATTTCGCGGAGAATGTTTGTAAAATATGTCGGGATGGACTCTTTTCTTTTTCATTCTGTCTTCTTCTGTACCTATGTTTATCGCTTTTCGCACATATAAAGTGTGTGTTTGTTTATATGATAGAGAGAGGGGGATAGGTTTGAGGATGCTAGTTGAATTAATGATTTACACACCAGCCATCGTTTTTTCGTGTTCTCCTCATGTGATAATAATAACTTGTTCTAGTTGGATTCGTGTTCCTCGCCTCGTGACTCAAATATTGAGTTCCGATGAGCGAATTTTGCAAGGTGACAACACGCACCTACCGGCCTTATGTCGGAATCGAAGTATAACATATCCCCTTGGTAACCCAACCAGGTCGAGAACAGCACTTCGATTACGATTCATTCAGTACACATCATGACAATTCTTCACTGCTTTGCATTTCAGGTTGATTTTCACGCTAAACCTTACAACTATAACCATTAAGCTGAAGAAGAAGTGAATGAGATTACGAAATTTGTTACCTTCTCTTTAGTCTTATTGAAACGGAATCTTCAAGATCGGTGTGTTTCTGTGGGGATGTGCTTAGGTTTGAACAACAAAAAGTTCGTTACTAAAAGATATACGAATGTTTGGAAAACTAATTCTGTTCAGTTATTCTTTGTTCACAATCAACTGTACAATTGCTTATGCTTGCCTTAACTATAAAAAACGAAAAATATGTGCGTAATGTGTTAAATATTTTGCTTCTCTTTTACAAAAGAACTTGGCGGTGTAAGAGCTTAAAAAAAAGAGTGTGGATGTATCTCTTCCGTGTCCTCTAAAAGGTGGCAAATACATAATAGAACTGGTTTTTAAAAAACAGAAATAAATAAATTAAGCCTACGATACAAATACAGTAGAACATACAGTAGTAAAACTTAACACTGAGAGAATCGCTCATTGTCCGAACTTCGCAGCTGGTGGTTTCGGTGAAACAAATTTGGTGACTTTTCAAAGTGCTGCGGGATGATGGAGGCGACCGCAGCCGCAGCCGTCGCCGCCAGGTTCCCGCCGGCCGCCATAAGCCGTGACGTATGCAGATAGTTGTCATCGCCTATAGGTGCCTGTCGGCTGCCGTAGCGCATCTCTCGCACCAGCATCGTTTTGTACTTCCGATGGATCCGTTCGAGCGAATTGGCAATCTCATTTAGCTTTTTGATCGTCTTCCGGGCGGCGGCCGGATCTTCACAGGCCGCGTTCAGCGCCGGGTCCAGCTCCTCCAGGCTGCTGAAGTTGACCATGATGAGCGAGTGTAGCCTCTGGAGGTCCCGGGCGGGATCGAGCGCTGTCGCCAGCTCCATCTGGAATGGTTTCGGTGACACGGCGGCGCAACCTGCCGCATACTGGTCGGTTTCGCTGCAACTGCAAAGATAAACGAGACATGAATTCTGGTGTTTCGATGTACTTGAGATTATGTGCATTTTTTTTGAGTGGTATTGAATGACCCCCTTTCTCTTCTGGTTAAATTGGGTATTGTCGATTTTATAAAGGGTTCGATAGAGTCGTAACGCAAAGTTTAAAGCCTCTCAAAAACAATGAATAGAATAATCGTAACGCATAAATTTCTTGTTCGAATATAGTCCTGAACTACGAAGGCTTTTCTCGCGACAAAAATATGAGCGTTGTAAATTAATGGTTCGAAATAAATTTTAATATTCAGCAAATTTTCACTGGACTCGAACAAAAAAAATAAGAAAAATTGTACAACTTCAAAAGATCTGTATCCGCGATTATCGGGACATCTAAAATTGTACTAAAACAACCATAGACCTTCAAATTTTCAATGCAACAATTTAATTCATGGGTATGGGATATGGGTTACCCCGCTTTCTTCAAAGCCCAATATTTTTCGATTGGGCGTAGCTCAACAATTGAGAGAATTGTCAACATTGACTTCATTGGCCTCAAACCACTCCCTCATGGTTTTAGCATAGCGACATGCTGCCAGATCTGGCCGAAACAAAGGATTTGCATCGTGGCTATTGATGAATAGCAGCAACCGTTTTTGCAAGAATTCTTCCTGGTAAATTTTCTTGCCAATCTCGCGTGTGGTGATAAACGGTTTACTTTTCCTGCCACAAGTGCAGATTGCTTGCCAAACAAGATATTCTTTGAGGGATTCTGTCAATTTTTCGTTCTAAAGTATTCATGTGTCGCATTTTTGCTCATTGTTGCATAAAAAGTCACTCCTGGAAGTTATTCCAAATCTTCCAAAACGTATATTTCATTCTCCATAACAATACACGAAAACTTCATTAAAATAATTTGTATGTGTCTTTTTTTCTACATTTGGCGTCATTTTTTCCTGAATTCTTAAGAGCATTGTGAGACACAAAAATAATTTTCTTAATTGTCTGCATTATTTTTTTATTTTCTTGAAATCGATTATTGTATTCGTAGTTTTCAATTGTAAGATTATTTTTAAAAAAATAATAATAATTCGGATTTTTTTGGGCGTTCTTCTCATTAATCCGAATGATTTTTCCACAAAGACTTTATTTTTGGTCACAGAGCTCTTAAGCTCTTGGAAAACCATCTAAATCCAATCCAAGATCATCTCAGAAAAAAATCTTTGTACAGCACAATACTCTAAATATACCGACAAAATTTAGGAATATAAAACAAATTTTAAAAAGATAAAAGAGCAGTACTGGGTCTCTAAATTCAAAATAAATAAAAAATGCCCACAGGCCAAAAAACAAAACATGCGAACGCTTTAAATAAAAATTAGAGCAAAAGTGGGTCTCAAAGTAATATTTTTTTTCAAAAATTCGAAATTCCTGAAAATATATATAATTTTTGTTGGCACCGCGAAAAACGCTCTAAAAATTCTGAAAAAAATCACATATACCTAAAATAGACGTAGGAAGAAATTTGAATACAAACTAGAGAATCTCAAAATAAAAAAAAATTAAATTTAGTTTAAAAATTAAAATAAAAAATTATTTAATTTTTTTTAGTATTTTATTTTTAAATGAAAAAATTGTTCCAAATACAACTATTTTTTTATTCATATTTTTGTCTCAAAGCTATTGAGAAAGGCGTGAAAAACACGAAAAGTTGCATTTTCCACCATAGATCCTATGTTGTACCATTTAAGAACTCAAATATAATATATGGTACTACTGTCAAAATGTCATATTTAGTACCCTATACAAAATTTTCCATACAGCTGGTGATTTGGTGTGGGGGCACTTTTTACTCCCTTACCCAGCCAGACCCTTTGGAAATATAAAAAAAAAATTTTTTTGTACCGCACAACACTGAAAAAATTTTGAAAAAAATCACACATATCTAGAAAAGGCATAGAAATAAATTTGAATATGAATTAGAAAAGAACTGAATCTCTAAATCTCAATTTTTTTTCAAAATTTCAATATTTATTTTAATACTTCAGTTTTTGATGTATTTTTTCAAATTTTCATCTCGAAATTTTTCATTTTGAGCATGGCGTCAAGTAAACGAAACAGTACGTTTTTCACTATAGATCCTATATTAAACCACATAGGGGTTTAACAAAACCGCCAAAATTTCTTATTTAATGTCCTATACAATATTTGCCATACTGCTGGTGATTTGGTTTGGGGGCACTTTTTACTCCCTTATCCGGCCAGGCCCTTTCTTCAAAGCAAATGCAACCAAATTTGGCTATGGCGGTTCGATACTTCTCCGCCTCTCAAATGAAACACAAAGTTCTGCATAACTCGAGAACTAATCAAAACATGACAATTGAAAATTTTCGGAAAACTTAATTACTATACGTTCTACAATTATATCGTGACAAGAATTGTTAGGACATTTGAAAGTAGAAATGGAATTTCTGGTGAAAAAACGCGCTATGTAACTTAACACTAGATTGCCCAAGCAAGTCATTTTGACTGCTTTTCAATTTCAATTAGAAAAGTAATTATGACATAATTTCACAACTGTTTAAGTAATTGTGTCATAATGTGTCATTATTATTTTTCTAATTGAAATTGAAAAGCAGTCAAAATGACTTGCTTGAACGATTTGGGGACAACAGATCCCCAAATATGATGGTTATTGCAAAACTCGAGGTGGGAATCGTCCGATTTGATATTTCTTCTTATTATTATATTTTCTGGATAAAACATGTATCCCATGTAACGGAGGAACATGTTATTTGCAAGTGATTGAAAAATGTTGTATTTGAAATTGTATCTGAAAATTATTTGATATTATAATAACGAGCTTTGGTAGAAGTACTCGGAAATTTATATTAAAAGGAAATTGTAAAGGGTCAGTTAGAAGATCAATCAAATCCAAAAATGAAGTCCAAAAATCCATAAGGTCAGCTAGTTATGAATATATACGGAGCTCGAAAAAACGAACTATAAAACCTCATTAACTGTCACTGACTTATATTACATTCAAAGACGTTTGATCGACTGAAATCTAAATGCCAGTGACAAATTGCTCACGTAATCATAAATAGAAAATTTGGAACTGATGGAGAAGGGTAAGCTTCAATAAGTATTATTTTCAACCAACAATCCGAAGGGACTAGGATCCTAACTGTGTTTGCATTCATTATTTTCCATAACGTTCATATAACAATAAAAGCAATTCAATGTATTTCAATTTTTTCGGCTGTCCAAAACGTAGCACTATCAACATTATTAATGATTAATTTTGAATGTTGTGTGCGATGGAGCTTGATCGTCGTTATCTTTTTCAAGTAATCGATAAATTGCTAATGCCCTTTTACTTTTTAATCAATGCCCAAAACACTTGGTTGCGTTCTACTTTTCATAAAGCAAGGTAAAACTTAATTACGCAAATAATTGCGCATGTTATGAAGAAACATCAAAGCAAGAAAAACTACCAGATGCGTTGGGAATGACTACTAAATCTGTTTACTTCACCATATTGAGTTTGCGGGCGGAAATGAAGTTAAGGTCCTGCCACTTCCCCATTAACCTAATATAGTGTTGCCATGGTTTCCCATCCTTCACAAAAGATGTCATTATTTTAGACAGAGAATATTCTTGGTACCTGAACACTATTACAAAAATTACAATAACATTTACTCACCAGGTCCACATGCCGTTGATATAGGCGCAAGGGTGAAAGTATTCAAGTCGCGCCTTGTTGCTCTGGCAAATTTTGCTCAACAGATCGACCCATTCCTTCTCCTCCACGCAGTTGGCCGTTTGCACGTAGAGTGGTCTTTCCTTCCTCACAATCTGAAACGAATTAACGCACTTTAGAACGGATGCAAGGGTACATAACACCATCTGGTGTTGAGTAGCGCGACACAATGGTGCACTGATGACTAGAACAATCTGGCAGATAACGACTATATCTGTTTTTACAGGTAAAATGGCTTTGGCGGAAACGTGGCTTTCACGGATTTCCAGCACAACCGCAGCGGAAACGGTTTGGGTGATAAAGAACGGAACCCGATTCTATTATTATGTATAACACGCAAATGCCCCATTATAGCATATATCAAGAGTAACTGCAGCTGTCATGCACTGGAATCGGAATATAACCCCTCGACATAACAGATGACACAGCTCTGCTATGCAGCAGCAGTGCTATCCACAATGACACAGGTGTTGCCCCTTAATCATTCACCATTCTTTCGTGAGGAAGCTGAATGAAAATACCAATATGGAATGGTGGCTGGCGAAATACCACTGAAAAAGTTGTGCTGCTGTCGTTTTTGAGGCATGAAATTAATAAATTTACATATTTGTCTGCCTTTCTGCTTTTGCGTCGTAACGGAATACAACGGAAAGGCTCCAAGGAGTGCACCATCAATGAAAGAACAGGAACACAATGGAATAATATGAATAAGAGTCCCTTAGAGTGGAATGAATGAACCGAAGCGCCCGATGTGTGAGTGAATCGAACGAATGAATAGCAGCCAACTTCGGACGCCGAATGAATGTGTTGTGGGCAGTAGGCGACTGCGCCGTTGGGTTTTTATGAATGAAAAATGTTAAATCGAAGCAAGCGCTGCTGCACATGTTTCTCCGCAGCTGCCGATGAGATGTGTCTGGAGAAGGGGGAACAAGTTGTTCGCTGTTGTTGGTTGAGGTAGACAAGGGATGATGGGGGTTGTGTGATTACCCTAGGCGCTGCCTCTATTACTCTAAACGGTTCCTATAACGATGCATGTAAGTCTCCTCACTTCACCCTTCACGTATTCCCAGAACTATTAATTTAATGAGGGAGAGAATAAAACCAATCGATACTTCTATAGAAAATTAAATTATAAGGTAAAATAAACTTATTGTTATCGAATAAATTGTGTTAGCAGTCTATATATCGGTTGTATAAGACGATGGAGTAACTATAACGGACAATAATACCATCCTAATGAAACAGATCCAACTGCCTGTTTTGATTACTAATGTTTCAAATTTGGTTATCATGCACAAAAAATATTCAACGTTGTTATAAAATATTCGAACAAAAAACTTCAATCTGTGCTGAGTACAAAAATGAGCGCCAAAAAAATTAAACAATGACTGGTTCATTAAAAAAAATAATTTCAAGAAATTATTCTTTCATTTACCTGGTGGTATAACCACTATTACGAATCACTTCACAAACTCCTTTTGTCATTGATTTACCGAGGTTCCGACAAGCACTGATAGAAATAGCATTTCATGCTTCCTGAATTGTGACACACAGATCAGTTTTACTCCCTAATTTGACAGAATTTACGGACTTTTTAACACATTGCCACAGGTTTTTTATTGGATGTAGAACTGGGACTGGGCTGATCATTGCATAACATTAATTTGATTTCCTCTTGCGGCGTTCCGGTGAAAGTCCTTGCATTTTGAAAATAAGCCGTGAAAATCACTGTTCTTGCACGAATATGATGAAACTGATGTAGTTATTTGACGCACGTTCCAACAGCCTTTCGCAATAATCAAAGCGTGAATTTCAAAAAGATCTGCTACTGTTGCTTCAAGGCCCGCGCGGAGAATTTGAGACTTGAAGACATTTAGAATCCGGAATAACAAAACCAGTTTTATCTTGGGTTTGGTTAAAGGTACAAGAAATGTGTTTATATCAAAATGCAGATCGTTTATTGTTCTTTTCAGAAAACGTAATAAAAAGTCACAGGAGACACTGTTTCCGAGACACTACCGCATAGCTGACGTAGGATTCCGTCAGGCTATCTGTTGATTTTGGATATGTTTGAAGAACTACATAGTTAAACTCTATGATAATGATTTGATGGCCCTGAAAAGGGCCGTTTCGTTTGGTTTTTGGGTATTAATTGTTCACTCCACCAGTGTTTACCAAGTGGTGATGACAGAAGGATGGTAGATAGTCATCATCCAATGACTATCAGATGAAAGATACCGAAATGGAACGAGATATGATGAAAACCACCCTCTGAAAAAAAAAAGAAAGTCACCAATGTAATATAAGATAATTTCCAATACCGAACACAATTATCAATTTTTCTCATCAGCAAAACATGTTACTTTGATACAGAAAAAACACATTTGAAATGGAAAAGGTGATTTTGTTTGATAATTTTTCCTTTCTGAGTGTTTATTCAACCCAATGCGAATTTTAATTGGACTAACAACAACTACATTCGCTATCCAACTCTTGACGAGTAAAGTTCAGTGTCGGTATTGTGCGTTGCCACTTTTGCTATTGTGCTATTGGTACGAGTGTATCGTGTACGAGTGAAGGTCATTGCTGTCCGCGACCTGACCTTTTGTGAAGTGGAACGAAGGAACAAAGGAAGCAGCGCTCTTGCAGCGAGCCGGATTGCGGCTGTTGAACTGATTCGACATAACGGGATCGCCATCGCGTGACTGTCGCAAACGGGATTCATCATCACGTGGCTCCGTAAGCTATTCTTGCGCTATTGTGTTGTCTCCGTAGCGCGTAGCCTCTGTCTCTCCCTGATTAGGGCAGTAGAGTGCATTATTGGAACAACTTTTATATTAAGGTACACATATTTATTATTAATATTACTATTCAATTATTTGTTCATTGTTTAATATTATTATCATAATTTTGTTTTTGCTATTTTTTTTTGAGATTATTGTTAAAATCAATAATAAATTAGAAATAAAACAGAAATTTTTGTAAAATGGAGAATAGTGGAGGATCTCCAGAGATGGAGATCTCCGATAATGAATCTTATACAAGATCTGGGAAAAAAACATAAACGAGTCCCTCATAAGGAAGATAATTCTTCTGGGGACGAATCCGCTCATCCTACCAAGCCCCCCTCTAAGAAAATTGCAAGCCTCCCTTCTCAACCCACTGTTACTTCCACTCCCCATCTCCCATCATCGATTTCGCTTCCCCCTTCTGATGCTTCCGATCCAACCCAATCCTCAACCTCGTCCTCGTCCTCGTCTTCCCCCTCTGTTGTCTCCGCTCCACGTGTCAGAGTTTATCCAGAAGATGCATCTGGAACTGGCCCGTGGGTTGTTTTCCTCCGGCCAAAACCGAAAGGAAAAAACCTTAACGTGATTCAGATCATGAAAGATCTGGCCAGATACACTTCTGTATCTGAAATTCGCAGGGTTAGACCGAACAAATTGCGAGTTGTCGTGAATGACCGGAAACACGCAAACGAGATTGTTGCTGATCAACATTTCACTCTCGAATATCGAACATTTATACCCTCCCATAACGTAGAAATTGAGGGGCTGATAACTGAAACGGGTCTGATGAGCGAACAAATAAAAGCAGAAGGAAAAGGCAAGTTCAAGAAGCTCCCCTCAATGGAAGTGAAAATCTTGGACTGTCGTCAGCTCGGGAAACTTTCCTATGATGGGAACAAAATAAATTTACGCCGTCCGACGCGTTTCGAGTCACCTTTGCTGGTGCCGCCCTCCCTGACTACGTTATGGTGGACAAATTGAGACTACCTGTGCGACTATTCGTGCCAAAGCCCATGACTTGCAACAAATGCAAGTCAGTTGGTCACACTTCGGATTATTGTGCCAACAAGGAGCGCTGTGCCACTTGCGGAGAGCAACATGAGGGGAAATCCTGCAGTGCGACTGAGCATAAATGCCCGTATTGCGGGGGATCCCCACACGAGCTCTCAGTTTGTGAAACTTACAAGAGTCGCTGGGAGAAACAGAAGCGCTCTTTAAAGGAACGCTCGAAGCGCACATTTGCGGAAATTTTAAAGGGCGCTTCGCCACTGACCCAACAACAACAACCAATCTCAACACACAATACCTTTTCCGCGTTGCCAGTTGATGAAATGGAAGCGGACATAGCTAGCGGGGGCACACCGTTTATTTTCAAAGGGAATCCCCGGCGCAAAAATGTGACCACTCCCAAAGTTCAAGAACAAGTCCCCACGGTTATATCCTCTGTTAGCTTGCCTAAAAAATCGAGTGCAGCGGACAAGCAAAATCAGGTTCCTCCTGGCTTCCGTGGGAATATTTCATCTTCGAACGACCCAGCACTCGAGGGGACATCAAAAACCCCAACTGTCCCTATTTTTCCGTCCAGTTCAACTTCCCAATCGGGATTTATGGAATCGGGTGGAATTGTCGTAGTCTTATCCCTAAATTGGATACATTCAAATTTTTAATTCATAACTTCAATTGTGATGTTTTTGCTCTGTCCGAAGCTTGACTTTCTTCGCGAGATGATATCTCTTTCCACGATTTTAATATTATACGCTTGGACCGTGATGATAGATACGGAGGGGTGCTTTTGGGGATCAATAAGTGCCACTCATTTTTTCGAATTGACTTTCCACCTATTGGAGGGATCGAAGCTGTTGCTTGTCATGCAAACATCAGAGGCAAAGACCTCTGTATTGTCAGCTTGTATTGGCCTCCGAGAGCTGCGGTTAGCCGCAAGCAACTTGTTGACATGTGCTCACTCCTTCCTGAGCCACGATTGATCTTGGGAGATTTCAACTCTCACGGAACTGCCTGGGGGGAACAGTACGACGACAATCGTTCATTGTTGATATATGACCTTTGTAACAGCTTCAATATGACCGTTTTGAACACTGGGGAAACAACACGTGTACCTAAACCTCCTGCTAACCCAAGTGCTCTTGACCTCTCGCTTTGCTCGAATTCACTATCGTTAGATTGCAAGTGGAATGTAATCCAGGACCCCAACGGTAGTGATCACTTGCCAATCAAAATTTCCATCACCATTGGGTCGAATTCTTCTGAATCTATAAACATGGCATATGACCTCACAAGACACATTGACTGGAAAAAATATGCGGACGCGATTGCTCTAGCCATCAATTCCAGAGATGGTTTACCTCCATTGGAGGAGTATAACTTCCTTTCTCGTTTGATCTATGACAGCGCGGTTCGCGCTCAAACGAAACCCATCCCAGGTTCCACTATTCGTCGAAGGCCTCCCAATCTATGGTGGGATAGCCAGTGTTCCAAGCTTTATGTAGAAAAATCGAATGCATTTAAAGCTTTTCGGAAACGTGGAACCCCTGAAAATTTTCAAACGTATTTAGCCCTTGAAGATCAATTTAAAAACTTAATCAAAGGGAAAATCGCTCTTCAACGAATGAAAGCGAAGAATATTCACATCGATGAATTTTTAATTTTGCACGGAAGGTTTGTCCTGATTCCGCTCCTGTGCAAAAAATTGTTCGAGCCACAATTGTAGGTGCCACAAGGTAGGTGCGATCTTGATTCCGAGTTTTCGATGGTAGAATTCTCTCTTGCTCTGCTTTCATGTAACAATTCTGCTCCGGGATCGGATAGAATTAAGTTCAACTTGCTGAAAAACCTCCCTGATGTGGCGAAACATCGCTTGTTGAATTTATTCAATCGGTTTCTGGAGAATAATATTGTTCCAGATGATTGGAGACAAGTACGAGTTATAGCTATTCAAAAACCCGGAAAACCCGCGTCCGACTTCAATTCGTACCGCCCAATAGCAATGCTGTCTTGTATACGGAAATTGTTGGAGAAAATGATCTTGTTTCGCCTTGATCGATGGGTTGAAACGAATGGCCTACTCTCAGATACACAATATGTGTTCCGCAGGGGCAAGGGGACGAATGATTGTCTTGCGTTGCTTTCTTCAGAAATTCAAATGGCTTACGCCGAAAATAAACAAATGGCTTCAGTATTCTTGGACATAAAGGGGGCCTTCGATTCTGTTTCAATAGAGGTTTTGTCGGACAAATTACACTTTCGGGGTCTGCCGCCTCTATTGAATAATATGTTATATAACTTGCTTTGTGAGAAACATTTGAACTTTTCTCACGGAGATTCGGCAGTAAGTCGGGTCTCTTACATGGGCCTCCCCCAGGGCTCATGTTTAAGCCCCCTTTTGTACAACTTCTATGTAAGCGACATCGACAATTGCCTTACACAAAATTGCAGCCTAAGACAACTAGCAGATGATGGAGTGGTGTCTGTCGTAGGATCAAACGAATCCGACCTGCAAGGACCCTTACAAGATACTTTGAACAATTTTTCAACCTGGGCCATTGGGCTAGGGATCGAATTCTCCACGGAGAAAACAGAGATGGTGGTTTTTTCTAGGAAGCATAGACCAGCAAAACCAAAGCTTCAACTTTTGGGTAAACCGATCACTCATGCTATGTCATTCAAGTATCTTGGTGTCTGGTTCGACTCCAAATGTACTTGGGGGGCCCATATTAGGTATCTGAGTAAAAAATGCCAACAAAGAATAAACTTTCTCCGTACAATTACCGGCACCTGGTGAGGAGCCCATCCAGAAGATCTTATAATGTTGTATCGAACAACTATTCTCTCAGTGATAGAGTATGGCAGTTTCTGTTTTCAATCAGCTGCCAAAACACACCTCATTAAACTCGAGCGAATTCAGTATCTTTGTCTCCGTATCGCGTTGGGATGTATGCCCTCAACGCATACCATGAGTCTCGAGGTTTTGGCAGGCCTACTCCCACTAATAGATCGCTTCAATTTATTATCTCTTCGGTTCCTCATCCGGTGTAAGGTTATGAACCCATTGGTGATCGGAAATTTTGAGCAGCTGATCGAGCTAAATTTTCACTCCGGATTCATGAGTTCATATCATGAATTCATCTCCATGCAGGTTGATCCTTCTTCGTATATTCCCAACCGTGTTTGTTTCCCTGACTACATCAATTCCTCTGTGCATTTTGATCTGTCCATGAAGCAAGATATGCATGGATATTCAGATTACCAACGATCGAGGATCGCTCCAACGATCTTCGATGAAAAGTATGGGGGTATCAATTGTGATAATATGTACTTTACTGATGAGTCCACTATAAACGAGTCCACAGGATTTGGAGTGTTCAACGAATTTTTTAGCACCTCACACAGTCTTCAGAATCCTTGCTCAGTGTATATTGCTGAATTGGCAGCAATTCATTGGGCGCTGGACAGCGTCGCCTCACGACCTGTTAAACACTATTACATTGTAACGGATAGTCTTAGCTCTGTCGAAGCTATCCGTTCAGTGAGGCCGGAAAAGCACTCGCCGTACTTCCTTGAGAGAATACGAGAAATTTTGAGTGCTTTATCCAGACGCTGTTATGTCATTACCTTTGTCTGGGTCCCTTCACATTGCTCAATTCCGGGTAATGAGAGGGCTGACTCATTAGCAAAGGTAGGTGCAATTGAAGGCGATATTTATCAGCGTCAAATCGCCTTCAATGAATTTTATTCTTTAGTCCGCAAAAATACCATCGCTAACTGGCAACGCAAGTGGAATGAAGATGAATTGGGCCGGTGGTTTCACTCGATTATCCCTAAGGTTAGCCTCAAACCGTGGTTCAAAAGTCTAGACTTGAGTCGAGACTTTATTCGCACCTTCTCCCGACTCATGTCCAATCACTGTTCGTTAGATGCACTACTCTTTCGTTTCAATCTTGCCAGCAGCAATCTCTGCGTTTGTGACCAAGGTTATCACGACATCGAGCACATTGTTTGGTCGTGCGAGGTGTATCTGGTCGCCAGATCGAATTTAGAAAACTCCCTTCGGGCCCGAGGAAGACAGCCCAATGTGCCGGTGAGAGATGTGTTGGCTCGGTTAGACCTTGATTACATGTCCCATATATATGTTTTCCTTAAAGCTATAGATCTTCGTGTGTGATTGCCCCTACATCCTTATACCCTCCTTTCCTTCCTTTGCGGGTAATTCGTCCCCTTGCTATAAATAGTAGAATAAGTTGAAATGTAAATACACTATAGATATACGAATAGATTTATGAAATGAGCGTTCATCAACATTGTTACAATTTCCTTATATCCCATCCTTCTCCTAAAAATATGTCACCCTCCTAAACTCGAGTACACCGCGAGTAATCGGTTTTCCACCTTACTAACCATAGATGTAAGAAAATTGTTTATATATATATATAGTTTCAAAATTATATTTAAGAATTCGGCTCCTTTAAACTTAAGTAACTGAGTCTGTAAAAATAAACGAATTGATAAAAAAAACAACAACTCTTACTATATGTAGAGCATATGGGAAATCACTTTTTCTAATATTTTTTCATTTTCCCAATTTTTCTCGTCGTATAAAATTCCCTTGGGTGAAAATGAACAGAACAAAACAGACAGCTTGAAACAAACGACCTGTTCTCGAGCGGGAACACACCTTGGTGTTTATTTATGTAAATTGAAATAAATCGTTTCATATATCAAATCATTTTTAACAAAACTACTACCATATACAATTTTACACTTACACTTGTGCAAAAATTTTCACAATGCACGATCGGTCATTGATATGAAATTTCACGAAGCAACCAACATTAGAGTTCCAAATTGAAATATTATTTGCTGGAATTAATCGTATCAATCACCTTACTTGCAATAAAAAAATTCCCCCGACTTGCATATATTTGTGATCCCGATTTTCCCCGGGCACCTTGGTTTTGATATCTCTGTTATTTTTCGGTAGGAATAAAAGCTCCCCCTACTTTTATGTATTTTCAGTGCCGATTTCCAGGCAGCTTGGTTTTGTTGTCTCTGTTAGGGAACACATTTCGAGGAACAAAAGATTCCCCTACTTGCATGTATTTGCAATGCCGATTTTCCCCAGGCAGCTTGGTTTTGATGTCTCTGTTGGGGACCCGCCGCATGTGTCGTCAATTTCGACCAATCAGAAGAGGTATTTTCGTTAGGCTAGGGGTTGAGATTTTTCATTGTTCGATAGTTAGTTTAATGACATATATTATTTTGTTCAATATAAAAAATTGTTATGGAGTATTGAAATCTATCGACGCAAAAATTTCATCAATCCATCATGAAATGACTGAGTAATAAGCGTTTGAAATTGGACAATTTTCACGATGAGCTCGATTTTCGATTTTCAATTTGTACCCCAATATGTTGCCGAAAGACGTTATCCTACGTCAAAAAGTTATTCCGTTACAGTTTCGACGAAAAAGTCCAAACTTTGATACCCTCAATCAAGGTTTGGACTTTCTGTTGGTCAACCTCAGCGGCTATTTTATTCCACGATCTCATGATGTTATTTATTTTTCTATTGGGCAGAATTGGGGGAAATTGGAAGGATTGGTAGCATTGAAGCACCTCTCGACTGTGATGGTAGCCTATCAAATCTGACCGAAACTTCACCGGAATTCTGTGGGCCGTAATAAACAGAAGTAGAAGTATCCGCAAGCACTCTTCCCTATACATTTTCAAAACCATTGTCTTTTTTGTGACTAGAACATCGGTTTTCTGCCCACAGCTGCAAATTCCTTGCCAAATCAAGAACTTCCAACTGAATATATCAGCGAAAACGAGTTCAATTTTGCTGGGGACATCTCTTCTGGCAGTGGCTTTATGAAATTTCAGGCCTGGAAGCTGTCGAAAATCCATCTTCACGTATGTTTCGTCATCCAACACCATACATCATTCATACTTCTTCAAAACCTTGTACAACAAGCGCATCTTTTGGCCACCAGATTTTGCTTCAGCGTCCTGTTTGGTTACTTGCAGGCACGGAAATTGCGATAACCTTCGCGCATACGGAATCTCCGAATGATACAATTATTAGATATGTGGTTTTTGTCGATGTCGTAGTCCGAGAGTCCCAGGTTTGTCCTTAAACCTCAGTTTCCGATCGTAAGTTCTACTACGGATATTTAGAGTGCTTTTTGAAATTTCCTCCAGCATATGGTCTTATTTTCCGTCACTGTAGGTGATGCTCGGAAGATAATATTTGAGTTTGAGCTTGGTTAAACTGTACACTTCGCAGTTGCGCTCAGTGATTGACCTGGAACCTGGAAAGATCACACTGAATGGTGTTTGAGAGTGACAATTCCTACAATTTTCATTGTGCAAAATTTAGTGACTCTCACTTGAAATAGTTGATAACGACGCGGGTCTCGACCTTACAGTCCACCGGGGGAAGGTTCGTGAAAAAATAATCAAATTCTTTTAGTACATCTTATTAAAAGAATAGAAATAAAAATCCAATTGCGATATCAAGAAACCACCGTTTCGAAACAGAGAGGTGGCAAAAGCCATATACGCCTTAGACGCAATGAAATATCTGTACATCATTATGATAAACAACAAAAAAACAAAGCATATAAAGAACAATGGTTTTCTCTCATTTTCATAAGCGCACAGAACGTGGTTATACACGTGAAAAAGAAACCCCCAAGTAGATTTCACTTCACGTGTTTTATTGACAGGCCAACTGGGAACAATCCGTTGCCTAATATGCATTGATATTTTCCCAGGATCGATCGCATCATGAATGGAAGAAAAGAAACGCCCCGCCGAGACAAACATAATACGATGGAGAGAAACTATGAGTGTTGCGTTGACGCTAGCAGTCTCCTCCTCCAATACTCACTCTCCACAAGCACATTGGTGTCGCGGGATCTGAAGCTATTGTTCGCATTTCAATGATCATTATTACTCTCTTATGGAAAATAAAGCTCAAAGGACAATTCATAAATCCGATGGGAAGAATGAGTGGCGATTTCCCACAATTACGCTTCAGACGGTTGCAATAGGACCGCTGCGCGAGTTCTGTTATTATGTTGTCTCTTCAGCATGCATAAAAGTTGTTGAAATTATGCAGAACAGTGAGTCGAAGAATGTCAGCAGCCACACAACAGTGTGTTGAAATTTGCAACGTAATTTCTGTGTCTACCTGCGTAACTGCCAGTATTGACAAAGAAAGGTTATAGTTACCTAAAACTTTAGCCTTTTAGAATCTGAGGTTTTTACTCATTTAACGGTGATCGGGTTCTGTGATTATTCGACATCAGTTCGTTTTAGGAATGACTCTTTTCAGTGGTGAAAATCTCGGAGTGATCCGTTTTGTGTTTTCAGAGGCTTCGTGTGATGGAATCCGAGGAAACGAAAATTTAGTGGAATCCGACGTCGTTCAGTACAAATACAGCCATTCCATGCCGCCAAACCGATACAGTGGTTTGAAAAATCATTTTATTCTAATTTTTTCCAAAAATGACTTTTTAAAAATTCATAACTAATAGACGATCGATATATCAAATTGAAGCCAATTTTGCCAAATTTGAACTCGCATAAAAAATGGATTTATTTTCGTAATTATTGATTGTACCTGTTTTTGTGCGGTTTTTTTTGTGAGACTTTTTGTAAAAATTCATAACATAACAACTTCTAGACCGATTTAGACAGTCGACATATTAAATTGAAGCTCCTTTGAAATAATGTAATGAATAAGCTCCTTTGAAAAAATGTCACACTTGCGGGAAGATTGGATTCTAGTCGCATAGGTCTAGTCTAGTCACATAGGAAAATAGAACGAAGACATAAAATATGTTAAATTTGCAAAATAATAACTCAAAAACGAAGCACCACTCTGATTTTCGAAAAATATATACTTAGTATGAAAACAATGTTTTATCAATACAGAATTCATTAAACTATCCATTTGTAAGGTCATGTACACCAGTGGGTTGATGAACAACTGGACTACCAGTACTTCGTACTGTAGGCATAAAATAAACCCCATTCATGGTCCTTAGCTTTTTGTCCAGTAACTCCTATTCCTACCACTCGCGGTGCCGGTTGGGGTACGAGTAACCAGCGGTGTAGTGAGAGTAGACAGCGTCCCCGGCAAACTATGAAAACGGCGCACTAGAAATGTAACTTTTTTCAATTTTTCAGCTACAGCATTCAGCATTTCAGCAGCTTTGCTTATTCTCTAGTCAAATCTTGTGTGCTTTAGCTGAAGCAAAATGATCCACAATTGCATCTAAATCAAGATCTGCTAGCGATTCTTTCTCGATCGAAAGAATTGCCAAGCCATTGAGTCGGTGGTTCATTTTAGAACGCAGATAATTTTCCGTCAATTTAAGCTTGCTTGCAAGATGCCACTGTAACTGGAAGCGCCAGGAAAACCTGAAGCGCCAGGAAAACCTGAAGTGCCGTCTCTATATTAGAATAAACTGCTTCGAGAGAATATTTGAGAATAATGTTCAAAGCTTTCACCCGACTGTATCTAAAACAGCTAAATACGCCTAACGAGCAAAATTTTGTTCAATATTGAATTATTGAAATTTCTAATTTCTCATTCACCTCTTTTGTTTTATTCACAAGTAATTCATATTACCGCCTTCGGGTACACGCAAAATGACTCAAAAATAGAATCAAATATTTCTGTTTTAAATCAAATTGAATTTTTGAGCCGTTTTTTAGGTTTATTTGTATAACTACAGCACAAATTGAATCCCATAGGAGTTAACCCGACACTTCCGAACTGGATGCGAATGTTTTACACGACGTCACTGATGCACAGTATCAATATCAACATCAGGCCACTGTTCAATAGAGAGACTTAGCATGATCTCAGTTCTCCTGTCTTCTGCATACAGAAGATATGTTCAGCATACAAATCCGTTCGGTATGGGAATCACTGTTCATTTTATAGCAGCTATCGTAGTAGACGTATCTGAAATTTTCTGACAGAAAATTGTTTGGAAAAGTTAGGCAGGATGGAAAATGAGAGAACAAATTTGATTTTGGACACCCACATTACGTTTCCGTAAACGTACAACTATTGTTCGAATGGATTAGAGGACGCGTCGTAGTAGAACTTACGATCGGAAGCTGAGGTTGAAGGTATTGAGAACCATTAAGGCAAGACCGGGACTCTCGGACTACGACATCGCCAAAAAACACAACTCCAACCAAGATACCGTACCGAGAATCCGTATATGAGAAGGTCTTCGTGAATTCCGTGCTTGGACTCAACCCAACAGGACACTAAAGCAAAATTTGGTGGCCAAAAAACGCGCTCCAATGTTGTACAACAAGGTTTTGACGAAGAACGAAGGATGCATGTTGATGCAATGCCGAAACGTACGTGAAGATGGATTTTGGACAGCTCCCTGGCTTGAAATTTTCTAAGGCCATTGCCAGCGATGATGTCCATAGCAAATTTTAGTTCGTTTCGCTGAGAAATTTGCCAGGAAGCTCTTGATTTGGCAAAATATGTGCAGCTGTGGACAGAAAACTAAGATTCTCGTCACAAACAAGATAGTGGACTCTAAATGTATAGGAAACAGTACCTGCAGAAACGTCTCCTCCCGTTTATTAAGGCTCACAAAGGTACGACGAAGTTTTGATCAGCATTGGGAAGCTGCCACTACAGTTAAGAGGTGCTTCAGTGGTACCGTGACAATGGGGTCGATTGCATTGAAAAAGACCTCAATCCGTCCAATTTCAATGCCTCCAATTACGCCCAATCAAACAATATTGGGCAGTTGACAAGCGGAAATTTAATAAGGGTGTCAAAGTGACTCGGGATGCTGCAGGCATGAAGAGATCTTGTAATGAATTGGCCGCTGAGGCTGATCAACAGAGAGTCCAAACTTTGATGGAAGATATATGAAGAAATGTACGGAAATTCATCTAAACTGTAACGGACATATTATATATAATATTTTTCTGAAAAGAACATGAAACTATCTGCATTCAGATATATAAAAAAAAAATTTTTTTTTGTAGCTTTAACCAATCCAGAGATACAACTGGTTTTGTAAATCCGGATTCTAAATATTTCAAGCCTTATCTAAATAACTAGTTGAGCAATAAATTCTTAAAAAATTCCAGGTGGGGTCTTGGTCGTATATTGACAGGGAAGGTGGACTAAACCGGTGGAGTGAATGATGATTACCTCCTACAATGGGTGAAATTAAGGAGGCCATTAACCCTCTACAACATAATCTTGCCTTTAGATTAAAATTTTTTATTTTAATTATTCAGACACCATTTTCAATGTTCACCCACACTAGCACATCTTCATATTTGCATGAACAAAGTAAGGAATTGTCCAATGTTGGAATGTCTTTATTCTATCATATTTTCTGTATCAAACATTTATTCCATGTAACGGAGAAACATATTATTTACAAGTGGTTGAAAAATGTTGAACGAGAATTGTGTCTGAAAATAATCTGATAGTATAACCGTTACATGGAATAAATGTTTCATACAGAAAATATAATAGAATAAAGACAGCCCTAAATCGGGCAATTCCTTCCTCGTGTTATGCTCTTATCAACACATCCGACGATCCTTTTTTTTGGTATAGATAGAAGAAGATTTAGGAGTGCGTATCATCACATTAAAATCCATTTCCAGTTTCGAACAAAGATCAATTTCGCTAGCGCAAACAGCAAATGGACTAACAGCACTTGTCACTATGTAATTTTAGAACATATGGGAGTTTAATTTTCCGAATTTTTCCTTTTACCTTCAGAGTTTTCCGAAAATTTTCGATTGTCATGTTTGGTTGGAATATTTTTGGTTGAAATATGTGTAATATTTTTATGGGACCCTACTACTATAGAAACATTTATTATACCCTAAAATCTCAATATGCCAAATTTAGTTTCATTTGCTTGAATAATTCTCGAGTAATGCAGAAATTTGTGTTTCATTTGTATGGCAGCCCCCTCTTAGAGAGGGGGGTGGAGAGTCTAACCACCATAGAAACATTTATTGCACCCTAAAACTTCATTATGCCTAATTTGGTTCCATTTGCTTGAATAATTCTCGAGTAATGTAGAAATTTGTGTTCCATTTGTATGGCACACCCCCCCCCCCCCCTTAGGACATCCCATCCGAGCTCCCGTAGCTTCTGGCAGGTCATCAAAAATGCGTTGTCCTGGTGGAAAACTGCACCATTCCTATTGATCATTTCTGGCTGCTTCTGGTCAATCGCCTGCTTCAAACGGTCAAGCTGCTCACAATAGAGAACCGTGTTGAGGGTCTGGCCATAGTTGAGCAGCTCATAGTGGATGATTCCCTTCCAATCCCACCAAACACACAGCAAAACCTTCCTGGCCGTCTATCCGGGCTTGGCGATGGTTTGGCCCGGCTCACCGCGCTTCGACCACGACTTTTTTCGCTTTAGGTTGTTAGGTTGATCCACTTTTCATCACCAGTCACCATCTTCTTCAAAAATGGGTCGAGTTCGTTCCGTTTCAGCAGTGCATCGCAGGCGTCTTCGGTCTAAAAGATTCTCTGTCTTCGGATTCGGTCTAAAATATTTTTTTGCGTCAACTCGTGTGGCACCCATACATCCAGCTTTTTATGGAATCCAATCTTCTGCAAATGGTTTCAAACGGTTTTATGGTCTATACCCAGTTCCTGGCCAATCGAGCGAGTGCTCACATGCCGGTGTACTTGGATGATTTCAACGATTTTATCGGTTTCCACGACGATTGGCCTACCAGTACGGGGTGTATCTTCGACAGCCACTACACCAGAACGAAATCGATCAAACCCACGCTGTGCTGTACGACTCCTTACAGTATCGAGTCCATAAACTACACGAATTTTTTCGGCCGCCTTCGTTGCTTACCTCGCAGGTAGTAAAAACGTTAAATATGGCGAATTTCTTGCTTGGTGGACTACATCTTCCATCTCCATCGACACTTGTAGCACAGATTGTCGTCTTTAAATAACCGTATAATATGACCCGATGCAATAAGTTCAACACAAGATATTGACAATATACGACATTTCTTTTTCCCCAACCCAATATATAGATCAACAATAAATTGTTCACACTAAGTTATCCGTTCGTATAAAACTTCGTCAGTTACAATCTTCGTTAAAAAAATTAAAAAACATGATTCGGCTGTTAAGAAAACACAGCCTTAATGTGTGACCTACAGTGCCTCTTGTATTCTGTAAGTGTTGTTGCACATTTAATATGTCTTGGCATCGAGTTGAAAACATTTATTCCTTTGAAATACAACAAATTTTGTGAAGCACAAGAAATGAGAAATGAGGTGTTCTCAACTCATTCGCGTTTCTAATGTTCTATCTATGAAATATATAATTTTAAAGGAAAGATTAGAGGATCAACCAATGACCAGTTCTGCGACTGTACCCATTAACGTGCGCTTAGTAAGAAAACGTGAATGTTATAACGAAAAATAAATTTTGGGCGGAACGAAGTTTGCCGGGTCAGCTAGTAAATAAATAAATAAAAACGAACCTCATTGTATAACTTTCGGGCACGTCTCTTGTCCACTAGATTCAGTTTCAGTGTCCTATTTGAATTCTTATTGGCCCGAAATGATCAAAATCCTTATAACAGACGTATCCTTCGATGCTTCGACTAGCATTAATTTTCTAGGCTATAATCCGGAAGCCCTTAAAATTCTGAACGCCTTTAAAGGCAAATTTTGAACGAACAGCAGGAGAACAAACAGTAATCGAACGGCGACCCAAAGTGGAATTATCAGGAATCGAATTAATTCTACAGGAAACTTTTTTATGTGCGCTCTCTATACCCAAACTAGCGTTGGCAGAAAATATATCATCTTTGGCAGAAAAATGCTTTCTCGTGTGCTGAAAGGGTGAATGAACAAATACGAGACCCTTTTTCAGAAGTGTTAAAATGTTTGTATGTATGGGAGCAGACCGAACATAAGCTTGGGATTGTACCCAAAAAAACCAAACGATTGTCAAGCGGGGATCGATCCAAAGCCGGGTGGAGTGCAAGGCTATTTTACACGACTGCGTTATCCACAAAGCCACGTGTTCTGTTGCAGAAAATGCGTGACAATATTACACCACATTATAAAATGAAGTTGGAAAGTGTTTCCTGAGCGTAAGAACGAGAGCATAAACGTGAATTTATATTCTTTTCGGTCTGAGCCGTGTGTGTGGCAAAGTAAGCGAAAAGGTTTAATGTGTGTTTATTTGCAATGTGTCTCTTGTATCGCTCGCTCATATTGCTCTTATGAGGAGGTGATCTGGCGTAGTGGTTAACATCCGTTCCTCTCACGTTAAAGGTCACGAGTTCAATTCTCACTCCCATCATTCTTCCAACGGAATAAATCCGTTGGCTCAAGTGATGAACCAGCCAAAGGCTGAAAGTCACTAAATTGCTCTTTTATTGCTATGGCATATATCAGGTAGGGGAAAAAGTAATCCATTGTTTTTGGGTGAAATTCAAAACTATTTTTAATAGCTTTGGATTGTCTGATTTGGGTCAAATATGGGTCTTGTTGCAAAATTTGTTGCCATTCTAAAGGTAGTTTCATAATGTCTCTAACATAGAGGTCCTTATTGGCGATAAACTCTAGCGATGGATTTTTACAATCTTCTCTTCATCTCAATTTCTTATCACTCTGGAAATTTGCAATGCGAGGAAAAGGTGGTAATCGCTTGGTGCCAGGTCCGCACTATGTGGTGGATACATTAAAACATCCCAATCAAACTTTCGCAAATCTGTGGCCTTGAGTTGTCCTGATGGAACACAGAACCTCTTCTGTTAGCAAGTTTTGAACGTTTCTGGTCAATCGCTAGCTTCAAACGGTCCATTTGTTGTCAAATACGAGTGAGCGCTCAACTTCCGCGCTGAACAGACGCGTTTTTGCTATCTTTACGTGGAAGTCGAACAAAAGCTAATATTACCAGTATAGTCGTTTTTTTTTCATCATAAACGCTTCCTGCTCATCGCTGAGCCGTTCCGTGTAGCTGCACGGACAAACGACTTCGCGATGGGTCGCCGAGAAAACACATTCCGAATAGATTTTTCGAATGTACCGAAAAAAAACGGACAATGTTAAAGTGCACCAATTCTGTGCTACCGTTCTGTGTCTAAAACAAGATGAAGTGCTGAGAATACAGAACAGCAGAGCTCTCGGTGTAACATTCGTCAAAGTCACTGACCTCGCATTAGCGCAACGAATCTGCGAAGAACACAACAATAAACACGAGATCACGGTAGACGGGGAAAGTTATCCGCTGAAAATTACGCTACAGGAGGGCGCAGTGGAAGTGAAGCTCTACGATTTGTCCGAAGACGTTTCTGACAAAAAAATCGCCGAAGTACTCGCAAGGTACGGTGACGTCATCTCCATTCGGGAGCAGCTCAACGGAACTGATGTTCTCTTCCCCGGTACACCGACCGGCATCAGAGTAGTTAAAATGATTGTAAAACACAACATAGAGTCCTGGGTCACTATCGACGGAGAGATGACACAGGTATCGTACTTCGGTCAACGACAAACTTGCCGACACTGCCGTGAATACATCCACATTGGGGTTACTTGTGTGCAGAATAAAAAGCTGCTCATACAAAAGTCGTATGCCGAGGCCGCTAAGCAGACTAGTGTCCCATCTATACCGCTGAAAAAAGCGAACCAAGCAAATAAAAATCCGAACTATCCCGCATTAAGTACGAAACAAATAACTAAAAACACGATAAAACCGGCAAGCATGCCGCCGCCAAACAAAAATTCTCAGCATAAGCTGTTACCATCACCGATCCGTAACGAACAAAATTTGCCTGCATTACCCTCTACCTCGGGTTCGACTCAACCATCGGGCAGTGGGTCGTTGACCGATACCACAGGTCAGCAACCTCCTGTTAACAGTGGAGTGGTAAGCAAAACTGTTAGCGGCAAGTCCGATGGGTACGACACCGATACATCAGTTGGCTCAACTCGCTCTACAAGAAATCTCCGCGTTCGCTTACCAGGCAAGAAGCACATCTTAGAGGACGAAGACGACAAGCGGGAAGAGAGTTATCTACCATCGTAATGACTGACCGCTTCAGCTACAATATTGCGTCCGTCAACATCAACACGATAACGAACGCAACAAAGATAGACGCACTTCGGACCTTTGTCCGAGCGCTAGACCTAGACATCGTGTTCTTGCAGGAAGTAGAAAATGAACAGCTATCTCTTTCTAACTTCAACATCGTTTGCAACGTAGATCACACAAGACGGGGAACGGCAATAGCGCTAAAGGAACATATACAATTCTCGCATGTCGAAAAGAGTTTGGATGGCCGTCTCATTGCATTGAGAATACAGAACATAACTCTCTGCAACGTTTATGCGCCATCGGGTACAGCTTTTCGTGCGGATAGAGAGCGATTTTTCAATGGAACACTCGCTTACTATCTCCGATACAACACACAACACGTCATTCTCGCTGGCGATTTTAACTGTGTACTTCGTCCGTGCGACTCTACGAGTTCCAACTCAAGCCCAGCACTACAAGCAACCGTTCAACAGTTGCAGCTTCAAGACGTGTGGGTTAAGCTGTACCCTGCGATGCCTTCACCCACATACGTTACACACAATGCGGCATCCCGGCTCGATCGTATGTACGTAAGCGCAGGGCTATGCGCACAACTTCGAAGCGCAGCAACACACGTTTGTTCCTTTACGGACCACAAAGCGCTAATAGCACGCATCTGCCTTCCCCATCTCGGCACCGAACATGGTCGAGGATACTGGTCACTTCATCCGCATCTTCTAACTGCCGAAAATGTAGAAGATTTTCGAATTCGGTGGCAGTTTTGGACACGTCAACGGAGGAATTTCCCAAGCTGGTTGACGTGGTGGATGTCATACGCGAAACCTAAAATCAAAAAGTTTTATCGGTGGAAGTCAAGGGAAATTTTTAATATTTTCAACGCTGAGAACCAACGACTACACGCGCAACTACGAATTGCCTATGATGGTTACTACCAGAATCCCGCTATGCTAGTAACAATCAACCGTGTAAAAGCACAAATGCTTTCACTACAGCGGAAGTTTACGAAAAAATTTTTACGCATCAACGAGACGTTTGTAGCGGGGGAGAGTTTGTCTACCTTCCAACTAGGAGATAGAAGACGAAAAAACACAGCTGTAACAGAATTGCAGAACGAGCGAGGAGAACAAATTCAAGGTACTATCGAAATTGAGCAGCACATGTTTCGGTATTTCGTGAACCTGTATGCGGCAGAAGAGACGAGTCAGGCAACAGAAGAGAATTTCCGAAGCGAGAGGGCGATACCCGAGAATGACGAAGCTAATGCTGCACTGATGGATGAGATCACCATCAATGAAATCGAGCATGCCATCCGAACGTCGCAGAAACGAAAATCGCCGGGCAGCGATGGGATACCGGTTGAGTTCTACCAGCGTACGTACGACGTGATATACCGTGAACTCTTCTTCATAATCAACGAAGCTGTGAGAGATGAGTTACCCGCAGGTTTCACTGACGGCACAATCGTTCTAATAAAAAAGAAAGGTGGCGATGTAACGGCGAGATCGTACCGTCCGATTAGCCTGCTCAACGTTGACTATAAAATTTTGAGCAGAGTACTGAAAATCCGTCTAGAAGCAATACTTCGGACTCATCGTGCTCTGAGTGACGTACAGAAGTGCGCTAGCAATGATCGATCTATTTATCAAGCTACACTATCGTTAAAAGACCGCATCGCTCAACTGTATGCAAGGAGACTGAAAGGGAAGATGAGCTACGTTGGCTGGCTTACGAGAGTAAAGAACGCTTCTACATCCAAGCTGCTAATGAATGGACACTTGTCACAGCCAATTCACATAGAACGATCCGTACGCCAGGGAGATCCGTTGTCGATGATTCTCTTTGTGGTATACCTGAATCCACTTCTCACACGCCTGGAGCGTATATGTAATAGTGATCTGTGTGTTGCATACGCTGATGACGTTACGGTGATCGCTACCTCAATACCAGCAATCGATCGGATTTTCAGGCTGTTCGACGATTTTGAGCGTGTGGCTGGGGCTAAGTTAAATCGATAAAAAACGGTGGCTATCGACGTCGGCTGTATCAATGATGAGCCGCTGTCGATACCAGGGTTGCAGACTGCAGAGAATGTTAAGGTGTTGGGCGTAATATTCGCTAATTCTTTACATCTTATGGCAAAGCTGAACTGGGACAGACTATTATCTAGAATCGCCCAAATTATATGGATGCAAAACTTGCGATCTTTGAATATGCAGCAGAAAGTGATAGTGCTGAATACATTCGTCACAGCAAAGGTGTGGTACATTGCGTCAATATTACCACCACAAAACGTTCACACTGCAAAGTTGACTACGATGATGGGGCGCTTTCTATTTCGTGGTTTGCCAGCACGAGTACCAATGCAGCAGCTAGCACGCAGGAGAGAGAACGGCGGACTAAATCTGTAACTACCAGCGATGAAAAGTAAAGCGCTACTTGTTAATCGGCATTTGAAAGAAATTGATTCCATTCCCTTCTACCAATCATTCATACTCCAAACTATCCCTCCTCCTCCCTGTTTTCCATGCCTTAAAATCCTGTGTCAGGAATAATCCTTGCTGCCGCAGCATATACAACGGAATCCAACCAGTGACCGAATACACAGTTTTTATCTGAATCGGTCTGATTTGCCAAGAGTGAAACGAAACCAACCGGGCCTGAACTGGAAACAAATTTGGAAAAACGCTTCAACAAAAAGATTGTCGTCGAGTCAGCGGAGCGACCTCTACCTATAGATCAACGAAAAGACTGAGTATCGGAGACTATAGAACATCATTGGAAGAGCTAACGACCAAAATTGTCAGCACTGCAGGACAAACTTTAAAACATAAATTTTCCGAGTGCCCTAGAGTAACTGCCACGTGGGGATACACGCAACAAAAATTGACAACGACACTCGGCGGTTGGCAGCGTCTCAGTTTTGACCAACTAATACGACCAGTTCTGGGCAACATAGCAGCAGCAACAAAAAGTGAAATCTTGCGACTTTTCATTAAGGGGGTATTCTAGTCTAGAAATCTGAAAAAATCGAATTTTTTTTACCATATTTCTGTAGTTTAGGCATTCAAGAATATACTCTAGAAAGGACTTATCGAAAATCCTATTATTTACCTAGTTAGAGCCATCTTAGTGATGTGGTATCTAACCTGTTACGGCCATCACAATGAACTTCAAACGCGTTTCTCTCGGAACTAGTTTTTTTCTAACTGGCGTACACGATATCTCAAGTTCTACTGAACCGATTTATGTCAAATTTATATGAAAATAATCTGCATACATCTCTCTATCGCATGAACCAATAAAAAATTATAACTTTTTAATTTTACTATTTTTAAAAAATCGGTAAACGCAAAAAAAACGTTTTAAACAGCATTTTTGTTTTCAAACGGCCGCCATTTTGTTAAAACCCATGTTTTTGACTTGTCCGAGGTTCATGCCATAGCGACATCTTTACTGATTCAGAATCTGTTCGATTTTTTTGTTTCAGATAACCAGAAGGACTGGAATCGTGTACGCCATGGCACAACTTTTTTTTGAACACCCTCACTTCACCAGCATGTAACTATTCTAATTATGAATATTTTTTTTCCGTCCTATTTTTGTTTTATTGTTGAAAGATAGATAAACGAATAATGATATAATGGATACTAAAAATATTCTTTGTTTTATTTTTACGGAGTTCGAAAAAACGTCCGAAATTCGTGTCTCTACACTAGAATACCCCCTTAAGTATACAAATTACATTAACAATAACAATGCAATTGATTTGGATGAACTATAATTCATATTGAATTTGAATGATTAATGAAATTTTAACTTTGTAAATACTTATTATAAACAAACGATATTTGAAAAAAAAAAATAGTAGGGTTCTCAACTAGTATATTGAACTAAAATAAAAATTTAAAAAAAAAAATTGAAAAATAAATTGAGTTGCACGTATTTTACCGTTGTAGTATCGACACCATAAACACTAATTGCAATTTCAGCGGCCTGGCTTGCATTTTCGCATTTATAAAAGCAAAAGCGTAAAATATACCGAATTTTCTCATTGTATCCCTCCCTGTAACTCACAACTGAATGGAACAAACAAAAAACAGCAAAAGAATTTTTTAGTGTGAAATTTCACCTTTACAACGAGCATATACCTGATGATATTGATCACTGAAGCTAGCTATCGCGAAAATAATGGATAACTTTTTCCCCAACCTAATGTAATGTACAAATGCCGTACAGTAAAACCTGTTTTTGTGCGGTTTTTTTTGTGCGATTTTTTTGTGCGTTTTTTGTGTACGATTTTTTTTGTGGTATATGAAAACAAGCATATTTGACGAAATTATCGTCCATTTATGTTTTTTTCGATGGTTTCGAAATGCATATATTCAGTGCGAAAAATGCATATTTGCGTCTCAATTATCCACTTCTGAAACCATTCCTCTCCTCCCATCAAATGCTCTAAGTTTATGCATGACATGATATCTAACAGCATCACGTTTCTGCATGCAACTAAAAGCACAAAACAGCCACGCGCAACCGAAGAGGCAAACTGTCCCATCGCAAAGCAGGGAGACAAAAGGAAATTGACCGGTGAACGGCGTGGATTTGAGTTATTTTCTTGAGGGAAACTTTTTTTATGCGGTCCCTACCGCACAAAGTTTTTTTCAAAATGTGTACCGAACACGATTTTTAAAGCTACTGGTAAAGTTTTGCATGATTTTTTTATGCGGTCCCTATCCCCCGCACAAAAAAAAATTGCCTGTACTAGTATGGGAGAGTATCACATCTTTTGTTATTTCTAAGCTCGTAATGTAATAAGTCCGTATGTCAAAACATGTGCTAAATTAAATTTTGGGTGCATCCATCGCAAATTTTTCAAATTGTGTACCGAAAACTATTTTATAAAACTGCTCTTGATGTTTTGTGCGGTCCCTATTACTTGCACATATCTACCTGTATAAAATACCCAAAGAATTCGATGACATGATTTGTTGATCACTAGTGAAACAGATTAAATAGGGAGGAAAACATTATAGTTCCCAACAACAGGTTTCATAGCTGCTGTTTCAAAATGTTTCATTCACATTTAAGAAGTTGCGTTAAACTCTCAGCCGACACAGAATATTATCCGGAAAGACAAATCGCGTAGGTTTGAAACGTGGTTCCACATCCACCGTTTACAGTAATTAGTCGGAACAACAATTGCTGTGCGCTGCAATGGACTTTATGAATAATTTACATAGAAATTTGATCTCATTCTTAATGTCTGTACCATTAACGTGTTGTTTGTGTATGTATTGTACTTAATTGTCGGTCATATGGGCGCGTGCACAATTCGGATGAACCAACGACGAAAGGCAGCATCGCACGACGCGCTTTCTAATGACATCGACTAATTGTAGAGATACAATTTACAATTTTAAAAACAACTCGGTTATAATTCGTGGAAAATATATACAGACCCTCAGTTACGGAGTGAAATACAACGCGCTCACAGCCGGCTGTTTCCACCCGATTGAGGCGATGAGACACCATCTCGAAATTACACTAATCAAAGGCCATTTTTGAACTGTGTATGTGTGAAAACAGAAGACAATACGGAGATAACAATCGAAATTGCTGCACATAATTGTATATCCGTTGTCAGGGCAGCGCAGAATTGATGCTGTGGATTGGCATTGTTACCTGTACCCGCTCCCATAATCTTGCATCTAATCTACACACATGCGTTGCTAATGAATATAAATCATTAGTGCGAAAAGGGCACGCGCCCCCGCCCCATTGTGCTAAACTGTAGCTGCGCTTTAAGTGACCCACATTGCCTGGGTCGACCCGATTTCGTTGCGGACCATTTCACTCCGGGAGATGCAGGCCATCACCCCATCATCAGCACGGGAGAATCCCGGTCAACAACCTTGTTCTAGTTTGTGCAGTCCAGCGAAGCGACAAAGTGCACGCTCATGCGCACGTAGACAGGATGTGATTGGAATTTGATAGCCTCGTCTCGAAGTATATTCATGAGGAATGATGCGCACAGCAACAATTAATACCAAATCGCCGACGAATGATGATTCATGCGTGGCGGTCGCAAAGCGGAGGTGTGAATCTGCCGGGCTTTTCCGTCTTAGCGGTCATCAGTCGCGCCAGGGATGATCACCGAAGCGTGATGCGCCACGCTGTGATGCCCTCATTGCTAGACTTCTAAGAACGGAAGCGGACCGAATGCAGAAAATAATAATAGTAATAATTAATGAGATTGAGAGATAACAAAGAAGCACAAAGCGAAAAAAAAGTATGATAAAATATTCAATTGTTTTGAATTCAACGGTACAACGATCGGGGGACCACACGTAACTGGGATGAACGCCGGCAAGTTCCGAGTAGAAAAGTACATTCATATTCGTGACACCCTCGTAAACAATCTAAAATCTACGCCTCGATAAATCAATAATCGGCCCAAAAGTGGGACCACTTGCGCTTGCGAGCGTGACGATGGTTAATCGTGTGTAAATCAGGACACACATCCACCCAGCCACGCATCCGGCCATTGTTCGAATTGTGCAAGCGTGCCCCCTTTACGAAAAAAAACAACGAAAGACAGCTCACCTGAAAGATGTTCTGCATCTTGAAGCTCCTCTCGGTTAGCCGCTCCACGGCGAGTATCTCGGACAGCGGTATATCACAGATTGGTCTCTTTCCCTTAGCCTTGGCGTAGCTGAGCGATTGGGTCGTTAGCCGAAAGTAGCGCTGCTTGAAATTCCGCCGACCGAAGCGCTTCCGACCTTGGGCTCGCTTGGTCATCATCCTGTGCGTGTGTGTGTGTTGGCGTGGTGTTCGAGTTCAGCGAGTGGGTGGGCGTGTTTGGAAGAGAAATATGGGGTGTTTCGAGCATTAGATATGGTTAATTTATTGCTGCTGTGGTCTTCGCTATTTTGTGCTATTATTCTCAGGTGAGGATTTTTTTTACGATTCATGGAACAAAGACAATGAGGAATGAGATACTACCGAGAATGGGCTGTAAATTAGGAAAGAAAGAATGAGTGGATACGCAAAATAAGAAGACAACGCGAAATCAGGAGAACAATGAGACACTGAAAAGACAATTACAGGTAATTTGAGACGAGTGATGGCCATACGGGCGAGACTTACCATTCGCTGTCGAAACAATTGCAATAGATCCAGCCATGTTGGAAATGGAATTTTTGTGTGTGTTTTTTAATCGTTATTTACAGTACACAATTAGTAATTCGTAAAGAGAGAGAGAGAACGAGAATCAAAGAAATAGAGCAAGAGCAGGGTAGTGAAGAAAAATGGGACAGTAAATTAGTATCAAAATCGGGTCACGGAATACAGATGCATTTTCTTTGGGTTGCAACCAGGGGTACCAAATGTACCGCACCACGACTGTATTCTGACGACTGTCACCATCATTGGCCCGTAACAGTCGTTAGATCAATCTATTAACGACAATCACACAGTGAAAATGTCGTGCGACATTTATATTTACTGTCGTGTGCTGTACACGGCTGCATTTCCATATGTGAGTATTTTGTTCATTCGTCTGCGACAGGCCTGGTTGCTAACTAGTCATGTTGTTTGTAAATTCGGAATGCAATCGTAAATGCATTGCTACTGTCGTGAATGATTTTTTTCCCTCGTGCTGATGATGTCGGGTGTCTTTGTATATATTATGCAACGTCGTTCGCTTACAAAAGTGTGTTCTTCATTCACCAGTATTTTATTCATTTTCTCATTCGCAAACTGTAGGTTGTAGGCTTTGAAACGGAAGATAATTTTCAGTTTCTGGTGAATTCTGCAGCATATTCCGAAATGGAAAAAAAATATTTGTTGGTCGATGACGCGGCTATTATATGTGGAGAGCGAGTGAGCAGTGTGAGCAACAGGGGAGAATCTGTTGAAAGAAATGCGAGAGGAAGTGTTGTGGGTGGAATTAGCGTAGATCGAACGTTTAAAGTTGGCTTCATTTGTGTTTATTGAGGCGATTTGAAATTGATTTGATCGAAATAAGGCCAAAAATGCATTGTTATATATTAATCTGTCACCACAATTATTAATTTCCTACTTGGAGGATAAATCTAAACATTCCAAACACTGAGTATTTCCCGATGTCATCAATATATATACAAAGAAACTCTCGCCTAGAATCATTAGGGATCCGTGCTTTTTTCTCCTATGAATTGCTGCTCATTTGTGTACCTATCTTGATTCGGCCATCCCAGCAGTACATCATTCTAGATACAGCCGATCTAAAATTGAACCGTCTGTCTCTGTATATACGTAACTTGTGCTCACAACCACATCCCAGAGCGTACTGGTGAAAATGCACAAACGCATAAAATAAAGGCTTGTTTTACGATCGCGATTTCTTGGTCATGACATTTTTCTTGCGACAGTCAAATTTGACAGTAACTCGGGTAAACCGATGATATTCATCGCATCGTGAGCGACTGTTACAGCGACAGAATTAATGGAGTAGCAGACACGAAAAAATGGAAAATGAACAGTACGTTTGGCTCACTACGATCGGGCCCGACAAATCAGACAAATTCGACGAAGCACCGACTGCTATAGTACAGGTTTATTTTATTCATTCGTGCTCTGTCGCTTGTATGCGAATGTAGCGCGCACACAGTGAGTCTCTATTTTATTTCATACCGACTGTAATGAAAATGCAGTACTTTTGGGACGCCTGGTTGCAACTCATTTATTCGGTGACTAGGTATATACAGATACAGCTAGCATGTATGTGTGTGGGTGTTGGAGTTACTCCACCGATTTATTCCTAGCTCGGGTCAAACAATGATGATCAAATGTTCACGGATACTCACCCCTCTTTTAGCACCACCGGTTCCAGCATGGTCGGCTCGTCATCGGTTATCGTAGCACCTACGGTGGAGATCACTTCGAGAAAATGCTTTATCGCTTGGACGTGCTTTTCAGTGCCGAACCTTCGGTACAGCTGGCCGGTGTATTGCTCCTTGCAGGGTTGCTGCGCCGAACGAGAACTCACCAGATTACCCAGCGATTGTATCGTCTTGGAGATTAGCGTTAGAGTACGGGTTGTTTGTTCGTCCTGAAGAAGAAACATTAGATTCCGGATTAGATGGACTACTAAATAGCTTCCGCGTTGCTGATAAAACAAATATGAATTAACACATTCGTCGCTCGACGCGTTTCGGACGTGTTTATTGCGGGGACCAAATCAGATGGTCGGTACGCTAGAAGGTAATCAGGGAAATAAGCGGGAGACAATGATTTTCCACCATTATTACGCGAAGAGTAGGATAACACGGGGTGATTTGGACCACCCCTCTATCTCAAGAAGTACGGCTCAACTTGGATTTTTTATAATGTCATCTCCTTATATTGCTGAACCGTATGTACCTAACGTAAAAAAACTTTGGTAAAATTCGACAGGCATGAACACAGCAAGAATTTTGTTTGTCAAAAATTGTGAGTTTTCCGATCGTGGTTTCGTAGCTACTTGGCTACGCGTTCGCTTACTAAGCGATCGATCGTGAGTTCAAACTCAGGGCCCTCAATTGACCGTCTTTGTGTTGTTATAGAATAACTACGTCCACGCAACCATCATCAGCGATGGATCCATGGTGGAAGAAAGATCGATTCATCCATACAACTGCTCTGCTCTGCAAGAAACATCGGACTGATGTTCTATAAATAACCCAACAATGATCAATATCAACTGTCTCCGCTGTCCGGATTGCTGAACAATGGAAGAACAGATAGAATACCTTTACGCCTAAATGGCTACTACCGTGTAATTTACCACAATGTTATGGAACAGAAAACCTAACGCCTAAATGGCTATTACTACTACTGTGTAATTTACAATTTATAGAAACATAAACATATGTACATGTACACGATAAAAACCCGGCTCTGTTACAGATAAAATGCTAATGAGCATAATAAATAAATAAAAGGGATAAAAAAAGAACGCCTATAGAAGAGAAACAATTTGATGCAGCGAAACTGTAAGTTTGATAACAATAAAAGAAATTAATTGCATTTTAATTTTTGCATGTTGTGTGGGGTATGGACACGTGTTGTGGGGTAAGTTGGTCCTACAGGTTTGAAGCTTTTCCTTGGTCTAATTGATTCCAGATGCCGCTGAATTACAAAAAGAGGATGGGCAGACAACGTTGGAAGAAGGAGGAGCTTGAAAGAGCAATGCAGGCCATCACGAACGGATTTTCTTTGACCAAGCATCGGAAGTGTTTGAAAATGCTCGATCAACAGTGAAAAGATCCATACAGAATTCGAAATGGTCTCAATCCTATTTTTCTGGTGTGGAATCTGGCCAAGACACCTGGTATCGAACCCAGAACATTGTTACTGATTGCACCTTTTTCGCAAAACACTTTACCCAAACATAAGTATGTTTTTTTTCGATGAAACACACACTGAACCAAATCACCCCACAGACGGTCCAAATCACCCCGCATCAAATTTTAATGTTAAAAAATCACCTCTTTTATTTTATGATATATTTGGTAATTTGAAGCTTGATATAATGATTAATCATTATTGATTGAGAGAGATCAAGACCGTATTGGTTTGGAAATATTAGGCTATTTGCTTAGGGGGATTTCCCCTACTCCTGAATCGATCCTCTTCCTTGTCCTGATTCCTTGGTGATTGATTCAGGACCACTTTTCGCATTAAAATGGGGAAAAATTATTCAAACCGTGCTCTACATCCGGGTACACATGTTCTGCAAAAGATAAAATACCAGCGAAAGAAGGCATGTTGGCTAAGCCGAAGACTGGGTGACGGGACGACGAACGTGTTAAATGAATTCCGCACCATTAAAATTGTAATTTAAAATTATAGGGTGTTTGATTTGGTTTAAGTGTGCATCATTGTTTTACCGCGATGATAAATTCGCGAAAAACAGAATTTCCGTCAGCAAAGACAAAAAAATACTGAAGAAGAGAAAATGGGAGCATTACCTTATTATTTAATTAGTAGGTACAATATGCTCTCGCCAGTCCATGGTGAGGAGGAGAGAGGTATAGATAACGTGCACATGAACACGTCAAATGAATATTAAGAAAAACATTCAAATCTATAATTTAGAAAATAAATGAAATTTATTCTGCATTATCAACGAATGGGTTGAGTTGCCGATCGTTGCCGATAAAATTGGTTGAGTTGCGGATCGTTGCCGATAACTACTATTCTGATATCGTTGCACTTATTCACTTAAGGGGGGACCCCGGTCTGGAAAATCGAAAAAAATGAATCTTTGTTTTTTGCATTTTTAGGAAGCTTATGCCCTCAGAAATGTTGTCCGAGAGTTACAGCCAAAAGTATGAGTTCCCCTCAAGAGATATAGTGTTGCTGTACGATTTTTAAAACGCGTTTTTCTCGATACCATGATATTGGTATCGATATCGCAGGATCTACTCGACCGATTTGGCTGAAATTTTGTATCAGCATGTAAAAAGTAATTATCTAAGGCAGGGTTTTTAAATGGTGCTCCGCGGGAAATTTGTGCTCCGCGAAGTTATAGCAAATGCTCCCACTCGAAAACCCTCCTTGAGAAAAACATTCTTCAATTTAATTTCCCTGGGCATATAGTGATTTATCTTGTTCACTCCGGGTCAGATGTCGTGTGACTGAGATGTGTAACCGAAATAGAGTTGTTTCGTGTTGGGTAATGGCAATGCAAATAAGATTTATTTTATTGGTTACAAAATGCAGGTGCTCCGTCACATTTTTTTGCTATATAAGTGATCTGCCATAAAAAAAATCTGAAAATCATGATCCAAGGCGTTACATAGCCTTTTGATATCTAATTTTTTTCGATTTTTAGAAATCGCTATTTAGAGATTTTTCATGAAAAATATCTAATTTTTAACAAAAATGGCCGCCGTTTTGGCAATTTTCGATTTTTCAAAAACCCCTATGTAATGCTTTAGGTATTGTTCTAAAGTTTCAAAATATTTATTGGAATTTGTTCTACGACATAACGTTGCTTCCGAATTGATACCACCAGCAAGGTACCGATTTTCAGACAGGATCTTCCCAGTCTGCTGTCATAATGATAACCATTATTCGTGCACTCAAAAAATGGAAAATAAATAATCATATATACTTCAAACAATAACCAAAATACACGAACACTTCACATTATTTGTTACATCCGAAAAAAAATCCACGAAAATTCATTATTTTCCGACCTTCCAGACAGGGGTCCCCCCTTAAACAAGTCCTCTAAAAGTAACGCATATACACAGAGATCGATCGATTTATCTCTATTGGAAGTAGAAGAACATTCATTCCTCAAGACACCAAAATTGCACGATATTGTTTTCTTAGGTGTGAATTACGATTTAGCATCCGCTCATAATATAAACACTACTTCACTTATATATTACGAGGTATTTTTTGAGATGCGCTTCTATTTCCCATGATTCATTCATTTTGTCACTTGTTGACATATAGCTAATTAACGGGTTTGAACATGGAGAAGGAATTGGCCTGCATCCAAAAGTCAGTCTTCCTTAACATCTGCGCGATTGTCCTTGATCTAAACTAAAAAACTCTTTTTTTTCCCCTGTTGGATGTGAACCACTGCGTCCATTATTCTGAACTATTGTGGTATATCCCATTTTTTTTGTACTCCGCTTCAAGCTTACCTACTACTTATTGATGAAGAAGTAGACTGAAAGCTATAGCGAGATAGGTGCCAATCAGGAATACTCTGTTTGATAAATTTTATAATCCTGATCGGCGACGCAGACCAAATTTCCTTGGGCTCCAAAATAGCCTTATCAAGGTATTGCAGTCTGCGTCTAGTTAGAGCTCCACAATTACAGAGCAAATGTTCTGAGGTTTCACTTTCGGTATAACAAAAACGACAAATATCATCTTGCACTAAACCTATGTTTTTGAGATGGTATTTACTCGGACAGTGTCCTGTTATAAGGCCTGTGATTGTGCCTAAGTCTTTCTTATTAAGACTCAGCAATTGTTGAGTAATTTTAATACTCGGCGTGATAAATTTTTTTGACTGGTTAAGTTGTACCGCCAACCAGTTGGCTAATACTTCCCGGTCTTCCCAGTTCTTCAGCTCACCTTTCAACACACAGTCAGATATTCCACAGAAAGGTTCTGGACCAGTGAAAGGTGAGCTTGAGCCGTTCCTGGCAAGTTCATCTGCTCGCTCGTTTCCCTCTATTCCACAATGGCCAGGAATCCAGTACAGTTGTACCGAACTTATCCGACTTAGTTGCCGTAAGAGGAGAATGCATTCCCAGACAATTTTTGAGGAGCATTTAAAAGCATTTAGAGCTTTAAGTGCCGCTTGACTGTCTGAGAATATGCAGATGTTAGCATGTCTATATTTTCTTTTAAGGCAGACATTTGAGCATTCTATTATCGCAGCTATTTCTGCTTGAAAAACTGTTGGCCAGTTTCCCATAGCTACAGAGATTTTTGTTCTGGGACCATACACTCCAGCACCTGTTCTGATTACCATTTTTGACCCATCAGTGTAGAACATGATTGAACCATTACGAACACTGGGACCGCCTTCATTCCATATTGAACGAGAAGGCTCGATTACACTGTATGGAATGTCGTAGTTAGTCCTAGGTTCCATCCAATCACTGTTCATCTCTGAGGATGGTCCTACGGGTAAGAGATTCAGGATGCTCAAGTGACCAATTTTGTCTCCGTCTAGTATTTTTTTCCATTGTTTAAGCTTTAGAGCGCTTTTCTTTTATAGCTGAACATGTTGGTTCAGAGGTAGCAAGTGAAGGATAGCCTCCAGTGCCTTCGAGGGTGTGCTTCGCATTGCTCCAGTAATTGCAATGCATGCTAGTCGTTGGAGTTTGTTTAGCTTTTTTGTAGCTACAGTCTCCTTGGTCTTTGGCAACCAGACTAATGAGGCATAGGTTATTCTAGGCCGCACAATGGCAGTGTAGACCCACATTACCATTTTTGGTTTAAGACCCCATGTTCTTCCTATCATTTTAGAACATGCCCATAGGGCTGTATTGGCCTTACTGATTATTGCATCTAAGTGCGCATTCCAGTTGAGTTTAGCATCTAGGATAACACCTAGATATTTCACTGAAGCGCTGCATTTTATTTCCACTCCCCCAAGATATAAAGACTGCAGATGCTGTTTTTTCTTTTTGGTGAATGGAACAATTGTTGTTTTCGAGGGATTTATGCTCAGACCTTCTGTGGTACACCAATTTTGTGTTAGGTTTAAGGCCATCTGCATTCTGCTCGATATCACGTCGTCGAACTTGCCTCGTATCATTATGACTAGATCATCGGCGAAGCCCACAATTTCAAAACCTTTTGCCTCTAAACTTGTCAGAAGGTCGTCAACTACTAGTGACCAAAGGAGAGGTGATAGAACGCCTCCTTGTGGGCAACCCTTTGTTGCAATCACATAATTAGACGACCCGCCCAGCTCCGAGGTGATTTTTCTTTGTGTGAGCATGCCATGGATCCATTCGACTATACAGTTATCAAAGTGTCTTCTTCTCATTGCCTGTGCCATTGATAGATAAGAAGCATTATCAAAAGCACCTTCGATGTCAAGAAACGCACATAATGCGGTTTCTTTTGACAAGAGAGATTTTTCAATTTTTGTCACAAGCATGTGTAGTGCTGTTATTGTGGATTTGCCTGATTGGTAGGCAAACTGGTATTTGGATAGTGGGTGTTTGGACATGAATACAGACTTTATGTATTCATATAATACTTTTTCCATAGTTTTCAACAGTATTGATGATAAACTAAAAAAAAACTCTTTAATGTAGATACATGCGTTTCGCAGAGCCTTATACCTTCAGAAATATTGTGCCGACAGGATTTTTCGATATGTTATCTCATTGAAAAGTTACAGCAAAAACTAAGGGGTCACCACAAGAAAGGTAGCATTGCTGTATGAATCTTTAAAAGCCTTGTTCTCGAAACCGTGTTTTCCAGCTGGTGGTACATTTATCTCGAAATCTAGTGGACCGATTAGTTTTTTTATCCAACATGTAAAAATGAATTATCTAAATTGTTACGTAGTCGTTTTTTGATATCTAAATTTAATTTTTTGATTTTTTTTAAATAGTGATTTTGTTGGAAAACAGCTATTTTTACTCAAATGGCCGCCATTTTGGCAATTGTTTGAATTTTTATAAACCGCTACGTAACAATTTGGATACCGTTCTGGATCATATTTCGGACGCTTTGATGCATTTGATGCAGAAAACAGACCTAAACTTTATGCACAGGTATTATTTGGTTGATATTTTGAATAAATTAGTTCAATATGCTTTTAAGCTTTGTTTCCGAAATAAAATCTCTGAAATCCGTTATTTTTAGAGTATGATCTCCCCTTAACTAGCCCATACAGATAAATGATTCTAGATAGACAATGGCATTGACAGAAATACCAGAAACGCAGCAAAAATAAAAGAAATATAAAAAGGTATAATTCAAATATTCCTTTAATTAACAATGCTAGAGGTAGGTTATACCTGTGATGTAACCACAAGGTGGACGTAGGACTACCGTTGGCTTAGTAATCATGTGTTTGAAGTTGCATTTGAATCAATCCACTATGAATGAATGGATATTTTGAAAATTTACTGAACGAAAAAAATTATAATTCAAATATGTTGTGATGCAAAAAAAAAAGAGGCACTTTTCACCATACAAATCGGCGCGGTCGTTTGCGTTGTTTTGTAGGCACAGTTGTTTTTCCCACGAGAAAAAAACATGCACTCAGAACAATACACGTAACACCGAACAAAATTGCCCTATATACTGTGCAATATCCATCTTTCATTTTTCCTTAGAATCGAGCAAAACCGCTGTGTGTGACATTAGCATTGAAAAAAACTGTTGTTTGATAGTTGAAGCAAGTCGACTTCAATGATGATGATGATAATGATATTTTGAATTCTAGAGGCTTTAAAATTCATCAGTTAATTCGCCTCTAACCTTGAAAAGACAAATTTGGAAAAATAAACTAAACACTCGGCCTTGAGAACGATCATTTCGAAAGCCTCGCTGCCGTCTGGTATGGTAAAAATTTCTTTGACGAAAAATCCCCCGGCCAGACCGGGAATCGAACCCGAGCACCCAGCATGATAATGTGTGATGCTAACCACTCGGCACGGGTGCACCACCTGTTTAGCCGTGATATTTAAATGTTGTACCTCGGCCACGGGAACACGATAGAAAAATATGTTTTCTTTCAATTCTCGTTAATTCTCGATTTTAGTCATAACCATAAAGTACATACCGAAAAGTTTTTAGGAAATTTCCGATTCTATTCGAATGCAAATCATCAAAATCTCTTCAGGACTAGAATGATTATTAACGTTCAAACTATTTTATAAAATACGTAACTTGTTTTGTGATTTGGTACTACAAGGGTACTTCGATAAAACGCGCACATTTTCAATGTGTTCATTTTTTTTCGGAATAGGTACGGGGGTTTCATGTTAATTTCATAGGTTCAAAAAAGGTCACTTAGTGGCCTGGGAATAGGTTCTCGAATTTCGATTAGAGCATTGAAATTCCATAAAAACAATTTACCAAGTCTTTCATATCAAATTTGTATTACATATTCTGCAATATGGCTTGGACACTTGTGCTGAAGCATAAAGGCGCAAGCGACCATTTTATCTATTTACCCTTAAGTTTTTATTCAGTCAGAATCCGGAATCACTGTTCATTTACAGCAATGATCGTAGTAGGCGTATCTAAAATCTTTTGACAGCAAATTGTTTGGAGAACCTCACGTTGATCCGTTTTGTTTTGAAAAAGTTGTGCAGGATGGATGCCGAGAGAAGAAATTTTGTTTTGGACACCCACATTAAGAAGGGAAGGTGCAGACATGAAGAGATTAGGGAATAAAATGTCCGCTGAGGTTGACCAACAGGTAGTCCAAACTCTGATGGAAGGTATCCAAAAAAAAAGTACGAAAATTCATCATAACTGTAATAGAACATTTTTTCAATATTTTTGCTAAAAGAACATTGAGTTATCTTATTTTGATGTGACAATGTTTTTTGTACCTTTAACCAATTCCGAGATACAACTGAATTCGTGATTCCGGTTTCTAAATGAATCAAAATTTAATCAACAGTATGAAATGAAACATCCTGAGAAAGGTTAGCTTCATCTTCTAGTTGAACTTTTTCATCATTACTGCACTAGAACAGTGTTTGCCAAATGATCCATTCACTGAAAAAATCGCTATCGTTCGTTCAAATATGATCATACACAAATCATTTCCCCCAGCGGCATCCTTTTGTTGTTACGTACTGCAAATAACGACACAAAAGAGAACGAGACAACTCTGCATCGATTCGCACTTCATGATACACCGACACGCAAGCAGAACCATCATAAACGATTTCGGTGCAGAAAGTTTATTTTCTTCTTTGCCTTTGCATATCGACCTCTCCATGCATCATGAAACAGCAGGATCGTACGGACTACGCAAAGCGAATAATTCATATTCAGCTAATGTAGCAGATCCTGATTTTTAAGTTTCAGAGAGTGCAAACTATATGATTCTTTAGCTGGATAGAGGCTAAGGGAAGGGTATTTTCCATTTATAACGCCGCTATCCCTTGAAATATGTATATTCATATAGACCGCATAGTTTTACTAGCAACACCGCTCTCTTTCCCCATTTGTTGCTCTCCGCAAATGGTGACCGAATGATGACGTAATTTTTCTTGTATCATAAGTATTGCTTTGCACTTGCCTGTGCAGTGGGTTTCGCTATAGTAGAGCGGGACGATATATGCGGTTCAAACTTGTATGCAGGCTTCGAAAATGGTTTGCGATGTTTGATACAGCTCGAATATGCAAACAACAGTCTTCGTTCCTCTCTTGGTATAATCATGTAAAGTGATTACTGTCATTCATACAAGTATCTGAATGATCCTCTCATATTTGGTTATATGTTCGTGAGAGGTTACTTGCATGACACATTGTGTATCATTCGATTTTGATCGAAATCCAAACACTGCACTAGAGGCTCCGATCGGATCGGTAGTAGAATAGAAATGGGAAGTAGTGCTTTGGTGAGCGAACGAGAACATTCCTCGCCAGCTTCACAATCATAACTACATGGATTTTCGTGCGGGCACTCGCTTTTATACACATTTGTATGTGTTTCAATCAGTGATTGGAAATATCTGTATCACATCAATCTTTTCAGCTGAATTTCCGGCCACATTCGATCATTATACCATTGCATTCGGGATACCGAAAATGAACCAACGCCAAACCTCACAATCAAAGCAAGCCACTCACAGTTGATTCATCCAGTTTTTTTTCATTCTGTTTTTCGTTCTGTTCTGCGTTCACGGAATGTGAGCAAAAGAAAATATCCCTAGTTTTGTCATTCATTGACATTAAAATACCAGTTCATTCACTATCAGCATCGTTCTCGGACACTGACGAAACGGAGAAATTCGTTGAGGAAAATAAGAAAGTACAGAATGCTCATAATAGTGACAATAAATTAAATTGTTCAAGCATGCAAGGTTTCCGTCTCAGTTAAATTGCTTTCATTTTACATAGTGAATATGCAGTTCCAAATCCACTTGTCAGAAATGCTTCAAAAGAAGAATTCCGATGTAAAAAATACCGTCTTGACTCAATATTCAAACATTTAATTTTGTTTTAATTCTGAACACACGAACATAAAATGGTGGTGTCCAAGACACGACCGCAATGGGAATATTTCGAGCTTCCTTTTGCAAACGGATCAAACTATGCTATAGGAGTAGCGGATGAAATTGCCAACATCCAGCTTTGGCTGACAAAGTTCGCATTCGCTGCTTGGATCGATTCTGCAGAATGCCCCCTCGCCGTCCAAGCCTAAGCAATCCTTAGCTGTGAGTGTGCATGCAGATCTTGCTCTTTTATTTGCATTTCTGCTTGCGCCACCGATTTGTGTTGCCCTTTCGGAGTAACTTCAAAAACAACTGAATAAGCAAGGCACTGACTCAATGAGAAAATCACACACATATCGGGACATTGAAAATGAACAGTCACAACATTCCTGACAATTCAATGGCAATGAATAAATGTGAATGAATTCTCATGACTCGAGCTTTAAGGAAAGCTCAGAGAGCACAGAATGAATATGAATGAACACAGTTGTAAATTTGTTTGCCGTCGAATGAATGACAGTAGCATCGACAAGCAAAATAAACGCGTTACACTGATAAAAATATATTTTCAATGTTGCTTAACAAGCTCAATATTTCCAAGGTTTCAATAGACTGTTTTTAAGCTATTGGAACAAGTTTATAGTTCAATAAGTAGCAAGCATATAACTCTTAGACATTTTTTTGTCTTTATTTAAGAGACTTTCATCCGTAGGCTGGTTCGTCCCTGTCTTAGACATTTTATCTTTCGAATAAAAATATTATCATACCACTAATGATGTTGTTTCGTTTAATTGTTTACTAATTGAATGGTTATTGCGCAATCAATAATCTATGAACAGAGATGAGATTTATCAGATTATTAAGTTCGTTTTGTAGTCATTGGTTTTTCATTGTCATTGGTGTTATTAGTTTTTTATTATAGTCAGTATTGCGATTCGATTAATCGGCATTCCATTAATTCAATACTTACTATTCGATTAATCAAATACTATAAAAATCGATTATTAATCGAGTAATCGAACCGAACAATAGTTTGCCTCGATTATTCTATTTAAAATTCAGAGGAAACAAATGCATGTTCTTTCTTTCTTTGTTTTTTTGTTTTTAAGAGGCTTTAAACTTTGCAGTTCATTCGCCTCTAAGAAACAAATGCATGTGATAAATCGAAACGACATCACTATATACCACTTCGTTGAGCAGGAAAAATTATTAACGCTCAAAGTAGGAATCGATTCCTCCTCGGAAATACCCCGCGCAAATAATACTCCTCTCCCAATTAGAATCATCGATCGATTGCGGCATTCGGGTACATTTGATATTACAACTGCTTGATATGGTGATATATCCTCTACTCGATATGATATATTTCGTATTCTCCGTTTTCGAATCCGTAGCTAATGACACCATTTGTACGCAATCTATTGGATTGGGGAGTAAGATCATCGCGTTTTTATATTTCTTTTATTTTACAACGATTTGTTTGCTGTTTGGCAAAGGGTAAGTATTCATCCGACAGATCCGGTCAATCGGATAAGAATTATCACCGCTCATAAGATGATTCAATTCCTCCTGGGAAATATCAAACGCAAATCATAAAAAAAGTTCTCTACTCACCACTGGTTCGGTCGTCAGGTCGAACAACTTCGGGCCGAGGATGGCCGGCGCGAAGAAGCGCAGAAAGATGAATCCGGACACGACCGAGTACCGAACTTCCTTGTTCTGGGGGAAATACTTCGCTGCACACTCCCGCAGGTCGTGGAAGATCTGACAAAGCACCGCGGGACATTTGACCGCACTCTTGGTAATCGCCTCGAACACCTTCTCCACGTACTCCTGCAGGTTGATCAGATTGGAGTCGATCATGCTTTTATCCTTTACCCGTGCCGGATCGATCTCGCACGGTTTCTTCTCGGCGAAAATTTCGTCCACGATCGGCCGGAGAGTGTTGTGGAGGTAATGCAGACCGGACAGACGCATCGCTTCGTCCATCATTTTTGACACGAGAGTGTTACCACGAAATATGGTGGTAGGATCGGTCAGCTTGGAGATCTCGTGGTCTGCCAGCGCCTTGATCATGGGAGCTATCAGATTGGTGTAGGTGCACAACCGGACGAGTGGTTGCGCTACCTCGGTTTTGTTTTGGATGATTTCACCGAGTATGTGAACCGCGCTGGCTGTAATGGGTTTCTGATCAATGGATTGGATTAAGATGTTTAGCAACTGATCGTAGGTGGCTAGCGGAAACACATGATCGGCATTATAGTTTAGCTTGAGACGTAGCGACCCAAGCGAATTATCACAAGAGAGCCGAGTTCCCGGGGGAGTCGCACACGTTCGCGTTGGTCGCGAGTGACTTGTCCGGGGCTGTAAATAGTACCATGCACTCTGTTGAACCGCGTTCAGCTGCTGCTTGCCGCGCACTGGCAGCTTTATTTCTCCGAGAAACACGTCGTCGCCCATACCAGGACTGTCATGCCATAAACCTATCACTACTTCGCACAAATCCGCTCCCCCCAGCGGGACAACCGTATAAGTATTGTTGCTATCACTTTTCGAATCACCTCCACACGCGTCCACACATAAATCGAAACTGACGGTTTCGCCAAACTCAGGATTGACCGTTTTCTTCCTTACTTTAGTACGTTTTGTAATTTTCTTCTTATTCGAATAGTGAGCAGTTAGTATTGCGTACGGATCACAGAGACCATTTTTCCGGGCCAAATCCATGCACTCGGTCAGTTTGATCGAGATGCGCGAACTTCGGCTCGAGCTGCTGCTGCTATCAAGTATATTACGGAATGGTTGCTGCTGCACGTTATTACCGAAGTCGCTGCTGCCACCGAAGATTGTCCTTAGAGTTCCATGACCACCTCCTCCACCACCGCAGCCGATACCACCGCCGCCGCCAATGCCCCCGCCGCTCTTGGATGGAAAACTTATTTTTAAATTTGTACTATTCACAGAATTGTTCACCAAATGATGATGGTGATGATGATGATGATGATGGTGGAGGTGGTGGTTTTGATGATGGAGATGAGAGGAGGTGGAATTTTCTTTCGTATCACTACTACCGCTGCTGCTTATCACCGAACCGAACGATGAAGTGCTATTGTTGGACGATTGGAACTGACCACATTCGTCGAATTCGTTGGTCTGCTTCAAATTCCCAACGCCATCGTCGACGGTAATTTCCAGATGAGCCATACCCTGCACCTCCGAGTCTTCATCGACGGGTCGCAGCGGAAACCAGTGGTCTTTGTGGTTATATTGGTGCAGATCCTCTCGCTTGATTGCGATTTTCCCGTATGGTTTGTCCTGCTTTAGGTGTCTGTCCCGATCCCAAACATATACCGACAGATAGCGGAAGCTGCGTGGGATCTCAAACTGGTACTCCTCGCCGAAGAACGGACTGAGCGTTCTCTCGATTGTTGGAGTCCGGCAGATCTCTTCCTGGTCCAACGCGACCGTGCAGTACACATCGCGGTTTTCCTTCGAGCCCGATGAGGAGGCGCTGCAGTTGTTGCCATTACGACCGAGAAGGTTCTTCGCTTCGCCTGCAAGAGAAAACAAAAACAAAATAACAAGAGATTAGCTACATTTCCCATTTCCAATTCTAGCCACCCTTCAGGGTTGAGGGCGACATTTATTGTTTGAAGGGCGAAAAAAAACTTTTAATTACACACCCTTTCGGAACGTGAGTTTCATAACACGCGAGAAGTGTTTTTCAATGCCTCATACACGCTTTCACGTTCCCTGCTGCACGCTAACTTTCGAGTGTCCACTGAACGGCTGAAGAACACTCCTAAGCTCTCGAGAATAGCGGCATTCAACACGCTATCTAGAGGTACCAAAGCTAGTGGGTGTAATCGTAAGTATATCAGCGAGTAAATCGTTTCCGGTCGTTATTCAACCCCTCTCAACCGTGTCTTTCGTTCTCTGTTTGCGGTTCTCGTATGGAAGCGGCAAAGTAGAGGATAGATAATGTATGAATGAATTAATGAATGAAATGTGAACGATTAGCCCAAGACTCACTTATACTCTCAACATACAGCATGTACAGTATGTATGTGCGCAACGTCAAATATAAACACGATAATTACACTGCACCCATTATTATCACTCCAAGCCTCCGGTTTCGGAATTTGCCAAACACCAATCGTTGTGTTCGCGTTATCTCTTGTTTAATCTGTTGGACAGTCGGATGTTTGCCGGCTGATTGTAAAATGAGAATTGTTGACGATTGCGCGCCGGCTTAATTTCCGGTGTTATTGCCTTCCAAACTGTTCGAGATGGTCGAGAATGTTTGCCGAGTTATATAGTAAGACAGTACGGAATGTCATCTCAAACCGAATACCTACCCTCTGAGTCGGTCACCTCAACAAGCCACACGTGAATCATCCGAAGCACATGTTCAACGAGGTTGCAGTAGCTTCAATGGAAGAAAAACCAACACCATTGTGACAGAGACTGATAAAGGAAAACAATGCAAATAGCTTCTGTCATACGATGTTTAGTCGGCATCACAGGCACGGGAAGCCACACTCAGCAATCAAATAAATTCTTGAGAAACCAAAACTCAGTTCTCAGGTCGGGCGAGTAACGGATGTCTGTCGGGAACATCGTCAGTATTCACGCATTTCTGGACCACTGCTGTGATTGTTCAAACACATCCCGCACTGGCATCGTTGCTGGTGTTACGATTCAGTGCAAAAATGCTACACTACACGGGTGGTTTGCTCCGGCCCACGTATGTTTTTCCCACAGAAAGTCTAAAGCATCCGCTGGTGTGTGGTATGCGTCTCCGAGTGAGAGCGTGGGTAAAACAACGACTTGAAACCCGATCACCCGTGAGGGGGTGATTCTAGAAGGGATGTATGAGCATGTCAGGAAGTCGACTCAGCAATAAGCTGTATATTAATTTAATTGCGTCGAGTCCTTGACTACCCTTTTGTGCCATGCATCAATTGACATGTGGCTTTTAATTGAGCAACCTAACATAACACTACGACGAGCTGACGAGCGTGTGACCAGGTATCCCTAACAGTACGCGTATATTCAGCGCTTATACCGTGTTGATCGAGCTCAATGAATATTCAATTCACGAAACGTCGCAAATTGAATAAAATACTCGCCATCGCTTTCTGAATGAAGTTCTACAGAGTTCACTATGCAGTAAACATTTACCTAGGTCACGACTTTTCACGATACCCCGCGCCTCGCAATGCTGTTCGTACATACGTGTATTCGGAGGTTTAATTGATCGATTGAGTATTGAGGTGGTGTTTCATGACTAGAAAAGTAGCGATAACTAAAATGAAAACATTCTCCAGTCAGTGTCAGGGGTTATTCATTCAACAATTTGTTCGATGCATGACTAGGTCAGACTAGGGGTCAGCTTAAATATGGCGCAGACACAATTGAAGTATAAACGAACGTGGCATTTTGTCGGAAAAATCGCTGGATTACTTCATGCAAATTAGTATCGTTATTAATTTCTATTGTCCTTATTTTTTCATCGATTTGTAGCAGCGATCGCATAAAAAAAATCATCTTAAAAATTTATTTAACTGGTATCATATTTTTCATTGATACACGTAATTAGTTAATATTTCCATGCCAAAATGGCACTCTGATTAACACTCCTATACTCGCGTATTGGTCTGTCAGACCGAGAAATCAATAATTCGTTCATTTCTTAGAAAATATCAACGACTTTGCGATTCTCTCTAGCTTTGTTATTCGTCGTTCGTCATCGTTTAGCGTATCGCATGGGTTGGTACAAAAGGGATATTGTTGAATGAAATGTTAATGTTAGTGGCGTGGAATATTTATTGTATATAATGCATAAGATCATTACCGGACAATTCTTATTTGATTTCAGTGCCTTTTGTTACTGGATTGAACGGATCCACATATTAACTATTCGATATATTCGTCGTTAGATTCACACGTTCAAGAGCAAAATATAAATGTTTGACTTTCGCATGGTTATTCGCTAAATATAATGGTCATACATATATACACTTGTGAAAGAATTTCACTTGTTGAAGGATTGTAAACATAAACTAAACGGTGGCTTATGGCAATTTTTAACAGTTACAGTTTCGGGGATATTTTCTTAAAATGGACATTATCGACAAGAAAACAAGAGAAAGAAAAGAAAGTTCCCAGAAATCCTTTTGTATCATCTTTTTATGCCCCATCTAAAAAAAGGCGTTATATCTTAGTTTCCCCAGAATGCAAAGACTATATAATAATATTAGCAATATGCGAACTTTATATTACAGAACCTTTACCATCTGGTAATTATCTAGAAGGTCGTTATACATTCTTCTCTTCGATAAAAGACCCGAAAAACACTGCATGAAATATAAAAAACTAGCTGACCCGGCAAACTTCGTCCCGCCCAAAATTGTTTTTTGTTATCAATACCTTCAAACATTCACGTTTTCTTACTATGAGCAAGTTCATGGGTCCAATCGCAGAACTGTTCATTGATTGATCTTCTAATCGACCCCATTGAATTTACATTTTACTATAAAATTCCTAGTATTTCTAACAAAACTCATCATTATAATATATATTATAAAGGGTGTGTCACATCAAATTGCATCACGGAAAAAACGCTGTAAAAATTCGCCCAGTAGACCGATCCTTTTGAAAATTTTAGACAGTAAAATAAAAACTATTAAACAACTTTTGGCATTTTCTTTTTATTCATACTTCGAGCCCAAGCCCGTATGCTCGCACCTTCCTCTTTACCCCGTCCATAAGGTTCTGTACAACGTCAGGTTGTTTTTTTTTTTTGAACAGAAATCCATTTTCTCTTGAAGTCCGCCTTCGATTTGACAACTTTTGGGTTCTTCCGGAGGGCCTGCTTCATAATCGCCCAATATTTCTCTATTGGGCGAAGCTCCGGCGCGTTGGGCGGGTTCATTTCCTTTGGCACGAAGGTGACCCCGTTGGCTTCGTACCACTCCAACACCTCCTTTGAATAGTGGCACGAAGCGAGATCCGGATCCGGATGGAAGATGGTCGGGCCCTCGTGCTGCTTCAATAGTGGTAGTAAGCGCTTCTGTAGGCACTCCTTAAGGTAAACCTGCCCGTTTACCGTGCCGGTCATCACGAAGGGGGCGCTCCGCTTTCCGCAAGAGCTGATCGCTTGCCACACCATGTACTTTTTGGCAAACTTGGATAGTTTCTGCTTGCGAATCTCCTCCGGAACGCTGAATTTGTCCTCTGCGGAGAAGAACAACAGGCCCGGTACCTGACGAAAGTCCGCTTTGACGTAGGTTTCGTCGTCCATTACCAGGCAATGCGGCTTCGTCAGCATTTCGGTGTACAGCTTCCGGGCTCGCGTCTTCCCCACCATGTTTTGCCTTTCGTCGCGGTTAGGAGCCTTCTGAACCTTGTATGTACGCAGGCCCTCCCGCTGCTTGGTCCGCTGGACGAATGAACTTGACAAATTCAGCTTATTGGCGACATCCCGGACCGAACTTCTCGGATCACGTCTAAACTGCTTAACTACGCGCTTGTGATCTTTTTCACTGACGGAGCATCCATTTTTGCCGTTCTTCACCTTCCGGTCGATGGTTAGGTTCTCGAAGTATCGTTTTAGTACTCTGCTGAACGTGGATTGGACGATTCCCAGCATCTTACCGATGTCCCGATGTGACAACTCCGGATTCTCGAAATGAGTGCACAGGATTAATTCACGACGCTCTTTTTCATTCGACGACATTTTTCCAAATTTACGAAAAATTGACAGTGAAGCATGGCCAACGTGATCTATACACTCTTATCTGATTATAAGCGAAAGCTGAAGATATAATTCCTAAAAATTAAATTTGATGTGACACACCCTTTATATATTATAACACTACGACACTATATTATATATATATATATATATATATATATATATATATATATATATATATATAATATAGTGTCGTATGGAGTGTTATGGACTATTTATGGACTAACTTGTCCATTTGATGTTTGCGCTAACTTGTCTAACTTGTACTTGTCTTTTCACTGTAATTGTAGAACATATGGGAATTTAATTTTCCGAATTTTCCCTTTTTCCTTCAGAGTTTTCCGAAAATTTTCAATTGTCATGTTTGGTCGGAATATTTTTGGTTGAAATATGTGTAATATTTTTATGGGACCCCCTCTCCAATCGAGAGTAGGGAGGGGTGTCATACCATTATAGAAACATTTCTCATACCCAAAAACCCTCTCATCCCAAATTGTGCTTGAGTAGTTCTCGAGTTATGCAGAAGTTTGTATTTCGTTTGTATGGCAGCCCTCCCGTTAGAGAGCGGGAGGAGTGTAACCACCATAGAAATATTTATTGCATTCAACCTCCACATGCCAAATTTGATTTTATTTGCTTGATAAATTCTCGATTAATTCAGAAATTTGTGTTTCATTTGTATGGCAGCCCCCCCTTAGAGAAGGGGGAGGACTATCTAACCACCGTAGAAACATTTATTGTACTCTAAAACCTCCAAATGCCAAATTTAGTTTCATTTGGTCCATCAATTCTTGAGTAATGCAGAAATTTGTGCCAAATGTGGCTCAATTTGCTTGATTAATTCTCGAGTAACGCAAAAATTTATGTTTCATTAGTATAGAATCAAAAAAAAGTTTTTTCATTTGTTTTTTGTTTGCATGAATTTTTTGTTTTTCGAAAATAAAAGAGTCAGAAAACACCTTTCTCACATGAAAAAAATAAATTTATCCAGATTCTCTCAGGAGGTGATAGACGATCATATTTGATGAAAAAAATCCTCCTACGCATATGTTCGAATTTCAACAATGACAGAGTTCTAGAACTTTTTTTTTTGTTTCGGACTCTGTTGCCTCAAACTGGTTCTACATTAAAAAGTACGCTACGGAAGACGATTCTGATGCTTTCATTTGAAAGATGAGAAAATTTAGTACAGGATATAATAGTGGAACAACTAAATTAGTGGTTTTTAATAACATTTTGGAAGTGAAAAACTTCAAAGTTAATAATTTTAATGTGTTATTATTAATTTTATCCTAAAAATTTATATTTAACTAGATTGTTTCTATCAATTAATTTGGCTGCAATATCGATATAAACAATTCCTGGTAAAAATTCAAGCAACATCTTAAAAAATCACGCTATTACCCCACTGTACATGTAATAGCCACTTAAACTTCACCTTAACGTTGAAAGGTTACATTTCTTCTTAAAATGAGACATATTTGAAATATAAAAAAAAAATCCAAACTGAATATAATCGAGTCCGACCTGTATAACAATATCAGAATTGACGGTTAGGTTTTTGCGGCTCCACTACGGCCTAACTCCTAATTCGGACGTGTACTTTCAACAATTGAACTGTTTGGAAAAAGCAATCGCCCCATTTCATTTATTCATTCATTATACTTGTAGAGTAAGGGTTAACCCTTATAAATATTCTACAATCGGATATATTGTTGTTCACACCACATTCTTTTGAAAATAGATTTCATGATTTTAGTTTTAGTTTTTTCAGATTTTATGACTTTTTTTAGATTTTAGATCATACTTTTTATTAGATTTAATTTTTCTTCAAAATTCATTTATTTTTTCATTTTCAATTTTGCTTTGATTTTAGTTTTTTATTTCAAACTTCTTTGGCTTATTTTTTTTAATTTCCATATTTTAAATTTCTATTTTATTTAAATTACAAATTTTTGGAATGTTAGTTTTTCTAGGTTTCAGATATTTTAGATGTCATATTTTTTTGGATATTAGTTTTGTCCAGAATTATGTTTTTTTTTTTAATTTCAGATTTTTTTTAGATTTACGATTTTTTAAAATTCTAGAATTTTTTAAATTTCAGCATTTTTAGATTTAATTTTCTTTTTAGTTTAAATGGATTTCAGATTTATTTTTTTTTCAGATGATTTATTTAATTTTCTGATTTTTTAGAGTCATTCAGCTTTTTCAAAACTTCATTTTTTTTACATTTTATTTGTGTTGAGATTTCAAATTTTTTAACATTACAGAATTTTTTATACCTCAGATTTTTTCAATTATTTTTAAATTCTAGATATTTTTTAAGATATATTTTTTTTTCAGATTAATACTGAAATCTAAAAAAAATTAAATATTAGAATTTTAAATTTTTTATTTCAGATTTTAGATTTTATTTGGATTTTAGATATTTTTTAAAATTAATATTACCGTTTTTTAGATTTTTCAGATTCAAGTTTTGTTGAGATTTTAGACATTTGAAGATTCCAGAAGTTTTTGAATGTCGAATTTTTAAATTTCTATTTTTAGGTTTTCAAGATTTCAGATTATAATTTTTGTTTACATTTCAGATATTTTTAAAGATTTATTTTTTTTAAGATTTCTGTATTTTATGGTAATTTTAATTTTTTATTATTTTTTTGGTTTGAAGATTTTTTTTCAAGTTTCATTTTTTTTTTCAAATTTTCAGATTTTTCCAGACGTTAGTTTTTTTAAGATTTCAAATGAAAAAATTTTCAGATTTGTTTCGATTTCAAATTTAATTTTTTTCAAGAAATCTTATTTTTTAAGATCTCAGATTTTTCCAAACTTTGAGACTCCATTTCAGTCAGTTTTTTTTTTAATTCCAGATTTTTTATTCTTCATACTTTTTTTAATTTAATTGTTTTTCTCCAGAAATTAAGGTTCTAAAATTTGTTAAAATCTCTAATTTTTCAGATTTTAAAAAATTCAACGTTTTTCAGATTTTACATTATTTAAATTTTAAAATTTTTATAGATTTACGAATTTTTATAATTGTGTTTTTTTTAAACTAAAATACGAGGGTCGTTCAAAAAATAAGTTTTATTGCCTCAGAAATCGCGGAAAAATACAGTTAGAACAAAAAACAAGGCGATTTTCGTAATCTACATTTTATTTTCTATTTTTCTACATAATCGCGTTACGTTCGAGGTATTTTTCATAGCGTGGCACGAGTTTTTCTATTCCGAGCGCGAAGTGCGTAGCGTCCAACTTTTTGAAGTACGATGTATCTGCGTCACGAATTTCTTCAGTGTTATCGAAACGTTAACCGCCGAACGCCTGTTTCATCACCGTACTATTGTGAAGTTTTTGTTTTTTTTTAAGAAAAAAAGGCCAGAAAAGACCCTTGTATATGTATATTTCATGTTTCAGATTTTTTCGATGGCTTTCGATTTAATTTTTACGTAGGATTACGTCTTTGGGGGTAATTTTAAGCGTAAATTGAAAAATGGATAGTCGGTCATACCGCGAAACAGTCCAGTTCATACAATCTCTGCTCTTCCAGTTGCCGATTCAATACGAACGCGGGCATGTGCAATGAGATACACGTATGTGATTGATTTTCTACTGATGTGTATCACATATTTTTGAAGATCAAAATATGAATATGAATTGTTGTTTTTGTTGCTGCTGGAGACTTTCTCCGAGAGTTAATTCACCTTTAGTTCATCTTTTCCAAATTTATCTTTTCAAGCCTCTATAATTGAAAACTTTATCATCACACCATCACACGATTCATCCATTTCGCGACCAAACGGCAGCGGCAGCAAGGCTTTAGTTTAAGTTTTCCAAATTGGCCTTTTTGAAGGCTAGATGCGAATTGAATGAGGAAGTTCATAGACTGTAAAAAACCAAACATAATACCCATCTGCTTCGTTCCTGTTACAACATTTTTTACTGAAATGTTTAAAAAGCAGGAGGAATTGGTTTATCAGTTCTTTTTAGAACTATTTTCCCAAAAGAGTCCGCTATGAAATTGCTTCAAGCGTCCAATAGGAATGTTACACCGCAGAACCGTGCGCCACCCGACCAGAGCCTCCGCTTTCATGATATCGATTCAACACACACAGTGGTGCAATTTTGTTCGTTGGAAGCACCGCGTCAATTTCCATGTTATCTGATGGAGAGTGCTCTAGTATATTTGAATCGAAGGCATACATTATTGTTGGTTTTGCGCGTTGCCAAAAACAGATTGAAGTGGTTAAGAAGTGTGAAATAATGGCGCTGGAGGAACAAAACATAATCACCTGTAACAAAGTGTATGTCAACTGCGAAATAAACCGTCGTGATAGCGTTCGCGATGAATACTTACATAAGGAAACGAACCATGCAATCTCGGATCACGTCTAAACTGCTTAACTACGCGCTTGTGATCTTTTTCACTGACGGAGCATCCATTTTTGCCGTTCTTCACCTTCCGGTCGATGGTTAGGTTCTCGAAGTATCGTTTTAGTACTCTGCTGAACGTGGATTGGACGATTCCCAGCATCTTACCGATGTCCCGATGTGACAACTCCGGATTCTCGAAATGAGTGCACAGGATTAATTCACGACGCTCTTTTTCATTCGACGACATTTTTCCAAATTTACGAAAAATTGACAGTGAAGCATGGCCAACGTGATCTATACACTCTTATCTGATTATAAGCGAAAGCTGAAGATATAATTCCTAAAAATTAAATTTGATGTGACACACCCTTTATATATTATAACACTACGACACTATATTATATATATATATATATATATATTTTTTTTTTTTTTTTTTTTTTTTCAGACACAATTCACGTTCAAGATTTTTCAACCACTTGCAAATAACAAAATGACATGTTTCTCCGTTACATGGAATAAATGTTTTATACAAACAATATGATAGAATAAAGACAGTCCTAAATCGGACAATTCCTCGAGTTCTGCTCGTATCAACACATCCGGCGATTCTTTTTTTTTGTATAGGTAGATAGGATATAGAGTGCGTTTCATCACATTGAAATCCATTTCTAATTTCGAACAGAGATCAATTTCGCTAGCGCAAACATCAAATGGACTAACTTGTCCATTTGATGTTTGCGCTAACTTGTCTAACTTGTACTTGTCTTTTCACTGTAATTGTAGAACATATGGGAATTTAATTTTCCGAATTTTCCCTTTTTCCTTCAGAGTTTTCCGAAAATTTTCATGTTTGGTCGGAATATTTTTGGTTGAAATATGTGTAATATTTTTATGGGACCCCCTCTCCAATCGAGAGTAGGGAGGGGTGTCATACCATTATATAAACATTTCTCATACCCAAAAACCCTCTCATCCCAAATTGTGCTTGATTAGTTCTCGAGTTATGCAGAAGTTTGTATTTCGTTTGTATGGCAGCCCTCCCCTTAGAGAGCGGGAGGAGTGTAACCACCATAGAAATATTTATTGCATTCAACCTCCACATGCCAAATTTGATTTTATTTGCTTGATAAATTCTCGATTAATTCAGAAATTTGTGTTTCATTTGTATGGCAGCCCCCCCTTAGAGAAGGGGGAGGACTATCTAACCACCGTAGAAACATTTATTGTACTCTAAAACCTCCAAATGCCAAATTTAGTTTCATTTGGTCCATCAATTCTTGAGTAATGCAGAAATTTGTGCCAAATGTGGCTCAATTTGCTTGATTAATTCTCGAGTAACGCAAAAATTTATGTTTCATTAGTATAGAATCAAAAAAAAAGTTTTTTCATTTGTTTTTTGTTTGCATGAATTTTTTGTTTTTCGAAAATAAAAGAGTCAGAAAACACCTTTCTCACATGAAAAAATAAATTTATCCAGATTCTCCCAGGAGGTGATAGACGATCATATTTGATGAAAAAAATCCTCCTACGCATATGTTCGAATTTCAACAATGACAGAGTTCTAGAACTTTTTTTTGTTTTGTTTCGGACTCTGTTGCCTCAAACTGGTTCTACATTAAAAAGTACGCTACGGGAGACGATTCTGATGCTTTCATTTGAAAGATGAGAAAATTTAGTACAGGATATAATAGTGGAACAACTAAATTAGTGGTTTTTAATAACATTTTGGAAGTGAAAAACTTCAAAGTTAATAATTTTAATGTGTTATTATTAATTTTATCCTAAAAATTTATATTTAACTAGATTGTTTCTATCAATTAATTTGGCTGCAATATCGATATAAACAATTACTGGTAAAAATTCAAGCAACATCTTAAAAAATCACGCTATTACCCCACTGTACATGTAATAGCCACTTAAACTTCACCTTAACGTTGAAAGGTTACATTTCTTCTTAAAATGAGACATATTTGAAATATAAAAAAAAATCCAAACTGAATATAATCGAGTCCAAAATTGTATATAATCGAATCACATATAATCGAGTCCGACCTGTATAACAATATCAGAATTGACGGTTAGGTTTTTGCGGCTCCACTACGGCCTAACTCCTAATTCGGACGTGTACTTTCAACAATTGAACTGTTTGGAAAAAGCAATCGCCCCATTTCATTTATTCATTCATTATACTTGTAGAGTAAGGGTTAACCCTTATAAATATTCTACAATCGGATATATTGTTGTTCACACCACATTCTTTTGAAAATAGATTTCATGATTTTAGTTTTAGTTTTTTCAGATTTTATGACTATTTTTAGATTTTAGATCATACTTTTTATTAGATTTAATTTTTCTTCAAAATTCATTTATTTTTTCATTTTCAATTTTGCTTTGATTTTAGTTTTTTATTTCAAACTTATTTTTTTTAATTTCCATTTTTTTAAATTTCTATTTTATTTAAATTAAAAATTTTTGGAATGTTAGTTTTTCTAGGTTTCAGATATTTTAGATGTCATATTTTTTTGGATATTAGTTTTGTCCAGAATTATTTTTTTTTTTTTTAATTTCAGATTTATTTTAGATTTACGATTTTTTAAAATTCTAGAATTTTTTAAATTTCAGCATTTTTAGATTTAATTTTCTTTTTAGTTTAAATGGATTTCAGATTTATTTTTTTTCAGATGATTTATTTAATTTTCTGATTTTTTAGAGTCATTCAGCTTTTTCAAAACTTCATTTTTTTTACATTTTATTTGTGTTGAGATTTCAGATTTTTTAACATTACAGAATTTTTTATACCTCAGATTTTTTCAATTATTTTTAAATTCTAGATATTTTTTGAGATATTTTTTTTTCAGATTAATACTGAAATCTAAAAAAAATTAAATATTAGAATTTTAAATTTTTTATTTCAGATTTTTTCAGATTTTAGATTTTATTTGGATTTTAGATATTTTTTTAAATTCATATTACCGTTTTTTAGATTTTTCAGATTCAAGTTTTGTTGAGATTTTAGACATTTGAAGATTCCAGAACTTTTTGAATCTCGAATTTTTAAATTTCCTTTTTTAGGTTTTCAAGATTTCAGATTATAATTTTTGTTTACATTTCAGATATTTTTAAAGATTTATTTTTTTTAAGATTTCTGTATTTTATGGATTCAATTTTTATGGATTTTAATTTTTTATTATTTTTTTGGTTTGAAGATTTTTTTTCAAATTTCATTTTTTTTCAAATTTTCAGATTTTTCCAGACGTTAGTTTTTTTAAGATTTCAAATGAAAAAATTTTCAGATTTGTTTCGATTTCAAATTTAATTTTTTTCAAGAAATCTGATTTTTTAAGATCTCAGATTTTTTAAATTTCCAAACTTTGAGACTCCATTTCAGTCAGTTTTTTTTTAATTCCAGATTTTTTATTCTTCATATTTTTTTTAAATTAATTTTTTTTCTCCAGAAATTAAGGTTCTAAAATTTGTTAAAATCTCTAATTTTTCAGATTTTAAAAAATTCAACGTTTTTCAGATTTTACATTATTTAAATTTTAAAATTTTTATAGATTTACGAATTTTTATAATTGTGTTTTTTTTAAACTAAAATACGAGGGTCGTTCAAAAAATAAGTTTTATTGCCTCAGAAATCGCGGAAAAATACAGTTAGAACAAAAAACAAGGCGATTTTCGTAATCTACATTTTATTTTCTATTTTTCTACATAATCGCGTTACGTTCGAGGTATTTTTCATAGCGTGGCACGAGTTTTTCTATTCCGAGCGCGAAGTGCGTAGCGTCCAACTTTTTGAAGTACGATGTATCTGCGTCACGAATTTCTTCAGTGTTATCGAAACGTTAACCGCCGAACGCCTGTTTCATCACCGTACTATTGTGAAGTTTTTGTTTTTTTTTAAGAAAAAAAGGCCAGAAAAGACCCTTGTATATGTATATTTCATGTTTCAGATTTTTTCGATGGCTTTCGATTTAATTTTTACGTAGGATTACGTCTTTGGGGGTAATTTGAAGCGTAAATTGAAAAATGGATAGTCGGTCATACCGCGAAACAGTCCAGTTCATACAATCTCTGCTCTTCCAGTTGCCGATTCAATACGAACGCGGGCATGTGCAATGAGATACACGTATGTGATTGATTTTCTACTGATGTGTATCACATATTTTTGAAGATCAAAATATGAATATGAATTGTTGTTTTTGTTGCTGCTGGAGACTTTCTCCGAGAGTTAATTCACCTTTAGTTCATCTTTTCCAAATTTATCTTTTCAAGCCTCTATAATTGAAAACTTTATCATCACACCATCACACGATTCATCCAATTCGCGACCAAACGGCAGCGGCAGCAAGGCTTTAGTTTAAGTTTTCCAAATTGGCCTTTTTGAAGGCTAGATGCGAATTGAATGAGGAAGTTCATAGACTGTATAAAACCAAACATAATACCCATCTGCTTCGTTCCTGTTACAACATTTTTTACTGAAATGTTTAAAAAGCAGGAGGAATTGGTTTATCAGTTCTTTTTAGAACTATTTTCCCAAAAGATTCCGCTATGAAATTGCTTCAAGCGTCCAATAGGAATGTTACACCGCAGAACCGTGCGCCACCCGACCAGAGCCTCCGCTTTCATGATATCGATTCAACACACACAGTGGTGCAATTTTGTTCGTTGGAAGCACCGCGTCAATTTCCATGTTATCTGATGGAGAGTGCTCTAGTATATTTGAATCGAAGGCATACATTATTGTTGGTTTTGCGCGTTGCCAAAAACAGATTGAAGTGGTTAAGAAGTGTGAAATAATGGCGCTGGAGGAACAAAACATAATCACCTGTAACAAAGTGTATGTCAACTGCGAAATAAACCGCCGTGATAGCGTTCTCGATGAATACTTACATAAGGAAACGAACCATGAAAACCATCGGTCCTTTTCAGGGTCACTAAAACTTTCTGCTAAAGAATTATTTATAGAATTTCGATGCATTCTGAAATAACGAAATGATAAACAAGCAAATTGAATAAAATAATTTCGTAGTCTTAGGCCGAAAAATAAGGACAAATTGGACAAATCACTATCTTTTTTGACTCCTCATCTTCTTTTATTTCATCAAAACTATATATTGATTTTAAAATCGTCGATACTAAGTGATTATAGTTTTAATACACCGTAACCTAGTTTGAGTAGAATTCGTAACGCAAACATTTGGCTTCTTTATTGATGAAACGAATAATGCTGCTGCCGCAATATCGAACCCGTACAAGACCAGACCGGACACGTTCGAGCATGACTGCATTTGTTTTTATTACAACATCGCATCGATAGTGAGAAACCTAGCGGTAGTAACCAAATTAGTTGATAGTGCTTTTTTGTGAACTCATGAGCCACATCAACTCACACAGCAATTGTCACACCAATGACAAATCTCTCCAATTACAGCAAATTTATGTGTATATGATAAGCCGTCACCGTTGACAGCGCCCGGTCGATGAGCTGCTTCGAACGGAAGTTGAACCGATTGGGTGTAATCATAATCTCTCCTATTTGGGACACAAATGGGTTACGCGAGTACGGCATTTCCATTCAAATCAGCATGGTCGTAAGATCACAGCTATTGTGTGGTGGATTACCAACTCACTCCGCTGAGTCGGCGTTCTGATTCATCTCTGTCACTTTTACAGCACAAAGATATGTCTCACATTCCCACCAAGCAGCAAGCAGCGTGTCATCAGCCCGAAGCGGTCCGTTCTATATCCTATCGTTTCAACCTTCGCACAAAGAATAGAAGCATGACTAAATCCTCGTTCAACGGCACTATACGCCAGACGTAGCGGCGATCGTCAGCTTTGTGGGGTAATTGATGCGTACACGCATGTGGGAATCTTGAGACGCAACCGAAACGCCACGATTCCACCAGCTTTACTTTGTGAAACGATATGTTGCAACCGCTATGACTAACTCACCACTTGTTGCGAGGGTTCGCCGATTTCCCCTATTACGTGAGCTCCCTGCGTCCCGAGCCCACCACTATTTATCAGGTCTATCTCGGGTACCTCAAAATACGATCATCAGCTGAACAGCAGTTAGCAATTTGGAGGCATTTATTGAAATTAACCTACACAAAACATGCAACACACCACGCGCAGGTCGACTCTGATCGCCGGACGATGCAACACATAATGCGCCTACACACGAGCGATCAACCGAATGATCCGCCCGCCAAAGTCTCGATGGACAAGAGAAGGTTGTTTTATGTTTACTAATAAAGCACAAAGAGCGGATTTCTTCGACCATTCCAACACCCACTTTTTCAACAGATTATGATGTTGTGTAAAGGAGTTTTGGTTTATTATGCTGCAAGAGGTTCTTGCTGCTGTGGTGGGAGTAATGGTTGAGCATTCGGCCAAAGCAACACTTTCTACCGTATGTCTCTCGTTGATTATCGCTTTCCTAGAAAATTGTAGTAGAAAGTGGGCAAAAAGATCACCCCCACACAGACAAGTCGCAAATGAAATTCGACGCACAGACTAAGTCGAGTCGAGTGAATAGTAGAAAATTCGATTGCATCACTTCCACGCGCAGTCAATCCTAAAGCTTTTCTTTTTCTTTTCTCCGCGAACGATTACATTTTACACCGGAAGTTTGGAAGCGAAATCGCTGCCTCGCAGCAGTGTTTGATGTACTGGTAAGTGAGTTCCTTTAGCCGTCAGTATTTTACTATTCACTATTCCGGTGGGCATTTCACGGTAATCATCACCGCCAGACGCGAATTTGTATGACTATTTATCAAACAGTTATATTCCAGTCGAAAGCAGAGCCGAGCCGCTGCAGTTGCTATGTGCGTATTGCAATTGAAACAAGCTTTTGTTTTTTTTCTTGAAAAGCTGTCGCACCAAAATATTCACATTCTTGTCAATTCTCGCTACTCACTACTAAAAACAAGCGTATTGAATTTCGTTTGCGCCAATTTCGGTTCCGTTTGAGCACTTTAGCAGATGTTGTGATAATAACCGTTGTTGATATTTTTTTAATGTATTTGCTTGTAGTATATCTACCCGAACAGATACATCGGATGTTGGATTGATCTGCAACCCACTCCACAATTCATTCCAGGCTTATACGCCGTAATATTTTTACGCGAAATAATGGAATAGCATAAAACACTCTATTTCGCCATTCTCATAAATATTTATAAAGAAACATTGACCACTTTTTCCCTTCTTTTTGACAATTTACGGATTCCGTCTCGAAAGATGAAGAAGCCAAGAATGAATCTAGCCAACTTTTGATACCCTGTTCTCAAGTGAAGCGTATTCCACTCAAAGCATTCTGTATCGATAGAAACAAATGGTCGTCGGAAGAGACAAGGTCTTGGCTACAAGGCGAGCGAACCAGAGTTTCTCATCCGCTATTTTCCAAATAGTTCCCAACACGAACATAAACATGAGTCCGAGCGTTGTCATAACGGAATATTATCGACTCGTGTCTGGTCGCAACGCTTTTCAACGCTTCAGAAATCTCTAACCAGATCTATTATTGCCTGTAGAAGTCTCCATTTACCGTTTTACAAGGTTTCAGCAGCTCATAGTGGATCACACCCTTTTGGTACAGAGCATTACATTGGCACTGTGGATATTAGACATCGGCATTGATTTTAGGATCATTTGGGTTTTGGATTGTCGTGGTGAATCAATTTTTCGTCCTCGGTAACGATTCGATGCAAAACAGACTTCCTTCTGATTCGTTCAAGTAACATCTCGGACATGAAAAATCGCCGTTCGACATCCCTGACTTCCAATTCGTATGGAACATAATTTCCTTGTTTTTGGATGCATCCTGCGGCTTTGAGTCATTCAAAAATAGCTAGTCAAGTTACTCCAAGCTCTGTTCGTTTTTGGCACGAATCTTGATCGAATAATGTTTCCAATTCTTCAAAAATTTTCGGTTTACCCGGACGCTTTTTGTCTTTAACACTAAAATCACCACTTCCAAATCATCCAAACTATTCCCTACAGAATCTATCCGAGTCACCATAAACATCCACAAGCATTCGACGCGCTGAATTTGTCTTCCAATCGAAAAAGAAAATAAAAACTTCCCGCAGATGGTACTGATTTGCAACGAAACTCAACATTTTCAACGCATCAAAAATTGAACATGTTGTGCAAAACTCAAAGTATTGTAAACAATTTTTGGTTCGCAGACATTTCGCGATTCAGCAAAAATCATCTGTCGTCGACTATATGTATCCCAAACTTCGAGCTATCTTGTGGAAAGGCAACGAATGAAAGACACTATGAAATTTGAGTCTCGAATCCATGTGTCGAACTTAGAATCAAATCCTCAATTTTGGGGACGGTTGTCTGGAACCTTAACCTAGGTAACTGAAGTTAGTCACCACCCTTAACCCATAAAACATTCGCAAAGGGGCATAAAAAATCCACCATTCATGGGAACCTGGTGAAACTTGGTTACGTAAATAACTACAATGTATGGGTTCGAAACTATTTCACCGAAAAGACATTTAATGAGTCGCCTCACCAACTACGATAATGGTATGATAATCACTTCATTCAGAAGATAAAGTATGTAAGAACGATGTTTATTACTTATTGGCCCAAACTGCTTGGAATGCAAGCTATTAAAAACATAAAAATATATAAATATGGGTACCTGCTTGAAACTCCATCGCTTTTGCACTCTTCAGTGCAACTTAACTCGACTTTTTTTGTATTGAAGAGGCTTTGAATTTTGCAGTTTAATCGCCTCTAATCTCAGTACAAGCGTTCATTCATCAGTCCTAATCAATACCATCACATATTCGTGCTTAAGAGTTCATTCTTCAATTGTTTCAATTTCGTAGTTCTACGTTAACAATGTAATCGTTTCTTGAGCAAAAAATTGATCATTTACAACAATGTTAGCTAAATAAACCACCATTAGTTTTTTCCAAAGCCAGTCTTCAGCCGAAGGAGGACCAACTTTATGTCTGGTGAGAAATGAAAGGAATCTGTATTATGGACTCCTACCATCAGCGTTGCCAATGTTCCTGTTTAAACTGGATTCCTTCAGTCAAACAGTTCAACCCTAAAATCTTCCAGTTTTTTTGTATATGTGATTCAGTTTTCCTAATTTTATGTAACAGAAATTCAGAATGCATAAATATTCCTCCTATGCCTTGACTAATTTTGTTTTTGACATTTTTCGTTCGATCGATTCAAGGTGTATTTACCTTGGATCGATCTTTCTTTTTTTTACTCTCACTGTTATTTTTCTCCTGCTTACACTTACGAATTCAATATGGTGTGGCGTCTACTCAAACAGCAACGTGCTACGCTTTTTCTGAGTTTATATAAATATTATATGTTGTAGGCCCTCTGAAACATTTTGATCAATTGATCTACTATTTCAATCACGACTGGTGCAATAATCATAACGGGGAATTTCATCCAAAATGGATCATAGAGACCGCGTGCTATGCTGGCTTTGTGTTTATATGAACATCAGGTGTTGTAGGTAGCCCAAATCATTCTAAAGTTCAGAAAATGGTAGGGTCAATGTGTTAATTGATATGAATATAAAACTCAAGTAATCTTGTTTTCGATCACATCAATCGACCATTCGACGAAATGAAAATCTAAAAATCTCATGAATCACATTCTGAGTGAGTGCGAAAAAGATAGCAACGAAATGGTCAAAAGAAACACTACAGAATATCAAAATTCGTGTTAGAAGTAAAATAACGGAGTTTTGAGGTTAGGATTGAGGCAGTAATCTACAACCAGAAACCGTGTCCTCATGGTCCTCAATTTATCACATTTTCGTGCAATAAATACCATTTTTTTTAAGTTTTATCCAGATAAAACCGTAATTTCTACAGGTTCTAGAAGAAAAGATTCTCAAATATTGTTTCACAGTTATGTTCGAGTGGTGGGAAACGTTATTTTGAACTGCTCGAATGGTTAATCAATGGGTTTTTTATGAACTACATAGAAATACTACACGAAGCTTCGAAGGAAATTCTATTTCCCAAGCATCGGAATAGGTAAATCATTTTAGATAAATCAAAGTCGGACTTCTTCAAATAAAACGATTTTGCAGGATCCAGTTTTCTTCCAATTTTTTGAGAATAATCTTCCAGTTTTTTTAAAAAATATTATTGGTAACCCTGCCTACCATGCACCCAGGCGGTAAATTCAAACAACGACTCAAGAGCAGCGATCATGGCAAACGTCCAGAACCAGCCAATAAGAAAGACTTCATAATCCACCAGGACAATGCTAAGATCTCATGTCTCTTTGACAACCCGACAAAAATTCCTAGAATTGGTGTGATATTACTTCTTCCATACTAACCAGATATTGTACTTTAAAATTATCATTTGTTCAGGTCTCTTCGAGATTCTCTTACGGACAAAAACTTCAACTCTACGACAAACATAAAAACAAACCTTTGGCCAATTTTCGATGATAAACCAAACAAGTTGTGGAATAAAACGATGCATTTATAATTATATTATTCAGGTTTTCCTATAAAAATTTATGATCGCATTGTTGAGGTAGAACTACGAATTTTCGTAAATAGTGTAAATAATGTTTTTTAGAATGGAACGAATTAGAGAATTGAGTCTATTATTGGTGATCCCGAAAAGGACCGATGATTTAGATGGTTTTGTCGCTGGTAACGCATCGGAAGCCAACGCCAACTGTATTCCAACATGATCGCGAGAAAAATTTTCGGCATTTTTAGAGATTCTTTTCTTCTTCTAGAGGAGCTTTGGACTATTGTATGATCTATTCTGATACACTCCAGTCGGCTATATATATGCACTGTCCGTTGGTTTTATCATCAAGGAAATAAGTGATAGTCGCACTTTGTATCTCCTCTCGAGAAGGTATGACTTCCTTGATAAAGTTCCTGGCCTTTTTTGTTTAGCAGACCATATCTCGTTAGACGTGAGATCAACCTTTCCAGACCATATCGCGCATACCACGGATGTTCTAGCCGACTGCGGCTCGAACCCCGTTGAAGGCTGCATTTTCAACTACTACAGCACGCAAACGCAATATTTGTACTTAAATCGCAAATGCTTTCTTCCTTTCTTATCTTTATTTTCACCACTATGTTAGATGTTCGTTTTTGCCGGCTCAGTTTTGGAAGCACAGGAGAGCATAAAACTACTGAAAAAGCATCTAATTTTCGTTAATTCTAAGATTACATGTGATCATGATCTTCTAACGCCCTTTTACGGACTGTGAAATTGTAATGCTCAGCAAATATGGTAAATCAAACAAATCTTGGAAAGATTCGAATTCAATTGGTAAGCAATTCATCAATTTCCGTTCACAACAAAATGAGCTGATCTTATTGAAATTATTCCATAAATACAAGTTTCCTGACCTGGCACCCTTAAAGATAGACCTAGTCCTACATCAACATTCACAACTGAAGTCCTACAAATTATATCCATAACCAAAATTCAATTCAATTTAATAATGGGTGGTTTACATCTCTGATATAACCGCAACGTTGACGTAGGACAACCGTTGGCTTAGTAAGCATTTGTTTGTATTGATCAGAGATCGAAATACTGGCTCGGCTTCGAGATAAGTATTCAGTCAATCAATCTAGCTTTCGATGAGTCTTGTAATGTTGGAATTTTCATCTCTTCCTTTTCTCCGCAAATTATTTTTCAGAGAGAAAGAGATATGTGAAAACTCTATCTCTGAAGTACAACGAGAATGCTTTTTCGTCTCAACTGGCAATGAAAATAGGGAGCGAAAAATCAAAGCTAACTTTACCAACGTTAGCCTGTTTAGACAACGTCTAAACGACCTGCATTTAGACAGTGTCCGAATTATACAAATATTAACCCATCTCATGTTCACTTTACGATAAACCCAATGTTGCCGCATGTTTTCAGCTGCACTGAAGAAGTGAAAAACCATTATCGGCATCAAGAAGTCACTGAAAACGAAACCATTTTTCGGCAATCATAACTCGCCGGAAAATAAAAATCGGCATTGCGTTTTCTGCGAGAATCGAAGTGAGCGTATAACATTCCCTCGCATCCTATATTATTAACTATTTTCCCTGTGAATGAAAACGGATGTTTTTTCCCTCAAATCGGTGAGCATTTCGATCTCTGGTATTGATTGAATGAAACAATTTTCGAATTCAATTGAATTTAACATATTTGCATATATTTAGGGGGTCTTCGTAGCCTTAATGGCTGCGTGTCCGCTACTAAGCGAACAATCATGATCTTATAACTCAGTACCCTCAACTGACCATCTTTGTGCGTTTATTCTAGCTACTTCGTCCATGCATCAATCATCACGTGATTGTGATTCCAGCCTCTTACTCCACATACGATCGATCTGCTGCATCGGTAATGGGTTCTATTTATAAACACAACAATGGGAGCCTCATATCAACAGTCCCGCTGTGTCCAAATGTGACCATTCGACCAGCAGGAATATTCTTATGCCGTAAAATGCATGTGTTGTGTATCGATAGAATAGGAATACTCTAACGCCTAAACGGCTAATGTGTAATAGATTAAAATGTGTATCGATAAGATAGGAAAACTCTTACGCTTAAATGGCTACTGTGTAATATACAACATGAGAAAAATGTACAGGATAAATTCGGCTCTGTTACAACTGAATAGCTAGATGAGCCTAATAATAAAAGTAAACAGATGGGATAAAAAAACATATTTGGGTTGGAGTAAAGAGTGTAAACAGTTGCCAAGTAAGATCAATTCATGCATTGTAATAGATTATGTTCTTCGTTACAGGTAAATTTGATGACCGTCCTTTTAAGGTTGATATAATGCCTAGGACTATCAAAACATGTGAATGGAAGAATTCTCAAACGAAACGAAATGGCAAATCCCATTCCCTGTTTCGTTCGAGTTTGTTTTTAAATTCAAATAGCTTTCGTTCGTGCTGTATTGTTTTCGAACATCTTACGAGCAATACGATTGAAACAGGGAATGACAACTACGAACTCGATCGTTATATCACCTTCGAACGATATGTAAACTCATCGGAATACAGAATCGGGGTGGTTAAATGGGTCTCAAATTCCTGCGAAAAAAACCTAACTCGTTTTCTACCTAATCAACACGAATGACAAACAACTAGTTACTCTCAAGTTTTCTATAGAGCTTTTCTGCCTTTCCGTAAATCGACTGTATCGTAATTTCATCAACATATCTCGGAGTGATGATTCACATGTCACCGAGTGCAAGATTCCGCGTATTTCGTCATCGGTTTTTGCCAAACCATATATTGCGAGATGGTTTATCTCGCTTTTGGACCGAACTGCAACATAACCTTCGGACGTGTTCAAATTGCGGTTTGCTCGTCGCTTCCCTTTTGCAGTAGAACCACTTTGCCACTCCAGTTGTTGGTTTGAAACACAAGACGAGCTTGGAACAGCTCGACACCACGCCACATAATATCAAGGTTAATTCTCATGAATCGGTATTGCGGACTAATTCGCCATAAGTTGGGAAAATTGCGACGATTAACAGAAATTAAAGCGAGGAAGACTTCTCGCGGTAAATATCAATTATTCTGATTTCGGGCTCTCTGTCTTCACACTGCAAACCCGCAACGATACAACTGACCCGAATTTGATTTGTTTGTTTGTCATTGGAAACAGTGGCGATTGCAAAAATCAGACATTTCCAACAAGGGGACCTAGAAAAAAAGATTGTCAATGATCATTACTAACTGTGTGATCTTCAGTGATTTTAACCTATTTGTCTAATTTATTTTGCCCAGACCGATCAGGGCGCCTTGTTCAGGGGTTCATCGTCCCAAAGTAAATTGCCGTCGAACATTCATGTCGCGATGATTTCGCTTTCGCCCGATGGGAGTAAAAAATGCTAAATAGGATGGCACACAATGGCAGTGAAATCGACGCCTACGCTCCTCCATGACGAGTTTTATGATGACGTCCGAAGTGTGATGAGATGCCTTTTGTGTGACGTCGTCTACGTAAGCCTACATTATCATGGATCAGTGGAAATTCACATATTGGTCCGAAGCCCAAAAAAGTTCGAGATGTGAAAACTTCCGCCCGAGAAATAGAAACAAAAATTACCCTTTGATCCATTGTTTTGGTTTAGTTAATCCAACTAATAAAAGACACACACACAGTTAACCGGTCCGGAGAGACGTGAATTGTAGGTGCAATCCATCCGAGTCACTGTGGACACTAAGTGATGCCAGTATTTCGTGAATTGTTTATACAATTATGACATAATTACGGTGGCTGTTGATCCCCATCTCGTGACCGCGGCTGCATGCACAAGGCTTCTTCCCTAAGCGCGGTAAGGTTTGTATAGGAATAGATGACCGTGGTTTAATTGGACGGAATGAAATAGAAAGTAGTAAATTGGCGCAAAATGTTAATTGGGTATGATGATGAATTACAAAATGCGCACTATGCGTTCGAGCCCTGACTAAAACGGTGCATTATTCAACACCACGAAACAGACGACAATGCGAAGAAGCGTTAAATCCCATCTCAAATGGTTCGCTTATGAAGGAAAAAAATGCTGAAACTTTAATTGCTGATTATCTCGTCCTCGGGTATGATGGGCGTATGATGCAGGCACGGGATGGCCATGGCTGTTTTCACTTTTGATTTCTGTTGAAGTGCATCAGATAGCCACAGGTATTGTGTTAACTGGAGGTGGGAAGTTCAAAACATTGGAAAGAAACGGCAGTGATACAAACTCGAGATCATTCCAAATGTTTTGAAAATTCGGGGTTGTGTAACAAAAGCCTTGTACCGGTTCAATTAAATAACAACTCCGTCTGCGAATGACGGATCTATATAGTAGCATGTCCGAAAATGAACCTGAAACTATTGAGAACTAGAGCAGATGGTCCAAAGCCCCTAAGGAGGATGGTTATAATAGCTGTTACCCACGGTTATTATGCAAAGAAGGTAACAAACATACTCTCAGTCGAGAGAATTGAAAAAAATTTAAATGTGATACGAGTAATGAATAAAAATGTTCAGAAATTTCATCAGCGACCTTCCTATGTCAAAACGGATAGTTTGTTGAAATCTCGTTTTGTCGAGAAGTTCGCGTTTTCAGAATCACATCACCAGTGGCGTCGAGTGAAGCTTCCGCACCTGGGGCGCAAGAGTTGATTTGCACCCCTTGCCTATTTGCACATTTCATCGGCCTATAGTTTTGCACGGTTTGGTACGGCTTTTGCAAATACCGATCCAACTGAATCGATACATTGTGTGCGTATGCATCTCTCCGTACAGATCAAGAAGCCGATCAAAATGTTGGGCGATAAAAAGTCTGTAGTTTGCCACAAGTCTGTAGTCAAGGCCACTGTTTCACGAACTTCAATCAACAACGACCAACGGACAACCGTAACCCATCGCTTTCCTGTAATCGATCCAGCGCACAGTGATGGTATTGATGAAGAATTGCATGTGAATGCATTCAGTTTGTCTAAAAAAATAGCCTGGCAAAATGAGTACACAAATTTCGACATTGTGAGAACAAAAATGAATCCATTTGCGCTTTTCTGCAGAGTTGTCATTCTGTAAAATTTTCTGAAAGAAATCCGCATATCTGTATTTTTAGCGAAAGAAAATCTGTATCAGAAAACCTACGGAAAATTGAAAAGAAAGATTTATTCTCATTTTGAATTTATTTTTCTTATATATGGGTTGTTATCGTCGTATCAATACAACTAAATAAATTATAAAAACGTTTTCTCATTATCCTCTAAATTGTATGATGTTTATAAATCGTTTTGTTGAACTTTGCCTTCAAATTTTCCTTCGGTTTCATCCATCTCTTTGAGCCGATACATAGTTCTTTACTTTCAAAATAGAGTCCATCATTGTGGAAGCCATCCGATTTCAGGACTTTTTTTTCGGCATTGTGAAGCGAAAATATTCGCACAACAGACGCTGATGTGGAATTATCAAAAAGTGTCCTACAAACGATCTTAGCAATAGATACAGAGTCACATTAAGGTTTGGTAGCTTTAGGCGAGAAATCTGCTTTTCAGGGTCATCTAACCTTCCACAGAAGAGATATTAGAAGTTATTACGAGTTATTACAATCCGATGCATTCTTAAGTGATATACGAAATAATAATATTCACGCCGAAGAAAATAAAACAATATATTTAAAAATATATTCAACAAAGGCTGTCCGCTTTGTGTAGTCCTACGTCACTCCGGTTATGTCCCTGATATTACCCACCCGCTTTTTTTGAATATTAAAGCTCTCTCTACGGATGAAATAATCATGCTGCTGCTAATTTTAAAATGATTAGGTAAACCGTTGGTTCATCAATTCGAAGCCAAAAACCATTTTCAAATGTACATGCATTCGATCAATGGTCTCATTATTTTTTTGTTGTTGCTTTTTTTCCTTTGCCTGCCTCTGGCAAGCTATTCCTGTCATTTTGTTTACTTGTATCAGTTCGAAAGAAAAAAATCAGACGAAAGATTGTTTTCTAGAACTGGCGCTGCAACCCATGGTCGGTTTCAAAGAAATACCAGACGTATGACACAGGATACTAGCTGTCAAGTCCTGAGTTTCAATAAAAGTCAACAGGAATGTAATCATGACTACATTAAAAGTAATACACGATTGTGAAGCGTAAGTATTATTCTTCAATATAATTTTTCCTTACAAAAGTTAGGCAGCAGATAAGTGCGCTGATCAAAAGATCTTATAAGATAACCTTTGAATGGGTCCCCTCTCATTGCTCAACTCCAGACAATGAAAAGGCTGACACGCAAAGGTGGGTACCCAGGAAGGCGAATTGTTTGATAGACATATTCCATACGATGAATTTTTTTCCAATTTTTGCGTCAGAGTTTGTTCTTGAGTTGGCAAACCGATTGGGACACTGGAAGTCTTGGGCGATGGTTACATTCAATTATACCAAATGTCTCTTCGAGAGCGTGGTTCAAAAGGTATGGACGTAAGTCGTGACTTCATTCGTGCGATGAGTAGACTTATGTCCAACCACCACTCGCTAGATTTGCATTTCCACTGAATAAATCTTGTTCAAACTAATGTCTGTCGGTGTGGAAATGGTTACGATGACATCGATTACGCAGTTTGGCAATTTACGGATAGTTACGCAGCTAGAGAGTACCTTTTGAATACCCTTGAGGTTCAAGGAAACAACCCTATGTTCCTATCAGAGACGTGTTGAGAACTCGAGACATCTGCTATATGTAGTCGATCTAAGGTCTAGTATAAGAATTTAATACTTTTGTGTTTTGACGTAGGACTACGTCTTTCCTTAAGGGTGCCAAATCAGAAAACAGGTCACGTTTTATGAAATAATGTTAACGTTAACAACTATTTTTGCCGCGAACGGATTTTGGCGATTTACATACCAAACGAATCGTAAATTCCCTAAGATTTGTTTGATATACTATACATTACAATCCCATGCTGTATAAATGGTTAAAATTCATGAAAACTATAAGAGTTTCCATTTTCCCATACATTTGTTCTGTCCATTTGTGTGCTTTCCCGAACAGAGATGTCAATAACGAACTACTTATCGACGAGTAACGAAGGGGAAATCGTAAGACTTGAAGTCTCCGTGAACAAAGGAATAGAAGAACGAAGGGGAATATTTGCCTAGAGTATAAACAGTGGATCTCGCTGAGGCAAACTTTCATTCTTCGTGAGAACACCGACTGAACAACATCGTTGCTGGACGAGCTGGATGGTGAGGGATCGAATGCCATTCTCAAGGCAATGGGGGTGGAGGAGTAATACGAGGAAAAAGTAAAGTTTTACAAGGGCCTTTTTGAAGGTTAGAGACAAATGAACTGAAGAATTTTAAAGTCTCACATGTCTTAGTTTCGGATTGAGCTGTGGACGCGACCAAATTACTGACTCGCTGATGTCTCTAGCATTGCAATCATTACATCAAACTGACGTCATTGCATTAAGGTTCTGAGCTACACAATTGTGTGAGGAATCATCAAGCTAGGCTATCGTCAGCTCATAAATGTTCTGGAATTTCGTCTGTGATTTGGTTTCGCATGACGGTAGCAAAACTCTCTCCACAAAGGATGACAGCTAAGCTGATCTAGACCTGCAATATTAACAAAAACGGCTTCCGTTGAGAAGAGCGCTAAACAGAGATAAGTGTGTGTATATTTAGTTGCTTCAAGCCATCGATATATGGATGTTTGTGTACGTACGTGCTTGCGTATTACCCTGTTGCGGGTGAACATGTCGATCCGAACGTGGCGACAAGAAGGGAAGGTAGCGGGAGGGATCTATTTGCGCTAGGGTATTAGTAATGAATCTCTGCTGAGGCAGGTTTGTTTTCTCCATCATAAAGGCTTTGTTGGTGCCTTTGACATTGCATCAATGCATTGAACTGACGCTATGGTGAAGCAGGTGTTAAAGTTGTGCACCAAAAAATTATTTGGTGCCAGTTGCAAAAATCCCTTCAACTAGGATTGCATTTGCGCTAATCATGATCATAATGAAGCAGTACTACTCTATTCGAGGTTGTTGAGATTAACAAAAGAGTTTATTTCGTTTATTCGCAGTTTTTTTCTCTATTATAGTGACTTTTAACACATTTCAGCTGGTTCGTCACTTTTACTTCCATTTTTGCAAGAATGCCGGGAGTGAGAATTGAACTCGTGATCTCTGGGTGAGAGGTATGGATGTTACCACTACGCCAGATCGCCTCCGTTTATTCGCAGTTATAAACAAGCGACTTGTAGTAAACTACAGCGTAGTTCTACGTCAACAATGCGGTCGTGTCTTGGACACAACCTCCTATAATTTTTCTTTTTCGTTACTAGTTTTTTTGACTTGTCCCCTCATCTCACATTAATGTCGCCCACCGTCGACAGACAGTGCGCACAATACTGGGACCAGTCCCACAAAATTTGTTGCCCTTCTAACGTTTGCATTTGAAAAATGGACAAAAATTGCCGATTTTTCATGAGTTCACCTTCACATGCACTGACGAAACTACCCATGCAGCATCAATCATAGTAACCTATGAGTCAGCAGAAAAAAATTGACAACTCTAACCGTGATGGCGAAAACAGTGGAGCTACTTCGTTCATAAGTGTGCGTGTTCAACGAACGGTACCCCGCCGCGTCGAAAACGGACATCGTGCGGCACTATGTGGACGCCGGATACGCCTGTTCCGTCATCTACACAATCTTGGCACTATTGGACAACTATCAAAGCATCGAATGAAAGCCCGGTTCCGGACGGCCGACGACCCTGAGCGACAAGAAGCTCCAAAAGATGTTGAAGAGGAAGATCGAAGAAAAAGTGGCTACATCGCTGCGTGCACTTGGCGGGGTGGTCGGTGCAACTGGCCAAACAGTAAAAAAGTACCTGGCGAACATGGACATACATGTCAGGAAGCGGAAGTCCCGTCCGCTGGTCTTGGAGCTGCGGGCAACGACGCAGCGACTGAATCAAGTCGATTTTCCCGGCGAATCGCGACGTGGTGGTGGTAATGAACGACGAGACCTATCTCACTCTGAATGGCAACGACTGGCAGGGCACTTCGTATTGTACTTCCCCCACGAAGGAAGTGAGCTCCGAAGTGAAGTTTATTTCACACACCAAGTTCCCTAAGCTGTGACTGACAATCAGCGAGAAGGGGATGTCAGAGCCGCTCTTCTTTAGCTCCGGACTGACCGTAAACGGGGAAATTTATAGTACGAAGTGCCTGCCAGAAGTTGCGTCGTCCATCAAGAAATACCATTAGGGCAAAGACGCGGTGTTCTGGCCGGATCTGGCGTTGGCCACTTCTCGAAGCGTTAAAGGAGAGGGAGCGACTGAATATCGATGTGGTACTCAAGTCGGCGAACCCGTCCAACGTCCCCCAACTGCGTCCCATCGAGAATTTCTGTGCAAACATGAAACGTAAGATCTACTCCAACCATTTTATCGCGAAAACTGAGAAGGAATTGATAAATAAAACGAAGAAAGAACTCAAAAACATGCCTGCAAGCATGTTTTCGTCCATCATAGCGAATGTTCCGGTTAACTGCCGGAAGGCCGCTCGTAAGGGCGTAGAATTTTTTTGCAAGTAAGCTAATATAATTACCTTCCATGGGGAATTTATCAAACTCAATTATCTGTCTTAGTTTTTTTATCATCATCCGAAAAAAGTCCACTTTTCAATGCAAACGTTAACCTCGAGTAAACCGGAAGTATTCGGTCGAATCCTACTAAATGTAAAATTAACATTAAATGTTTGTTAAACAAATTTTGAATTAGCGGCTCCGTAAAACTTATGCGATTGAGCCTTACAAATAAATTAATTGGATAAAAAATATAATTTCGGAACTTGATCCATATTTGATGAAAAAAAATCCTTCTACGCATATGCTCGAATTTCAACAATGACAGAGTTATAGAACTTTTTTTCTGTTACGGACTCTGTTGTCTCAAACTGGCTCTACATTAAAAAGTACACTACGGAAGACGATTCTGTTGGTTCCATTTAAAAGATGAGAAAATTTAGTACATGATATAGTTATAAAACATCAAACTCGTAGATTTAAATAGCATTTTAGAACGCTAAAACTTTAAAAGACTGTGGTTTTGAAGGTGTTATTATTAAGTTTATCCCAAAAATTCGTAATAAACTTGATTTATGCTATCAAACAAGTTAAAGCTCTCTATCCGTTCTACAATTTGTTCTTTGACACCCACCGTTATTATTCTCAATTTCGCTGCAATATCGTCATAAGCAATTCCTGGTGAGAATTCAATCAAAATCTTCAAATATCACGATGTTTAATCCACTGTACTTATAATAGCCAAATAAATTTCACCTAAACGTTGAAATATAAATATGAAATATGATTTCAAATAAGCCATATTTGGAATATAAAAAAATATATATTTGTTTTTCAACCTGTATATAATGGTGTCCGACCTGTGTTGGGTATGCACATTTGAGTATGTTCGAAATTAGGCTCCACGCTATCCCAAAATCATTTACATAGATGGTCAATCTACACACTCGGATGCTACCATTAAGCAATTGTATGGAGCTTTCTAAAAATATATATTGACTGGTATGAAGCAATTATTTTAATGTTCGAAACTGAACTTTTCTCCTTTTTTCTTATACCACGAAGAGCAAAATAAATTAACGACTGCGAACGGTATTTGCAATAGAACTTGTTATTGATTCGAGGCACAATTTATTCCATTTCTAATTGCACGTGAGATTCATTGAGAAATTTGGAATGTAGCATTTCGCACTTATAAATCGGTACGCACAGTTATACGACTGTTTGTTTTTGTTTTCACACCGAAATGTGCCTACGGATTGCACAATTTAATTTCACTCTAATCAACTAAAGTTTTACGGTGATTAAAACAATTCTTCAGCAATTTTGAAGGAAAGGTCACAAACACACACATTTGTTACACTCCGTGCCACCATGAATAAGAGCGCAGTATCCCATTCAATGTGAACGGAACACAATACGTATCCCTCACTTCCTGCCGGCGCAGAACGGTCCACTAGAAATCCTTGAGTTCCCACGAGAATAGCTGCCCGAAAATCGAGATTCTTGCACCACCTGTTCCGCTGATGCTACCTTACCTGGAGGCACCAGTGGTAGTAGTAAGTGTTTGTTTCCGTCGTGTCATACGCAATTAGCTATTTCACTGGTCTAGCCTAGTTGACAGTTCGGGTTTGTTCTGCTCACTGTTGACATTCAGCACTGTTATTACAGACGGCGAATGTGTGTGGGTTCTGGCTGGCGGGAAGATACCTTGGGACGCGCTTTCGTGTGTGGGTAGCCGATTCCAGGGATTCACACACAAGAGAGGCTGGCTGGAGGCCAACCGCGGAGAGTAAATTTCGATGGAGAAAATCTCGGTATTGTTCCAACTTTGGATCACATTTTCACTGGCCTACACTAGCTTAGTAAATCTTCGCACTGCTATTCGCGCACTTGACACAATTTGGGGCTTCAATTACAAGCAATATATCAACGTGAAGACACTACACAACTTACCTATTTTTATCTTTAATTGTTCCTCAACACGGACTTTGCGTGTATCGTCAGCCATATTGAATCCATAACTAGTCTGCGAATGTATACACACGAAACTGCTGCTGCTGCTGTTCCGAATGAACCGTCGAAGGTGTGCGTGCTGCTAGACTGCGCCTGCACCACCACTCAAACACACACTCGCAGTACTCTATTCATCAAAACTAAAAGCTTCAATATGCAGCTTCTCCAAATCGCGCACGTTACAGCACACTCCGTATATTGTTGCTTGATTCAAGAAAAAAAAAAGCTTCAACACTAACACACCTACACGTGGTTGGAGTATTTACACATCCGCAACACAATGGTTCGTGTGTATAGATACGTTCGTGGGTTAACCACACCACCGACACACACGCGCACTGTACAGGATGTTAGTTTTAACCAATCTTCTTCTTTATGCTGCTGCTGTTGGTCGTTTCTTCGTTTTCCTCGTCACCGCCTTCAGACTGCTGTTATTCATTCGGTGTTCCGTGTGTTCCAGTGGGCTTTAAAGGTATTTCTCGAATCGCTTCATACCTTCACACTGCCTGCCACGAGTGGCAAACGAAACGAAAGTTACTACCTCTGCGCAGGTTTCAAGTTTTTTGTTTTATCACACGTATTTCCAAATATCCACCGATAACAGAGACACACCATATTAACACCCGCGCACTTTCTCAATGGACGAACGTGTACATTCATAAACTGCACTGGATTGATTTATGGCTGAAAAAAAGAGGAGAGCGAGAAAATAGAATGAGAATATGCAAACTAGCACCGAAGGAGACTGGAGCTTTGTGTGGCGTGAGTTAACTGAATAATTGGGGGTGTGAGAGTTCACGGCACCTGGCATGTAGGTGGGTGCGTCGATCGTTTTATGCTTACCGTGTCTCATCAGGTTAGAAAACAACGCTCCGCGGAGGTTCCGAACGAGAGTGAATGCAAAAACGGTCTGCAACACTCACACAGGTAAACAGCACGCAGTGCGCAAACATAGAGCAGGGAAAAAAACGCGACCGACAACGTTGCTGGCTGAACACGAACTAACTGGCCAAACGTGACGAGTGCACCGCTTTCTCGTTCATCAGGGGATCGCGGTAAAATAAGTGCCTCGGTCTGTCGGTCAGTAGGAGGAGGGTAACGAGTTGCAGCAGGACGAGGGGGAACACGAACAAGTCCCCATATAAACGTAATGATGGAACGCAACGATGAAGCGATTCATTCATGTAAATTCATTCATAGGTTTTTTTCACAATGGCAAGCGAAACACATTTGAGTATCTCTCGCTAGTAAAAGGGAATGAAACTATGAGGTGGCTGCGGGAGGGGAAAGAAAGGAAGCAAACATGCGACAGAATGGAACTGATCGCAGTGTGGAAATGGAGAGACGTAGGCGGTGGCAGACAAGCGGACAGCTCGCCAATCTACCGGATGGAGGTCAGGCAACAACACACCAGGTTAGCTTGCCGCGCACCAAAAGGATATGCGAATTGGTTTCCTCCAGGGGCGTACGGTAGTTTGTTTTTTATATGTATTTTTTTTTTTGCTTGCGCCGGAGAGAAGCCTGCAGGAAAAAGGAAGTGGACAACGACAACCGACAGCTGGCGATTTTCTTTCATCATTACCACATACTATTTCCCATGCCAGAAGCAGGACGTGCCAATTGTATGAGAATGGAATTTGCTTTGTTACACGGAACCATCTTTATTCCTCCAATCACACCGATATTGCACATAATCGAGGTTTTCGCAGGAGCTTCGTGACAAGCATACCTTGCACTAGCTGGTGTATAACAAGAATGAATATCACAAATAGGGGAAGAAATCGCTCAACGAAATTAATTTCGTGTTTTGAACCATTGTATCAATCTATTACTTTTACATTAGGTTGGGGCGAACGATTATTAAATCAATTAAAACATGCCATAACTTCAGAAATACTTACCATAGTTTATTGAAATATAGTTATGACGAAAATAATAAATAGGGGAAGGTGACCCTAACCCGGCCAGTGGTAGCATTTGAATTTGTTATGTATAAATTGGTTTTATACCAGATTGTTTTTATAGAAAATACACATTTATTGTTCTCGAATGGATTCAAGCATTTTATTCAAAGTAATGACCATTGGATGCTACATATTGTTCTATGTGTTAGGCAAATGCCTCGCCAAAAACTAGAAGGACCTTTGCCTAGGGGCTCGACGTAGAATTGTAATTGATTAAAACAATTACTTTTCAGTTGAGTTCTTTTGACAGTTCAGAATTCCGTAAATATAACTCTTTCAATACAGGATGGACTCGATTATATACAGTCTCCATTTATTTCACTCTATGTAATCGAATGCTGCATATAAAAAAAATCGAAAAAAAAACATGTTAAGTTGGGGAAAAAATAATCTATTATTATCGCATGAAATTCAAACCTTTTTTTTAATATGCTTCAAAGGGCCTGACCGGGTAAGGGAGTAAGAAGTGCCCCCAAACCCCTATGTGGTTTATGCGTTTATTTCACGCCATCCTCAAAAGCTTCGAGATAAAAATTTGAAAAAATACTAAATGTGCATCTTACTACGATGTATCAAGGAAAATTATCAAAAAAAAAATCATCAAAAATTTTAGTACTAAAAAAAAATATTGATTTTTTTTTAGAGATTCAGAACTACTCTAATTGATATTTAAATGTGTTTTTAAGGTTTTTCTAGATATGCGTGATTTTTTTCAGTTTTTTAGTGTTGCGCGGTGCAAAACCATTTTTTTTTATATGTCCAAAGAGTCTGGCTGAGTAAGGGAGTAAAAAGTCCCGCAAACCAAATCACCAGCTGTATGGTAAATATTGTATAAGATATTAAATAAGAAATTTTGGTGATTTATTTGAACCCCTATGTGGTTTAACATAGGATCTATAGTGGAAAACGTACTTTTTCGTTTATTTCACGCCATCCTCAAAAGCTTCGAGATAACAATTTTAAAAAAATACTGAATGTGCATCTTACTACGGTGTATCAAGGAAAATTATCAAAAAAAAATCATCAAAAATTTTAGTACTAAAAAAATATTGAAATTATTCTTTTTTTTAGAGATTCAGTACTACTCTTATTCATATTTAAATGTGTTTCTAAGGCTTTTCTAGATATGTGTGATTATGTGATACAGCTGGTGATTTGGTTTGCGGGACTTTTTACTCCCTTACCCAGCCAGACTCTTTGGAAATATAAAAAAATATATTTTTTTGTACCGCGCAACACTAAAAAATCTGAAAAAATCACACTATTTAGAAAAGCCTTAGAAACACATTTGAATGTAAATTAGATAGCACTGAATCTCTAAATCCAAAAAAAAAAATTTTTTTTAGTACTAAAATTTTTCATGAAATTTTTTTTTGGTAATTTTTCTTGATACACCGTAGTAAGATGCACATTTAGTATTTTTTAAATATTTTTATCTCGATGCATTTGAGGATGGCGTGAAATGTACGGAATAATACGTTTTTCTCTATAGATCCTATGTTAAACCACATAGGGGTTCAAATAACCGCCAAAATTTCTTATTTAATATCCTATACAATATTTGCCATAGAGCTGGTGATTTGGTTTGAGGGCACTTTTTACTCCCTTACCCGGCCAGGTACTTTGGGTTCAATTGTCCGATTTGGGTTCAATTAGCACCGTTTTGTTCTAAAATTTGTTGCCATTCCAAAAGTAGCTTTATAATACCTCTCTCATAGAATTCTAGGTTCTTATTAACAAAAACCTCTAGCAATAGATTTTTACAATCTTCTCTTGACCCCAATTTCTTACTCACTTGGTGGCAGATCCGGGCTATATATATGGTGAATGCATTTAAGGGAGGACCCCGGTCTGGAAAATCGAATTTTTCGTTTTTGCATTTTTGGAAAGCTTTTGCCCTTAGAAATATTGTCCCAAAAGTATTTTTTCGATTTCGTTGAAAAGTTACAGTCAAAACTATGAGGCCACCTCAAGGGATATAGAATTGCTGTACGAATTTTTAAACGCGTTTTTATCGAATCCATGTTTTTTTAACGGGTGGTATCGACCGATTTGGCTGAAATTTTTTATCAGCATGTAAAAATGAATTATCTGAAGCGTTACATACCCGTTTTTCGATATCTCATTTATTTTCTATATTTTTTAAACAGCGATTTTTCAAGAGAAATAACTCATTTTTAACAAAAATGTCCGCCATTTCGGCAATTTTTCGAATTTTCAAAAACCCCTATGTAACGCTTTAGGTATTGTCCTAAGGTTCCAAAATATTAATTTGAATTCGTTCTGCCACACTCCGTTGCTTCAGAACCGATACCACCAGCAAGGTACCGATTTCCAGATTGCATCTATGCATCCAGCTGTCAACAGCGTAATAATCAATATTACTTCACTCAAAAAATGGGAAAAACATCTTCAAATATACCTGAAACAATAAACAAAATACCCGAACACTACCCCCTAACATCCGAAAAAAGATCACGAAAATTCATCATTTTTCTACCTTCCAGACAGGGGTCCTCTTTTAAATATCCCGATCAACCTCCCGGAGTTGTGTGGCTTTGCGTTGTCCCGATGGAACACAACACCTCTTCTGTTGGCCAATACCAGACGTTTCTGGTCCACCGCTAGCTTCAAACGATCCATTTGTTGACAGTTGAAATCTACATTTGAAATACACTAAATGTAGATGAAAAAAAATAAAAAAAATCAAAAAATTAATTTGCTCGTATTTTACTGTTACAGTATCGGTACCATAGACGTCATTCACAATTTCAGCGGTCTGGCTTGCATTTTAACTTTATAAAACGAAAAACAACTGAATGGAACAAACAAAAAACAGCAAAAGATTTTTTCTGGTGTGAAATGTCTCCTTTACAACGAGTCTTAATTTGAAATTGTATGATCGATATTACGAGAGTGTCGATCAGTGCAGTCAGCTACCGAGAAAATAATGGATTTTTTTCCGCAACCTAATATTTTGAATTGTTTTATATACATACTAGCTGACCCGGCAAATTTCGTCCGCCCAAAATTTTATTTCTGTTATCAATACCTTCAAACATTCTCGTTTTCTTTCTAAACGCAAATTCATGGTTCCAATCGCTGTTCATTGATTGATCTTCTAATCGACCCTTGAATTAAAAATTACCTTTTACTATAAAATTTCTAGTACTTCTACCAAAACTCGTCATTATTCAATTTGCTTAATTAGTTCTCGAGTTATGCAAAACCCCCCTCATCAACCTCCTTTAGAGAGGGGTGAGGAGTTTCAAACCATTTTAGAAACATTTATTACCCCCTAAAATCTCCATTAATCATTTTTCACTTTCTTTCCAAAAATTTATTTCTTTTGAACTACTGGACCGATTCAGATGATCGATATATCAAATTAAAGTCAATTAGCTAGCCTTTTTTGAAAAAATGACACGTTTGCCAATTGATTGAATTCTATTCGCATACATCCAGTTTAGTCGCAAGAAATATTGAACGAAGACTGAAAACATGTTAATTTTGAAAAATCGTAACTTAAAAACGAAAAATAACTCTGATTTTTGGATATGTTATGTAAAAAAATTTCAGCTTTCAAGAAAAAATATAAAAAATACAGCATTTTTTGTCCCGAAACCATGTAAATTATAAAAAACTAATACAATCAATAATTACGAAATCAAAATCCATTTTTTTTCGCAAGTCTAATATTTTTCAAAAAAGACTATCTAATTTACTTTAATTTAATGTTTCGATCATCTGAATCGGTCCAGTAGATCAAAAGTTATAAATTTTTATGCTGGAAAAAAGAGGAAAAAAATGATTTTTCGAACCATCGGTTAACTTTGAAAAATCATAACTCAAAAACAAAAAAAACGCCTCTCTGGTTTCGACATATGTTGTGTGAAAAATTCTCAGCTTTCCAGAAAAATTATAAAAAAATATAGCACCTTTGGTCCCGAGACTATGAATACAATCGAATCCAATCAATAATAACGAGAACAGAATCCAAATTTTCTCCAGATGTAGTATTTTTTCAAAAAACCAGGTGATTGGCTTTAATTTGATATGTCGATCATCTGAATCGATCTAGTAGTTCAAAAGTTATGAATTTTTGAACAATACTACCACTTTTCAATCTATTTTCTATAATCTAAAATATTGGATCAGAATATTTACTTTAAAATCCTGAAGTAAAATATAAAGCAAAGTGTCAACAAAATGGAATAGAATCAAATTTCAAATTCAAATTTTACCAAGACAATGACCCAGAACACAAGGCGTGTAAAGTTCGCACATGGTTACATCAAAATTGCTCAAAAGTTATTGATATTCTTCAACAATCTACCGACATCGATCCGAGTAAAAAACTGAGGAAGTGATCTGTGTAGGAAATCTGGAACCATCAAATTTCTAAACAAAAAATTTTTATAAACCTGTGATGAAAAAAAATTTAATATTCCTTCCGAATACACCAAAAAACTGGTAGATAACGGCTAACGACAGCTAAAGATAGTTGCAATGTACAAGGGATACCATACTAAAGATGGAATTCTGAAATTGATCAACGCCTTCGAAATCGAGTTAAAATTTCAACCAGCGTACGAGTTTGATTCAATTTTCATACATTAGCACATACATTCGCCATTCTTAGAGTAATAAAAACAATTATTCTGAACACAGATAGCAAACCTTTTAACTCGCATGACACTATGACTTTATCTAAAAAGAATGTTCCGAAAGCTTGTTTTCGACTTTCAAAAGAAGAGGAAAGAGATTTGCAAGTTGGAGAACGATTACGAGTTTGAATCACTGTATATCCCATCTGCTTCCCGAAAGAATACTCTACTAATCTCGTATTCCGCGAGTAATCGATTTCTCGTAGAATTAGCAAAAAAAATTATCCCAGGCCGAGTTGCCAGCTTTCTACTTTTGATAATCCGCGATGACAGATGTATAGTGTCAACATTCAAGTTGGGCACCATAATTTCGGTGCCAAACTCGAAAGTCAAATCATATTAGAAGGCACGAAAGCAGTTTTAAAATGTATTTATTTGAATGAAAATTTGTATATCATTATTTAATAACTTCAAACGCGTATTCCTGACTCTTGTTTAACTGTGTATTAAAAGTTTGTGGAATGACATGAAAAGCCTTTACCATTTTCGACTCACTAGTTGGAGGATATACCTTCAATGCCGTCAACGCGATTCAGGATTTGATTTCCGGTCTAGCCGAGAATTCTTTTGTCAAAGAAATTTCTTGCGATCAGCACCGGTACACTCGTATTCTGGAACTTACCACTCAGAACATGAAGAGGTTATGTTAGTTGGCATAGGAATCTTAATCAAGTACTAATGAAAAAACGTTAGAATTATTACGTTAAGTCAGTGAAGTTCTTTTAGGAACATTAGATTTCTCAAATGAAAACGATCCAACATTCTTCCACAACAGCTGCACAGCCATCACCAATGGTGAAAAATCATTATCATTGAATAAAATAAAATAACGAAAATGTTCAACAAAAGAGTAACAGACGGCGTTAGTGAGTCACCTGACCTGAGAACAATTCTACACCTCGATAGCTAGACAGTGCTCCCTATCCGGAAGTTTACTGTTTGTTTCCGCTCCATTTTCCATTTGCTCCACGTTCTCCATTGGCACATGCCGAAATGCACTATGGGGGATTTTCATACAAGCAGGCGGACAAAAATATTTTCATCATTTTATCGACACTATTGGCATTTTTTCTACTTGGTATGGTCGAGCCAAGTTGATTAAAATCATTTGTTAACATATTACGGTCAAATTTCGATCGAGGTATGTCTTTTTTTTAATAAAACCAGAGGAAATAATTCTAGGATTTGTTCGGAATTCACCCCCTCCCCTTTCTTTGGCTGCTCTCTAATTTTTAATATGCTTCTGGCCACCTGTAATGTGCAAGGAACATGTATGCCAACTTTGGTGAATATTGATCAAGCTTTCTCAGAGATATGGTGTATTATATATATATATATATATATATATATATATATATATATATATATATATATATACAAAAACGATTTTAAGAAAAAAAAAGTTTTCTTTTAAATGCTACAATTTTGCTCAAAATTGTGAAGAGCCTAATAAGCCTAATAAATTAGATTCGTATTTTTTTAAATTGTCCATTAGCCTAAGGGTGGCTAGTTTTGAAATAGGGTAACCAGAAAAAAAAAATTTTTATGATTTTTTAAATTTTCAAACATTTATAGCTTCAATTAAAAATTTGAAGGATTTTCAACCATGTAATAAATATACAATTTGATTTTTCGAAGAATAAAAAGTTTGAAGGAATAAAATAGAACACCAAGGTTTTTAGTTTTATTGTAAAAATACTTTTATTTATTTCAATATAACATATCGTACAATAGTCATTCTATAAACGTTACATAGAAATTCAAAGCGGTTACGATGACGTTGAATATCAAGCAGATAGGTAGGTGGAATCTAATTTATGTGTGTATAGAATTTTCAAAACGCTCCAAATCTCGTCGTTGCAGGTTGTTGCATGTAAACTCTTCAGCACTTGTTAGTATACACCTTAAACTAGAAAATAATCAAGGACCTGACCCGGGGGCTCCTGGGAGTAAAAAGATGCCGATCAACAAAGTTAAAATTATGATTTTTTTTCTTATTTTCTTCTTCTTTTTCTTCTTTATTTTCTAGTTTTCCCCAATAAAACTAGTTAACTACTTGTTTTTCGGAAAGCCCAATCAATAACGTTTTCAAGAATATAATGAACTTTAAATTTATTCTGTTATTTGTGACTAAAAAAAGGTTTTTTGAAATTCGCTTTTATCGGAAAAAAAAATTGCATTTTTTTAAATTTTCATGTTTATTTCTTAATATCTCAAGTATGGTACCTGCTAGAGTGCTGAAATTTTGAACTTTTCTTAGTTAAAGTGTCTTCTTTCTATAGCAAATATATAAAAACAGATTGGTGACAGTCACTTTTCCGATTTTTGTCCGCCTGAAATCCTATAGTGAAATGGTCTGCATTTGTTGAGAATAAAACGTTGTTCCGCATTCTGTATACATTTTGAAACAAACTCCGATTGTATCTAATTGCATTCCGGAGAACTTATCCATTCACAATAAAAATGATAATGCAATCAAGAACAAAGTTCCAGAAACTAATTTTCAACTAAAACATAGCTTATACCACTCATTCCATCGACAAAATCGTCGAGTTGATAAGGATAGTCATTTTTATTACGACCTCACCGCCATGCCCAGATAATCGAACATTCTTAGATGACCTGCTGTCCCCATGTACTTATGTTATGTTTTATGACTTTTTTATGACACTCGAGAGATGTTCTCATCATTTGTGGTGATTGTGTAGAGCAATAAATTGCTCGAGAAAGTGACTCTTGTTTCGAGGCAACTTGTGGAAAGTTATGCTCCGAAGCGGAAGGGATGACGTAGCTACGGCAAATTACTTTTCAAAAAACTTAGAAATCCATATTCAATACGTCTCCGTTGCGAACGTCTCGTCTTTCCTATATGCAGAAAATATGCATTCTGTCAATATATTGGGAATTGGGAATTTGTAATTTTAAATCTTTCCGCTGAATATTTCTTAATTTATTATTTTTAGTTGTCAGCGGTCTCAATGTCGATTTTGAGCGCGATCTGTAATTTAGTTACGTCATGAAGAACAAGTTAACTTTTTTTGCTCGGCGGTTTTTCCCAGCCGGGTGACGTCTTTAGAGAACCCCCATTGAACTGACAGGAGTCAACATATCGGGTATCCCACTGACATTTTCCCTTTGTTTTCATATGAATTGGGTATCCCACTGACAGTTCTGCTTGAGATTTTGCTAACGATCCTAGCATCAATCATAGCACCCGGCTGGTTTTTCCACTTTATACTGTTTTCAGCTTAATTTTTTTTAAGAAACGGTGTTGACATCTGGATTCGACAATTGGCGATCTAACGCAAAACGTGAGACATCTGGATTTTGTTTTTTAATTAAGAAAATGATGATAATGTAACCTAAAACTCAAAAACGAATTGACGAATTTACATTGGATTTACAAACAGATGGCGCAACGAGTAAAATGAGGATGTTTTGTTTTTTTGGTATGAAATTCGTTCAAATTTTCTAGAAAAATCAGAAGTTATCTGCCATACAAATGAAACACGAAAAAGGGTGCAATAAATGGTACTTTGTTGGATTGACACAATTGAAACAATTGAAAATTTGCCGAAAACTCTGAAGGGCAATGGGAAAATTCGGAAAATTTAATTCCCATATGTTCTATAATTACATAGTGACAAGCGTTGTTAGTCCATTAGATGTTTGCGCCAACGAAATTGATTTTCGTTCGAAAGTGGAAATGGATTTTAGTGTGATAAAACGCACTCCTATATCTTTTTATCTATATATATAAAAATCTCGTGTCACGGTGTTTGTTACCGAACTCCTCCGAAACGGCTCGACCGATTTTGATGAAACTATACTCAAAATACTTGGTAGGTATGAGAATAGGTTGTAAACTATATATGATACCGGTAGGATACCGATAACCATACATTAAACACCGAATAGGGTGGCTCTATGCAGAAAAAAGATCTGGATTTTTTGACGTAGGACTACGTCTAACCGGAAGATATAGGGGGTGAAATGGAAATCTAGGCACTGAACAAGTAGGAAAAAATGCAAGATTTGGAACGCTTATAACTCGAGCATTTCTCAATAGATCGCAAAGGTTTTTGCATCAATTGATAGGAAATATATCTACGCATCTATCATAACGAATAACATTTCATTTTTCTTGAGATAAATAATTGAATAATTGTGAAATATCAAGCATTGTCAAAATGCACTATGTGCCCATTTTTGATTGGTCCATTTTGTGCTCCTCAAATCGTACCGACCAAAACGGGCAACCAGAGCAGCAGCGAAATAGAATGAAGCACGATTGGAAAGGAAAAAGAAAAAAATGAACGAAACATTGGTCGCAGTCTCACACACGCGTAATTCTCGAGCCAGCCAGTCAGCTTAAAAATCCCCGCTCCGCTGCCGTAACGATCATTCTCATTCAAACCGTACACCACATCGGTTCGCATCACAACACATCAACAAACCAACCCAAGCAGCCATGTCTGGACATGGTAAAGGAGGAAAAGTGAAGGGAAAGGCAAAATCCCGCTCGAACCGTGTTGATCTGGAGTTCCCCGCAAGGGTAGCTAGGCCGAGCGCGTTAGTACCAGTGCACCAGTCCACCTAGCCGGCGTTATATAGTTTCGGCTGCCGAAGTGATCGAGTTAGCTGGCAAAGCTGCTCGCGACGATAAGAAAACCCGCATTCGGAACAGAACACATTCGGTTCGGTGGACATCAAGACAACAGGCAGTTGCAGCGAGTGGCGAGTGGCAAACGCAATCGCAAAACGGCATCAGGTAGCAGAAGAAAAAAGTTTGTTCTTTATACAAACTGCTTTGGTGGCAAATCCAGAACAAGGCGGCATCGAGGGCGTTCGAAATGGTTTTTTTTTTCAAAACCACGAGTACAAAGTTTTCTAAATTGGAACCATTCCATAAAACAAGGCGCTTTTCAGGGCCATTAAACCTTCCAAAAAAGAGTTTAGGAAATACAGTTCAATGCTTTCTAAAACAATATCCAAAATAATAATAAAACACAAATTGATTTTTTCATAATTTGTTTGCCAGGATATGATGAGTATGTGAATTTGGCAGTTGTTCTGAGCTTATTGATTTTCACCAACTCTTAAATTGCTTCTAGATTGAAAGTACAGTAATTTACACTTATCTCGACATTTAGCTAATTGGACGGTCCTGTAATACGACATATTTAGTTGGACATTTTTGTAAACATAGAGTTCGGGGTCCAAATTATGACCCCACATTGAAAGTCGACACTGTACCACTGTCATCGCAAATGTTCAATTACAGGTTAAAATTACCTCCAATCCGATACTGAGTGGTGGTAATGCGACGTGCCATTGAATGTAATTTACTGTAAAATATGTCACAAGCTGGATGGGAAGAAATTTTCCAACTGTGAAAGCTGTGGCGAGTGACAAATGCAATCGCTAAACAGAAAGGCTTAGCCGAACAAGATGGGGATATCGAGTTATAACAAAACAATAAACTCTTTAGATTGAAGATAATTTTGTGATCCTGAAAAGGACCCTTTTTAGCCTGCATGTGAATCCAACGAGCGAACAAATCGTAATGAATGTATTTTTTTGCCATCGCTCCCTTTTAACGCCCATTCGTTCGTCTCGTTGGACTTGCCCCTCTGGCTGAGTCTGCCGATTTGTCTCTATCCTGTGAGTGTGTACCGCTAGAGTATAAAACACGCGGACCCCAAAAAAATATCTTATTTTCTTTCAAACCGTAAACCCGTGTGGTTGTACGGCATCGGCATCGTGGACGTAACAAAGGAGGACAAGTTAAGGGAAAGGTAAAGTCTCACTCGAACCGTGCAGGTTTCCAGTTCCCTGTTGGTCGCATTCACTGATTGCTCCGCAAGGGTAACTAGGCCGAAAGGATTGGTGCCGGAGCACCAGTATACCTAACAGCGATTATAGAGTTTCGGCCGTCGGAGTGCTCGAGTTGGCTTGCAAAGCTGCTCACGACAATCAGAAAACCCGCATCAAGAACAGAGCAGCTTCGGTTCGGCGCTCATCAAGGCAACAATTAGTTTCAGTGAGTGGCAAAGTGTTTCTCCGGCACGTCGCATTAAATGTAATTTACTGAACAACATGTCACAAGCTGGATGGGAAGAAATTTGCCAACTGTGAAAGTTGTGGCGAGTGGCAAACGCAATAGCTAAACAGGAAGGTTTAACCGAACAAGATGGGAATATCGAGTGATAACAAAAACACAACACCAAAGGTTCTTTTCAGAACCATCAACATATTCATAAAGAGTAAACAGTAAACTAATCCATTTTTCAGGTAGATAGGTAGGTATTCACGTAGGAGAAGAAAATAAAACAATATATTTAAAATATATATTTAACAAAAGCTGTCCCCTTTGTATAGTCCTACGTCACTCCGGTTATGTCCCCGACATTACCCACCCGTCTTTTTTTTTTAATTTGACTTCCCTATTTCTAATTGCGATTTTATTATTTTTGTGTCAAAAATATTCTAATAATTTAACCGTTGTTCGTTTTTTCATCAGAACGAATTTATTTAAGTTGTTCAATGACTGATGGCGTAACGCCCGCTTCATTGAACATCCATCTACAAATACACAAGTAACATCAATTCATCTAAAGCAGGGAGCATCCCCGACGAGCTGGAAACCTTTTTGAATGAGCACAATGAGTTATCGAAATTCTTCAAATCACAATTGCTCGGATTACAAAATGACAATCACGCTATTGCCATCAACCCTGATAAAACATCAGCTGGAGAGCACGTGTGTAGATCCAAAGCACAAGCGCTGCTGGAATCATGATAGCACGGTGACACGAGAAATTTAATGCGAAGAAAAAACAATAATCTGGAATTCATCATTGACATACACCGTTCATACGACCCTCGCTGTGTTCTTCTTCAATGGCACTAACGTTCCCAAGGTTTGCCTTCTCAACGTAGTACTACTTGCGTCATTTTTATTAGTAAATATTTGAGATTTCTATGACGAACAATACGCCTTGAATGTATTCTGGAGTGGCAAGCTCAAGAATACGCGTGACTACAGTGCAAGTCAGAAGGGTTTCTTTAACGAAAAATCTCTTGCATAAACATTAGACCAACGAGACCCCGTCACAGATACTTAATTCATTATGAACATCATTTCTCATTTTGATTTAATATTTATGAACATGCGACGAAACAAACAGAGGGCGCGCTCGAAGGATTTTTATGTTTATCATATGGTGATTTGACATGGTCAAGAAACGCCAATTCAAGATATCGTAAGCTGTGCCAACAATTTATGGTCGACATATACGCGAAGGTAGAGATTGAACGACTGCAATTCTTACTACACAATCAACAAAAGCGGTGCGAGGAATAATACATTCACTTGCGAGACACTATCATGAGCAACGCCGACACAGCTTTAGTTATAGCCAGGCCAAAGCGCAATGCATTGTCATGACATTGCGCGTGTGTTCAAACACAAAATGAAGTTCGATCGTATTCGTCCCCACATATTGTTGGTTGTATTCTGTTGAATGGAAAAAACGCAATTTTGTATTCTGTTCAAGCTCAAGTCCAATCGAGTTGAGCAAATGTGACAACCTTTCCACGCAATTCGACGTAAACAACATTGGTCTCCATGTTCTATTTCTATGAAGCAAAAATAGTAATGGTTTTTCGGGTGGAATAAACACGCAAAATTTAGCATTCAAACACATTCAAAACAAATTTAGCATCCAAACGAAATCGAATAATAATTTTCATTCAAATTTCAACAATTTAGAATTATTTCCGGAATTATGCCGATCAGATAGAGAGTAAATTGAACCATAAATACGGATGACTTATTTTGACTATTGTTTCGCGACAAGACGAACGAATTTAAGAGTGTAAAAGTCGATTTCGATCGAATTGTAAAATCCGATCACTCATATGCATATATGAATATTGAGTTCTACAAATCGGTGAAAAGCAATAAAAACATCCATGAATAAAGGAAGCAATATGGCTGTGTTTCAAACTTAGATTACCGATGTGAATACTCCTCGATTGAATGACAACGATAAAATAACGCGATTCCAAACAGTCAGTTACGTTGATGAAATACACCAAGAAACATCATATAACCTTTCGTTCAAATCATTTAATACGTTTTTTTATCGGTCACATTCGATTTAAACACGCATTTAATACGTTTTTTTATCGGTCACACTCGATTTATTTTAAAGACCGTTAAAATATTCAAACACACTTACAACACCCAAAATATTCACTAGAAATAATTTATTTGGCAGAACAACGTTTGCCTGGTCAGCTAGTATCTATATAAATAAAAATGGATCGCTGAATGTGTTGATAAGAGCAAAACTCGACGAAGGAATTATCCGATTTAGGGCTATCTTTATTCTATCATATTTTCTGTATCAAACATTTATTCGATGTGACGGAGGAACATGTTATTTGCAAGTGATTGAAAAATCTTGAACGATAATTGTGTCTGAAAATAATTTGATATTATAATGACGAGTTTTGGTGAAAGCCCTAAGAAATTTATATTAAAAGTAAATTGTGAAGGGTCAATTAGAAGATGAATCAATGAACAGTTCTGCGATTGGACCAATGATCGTAAGTAAGAAAACGTGAATGTTTGGAGGTATTGATAACAAAAAATAAATTTTGGGCGGGACGAAGTTTGCCGGGTCTGCTAGTCGTAAATAAATAAATAAAATATAACGGAGAGAATATGGACACGTTTGTAATATGTATTTACGTATGTATATCTTCGAAATTTCATGAAATTAGGGTAACAGGGTTGAAAATTTATGAGAACTAACGACTAACTTAACAATTTATAATTTCCCGATAATGTCAAGAATGGCCGGTGATAAGCCAAATAATCCGAATTATCGCTGCCGGCGCTAAGCGAATACATTTTTACGAGACCTGTGGACGGCAAAGTGTTAACAAACAAAAATGAAAACGGGACTTGTGTTTATTCACATCATGGCTGTATTATTGATGCTAGACAAATTTGGCGATGTTTCGTATTCTGGAACAGTGCCTTTATCAAATGTTTGATGTCCTCGGATTTGAAATTCAGTGTAAGTGGTCCCTTTCCTTCTGCCCACATTTCGGTGATTTCCACCAAAGATGCGTCAAGAATTTTGCTAAGTTGTACCAGTTTCATCCAATTTTTCACTATTATCGTTATGTCAGTCGGATTCTGGAATGAATTATGCTCAAGTTATCTATGCTCGCTAATGCTTCGTAAATTACCTTGAACAACTGGGGCGCTTTTTCCTGCATTATACCGATAACATCTACCAGACCATGTCCCATGGAATCGGTTATATCGTCGAGCTTAAATATTCTTTTGATGATTTCTGCACAAAGAAGGGTCAGTAGTCCACCCATACTGGTTTTATATACATGCTCCGTCAATACTGTTTGCCAAACGCTTTTCAGCACATCGAGCTGTCGCATACACTGTCTTATAGCCTTTTGAGGCTCAGGCCCCAGTTCAACAACAGTGTCGGCTAGATCTGAAAATAAGAAACATATAATTATAATGTGATCTGATGTTAATGAATGATGATCCAACAAACCGAATCCTTCCAGTGATTGTAAAAGTACTGCGCGTTGATTCTGCAGTTGGCTGTTGAATGTTTTAGTTCCCTGGTCACGAAGCGCATTTCCAATCAAAACAAATGAATTGCCACCGTCCAGTTTGCTGGCATTCTTTTGCATCCAGAACGATAAATACAGACAATTGTTGTGAAACAAGGCAGTTTGCTGTGGGATTTTGAGCAACAGTTTCTCATGATTATGGGACACTTCGATGGTGTAGCGTTCCAATATTATCGCAATTGTTTTCAATAAACGGTCTGATAAATGTTTTTCACTTGACATTGCTTCTGCCACTATCTTATCGAGAAGTTTTTTCAACTCAATCGCACTTTTCGATACCATACAACTGGAAAAGATGTCCGATCCGTTTGAAAAATTATACTCACACTCTTCAATGAGAACCATTTCGTGCAAATCTTTTTTCATTATATCAATAGCGCTGGTCATAATGTTCATACAAAATTTCTTCTGAAATAATACCTCAATCTTACTGGCATATTCATCCAGCGCTTGATCGTTTTCGTTATCCAAGAAAAGCATATCCTTTAGAAATTTATTGAACTCTTGAATAGCCTGAATGATGTTACATTCGTTCATTTCGGTGATTGTGTCTGGGATATCATTTTGTAAACAGCTCTCGATAAGTAGTTTACAAAAATCCCCCTTAATGTGTTTCGCTATGATGGAGAAAATGCACTGATGTTCTGAGATGATTATGTTCATATGCCCCAAGCAGTAGAATGTTTCCATAATTTTTTGAAAAATCGTTTTATAATTGGGCCGCAAATCATCACTAGACTTTAGTTGATAAGACAGCTGTAGTGTTACAAAATCACCTTCGTCCTCATTGGATGTTAATGAAACTGGTCTTGTAATAATAGGCTCAAAAACGTTATCCATAAGAAATTTACAAATCCGTTGAACATTGTAATTAGTTTGAATCAACGCCGTTATAACCTGATGCAATTTATCCTCGTCCTTTTTAATTCTAATCGTAACAGTTTTCATGTTCTGGAATGGTTTCTCGTTGAACTGAATTAACGATTCGAACTTCTTATGGAGATTATTTAGAAGTATCTGATACTCTTCGTGATAACGAAGCCTTATGTTCTGATAACATTCCAATCTCGTCAAGATAGGGTCGGTTCCATCGTTGAGCAACAGTTTAATTTTCTCGAGGATTTGTATTAACTTTTGATGGTCATCTCCGGATCGCGTTATCATTTCAAAGAGGCTGTGGATTGTCTGCAACTTGAATGAAGTTTTGTAGCCTAAAATAGCCTCACTCAGCTCCTCACGATAGTGCTGCATAGTTTCTTGTGTTGTTTGATGCTGCCATGACGTGTCCTGGTTGATTAGGCCAACAACTTTATTGATGTCATCCTCGAGCATTTTTCCGTTCTTCATAATAGATACATTAGCGTAACAGCTAGGTACGAAATCGACATAATAACTGGATATAATTTCCTTTACTTTGTCCTGATACTCTTTTATTTTTGATGTAATATAGGTTATTCGTCTTTTTATGTCGGATCCTTCATTTATCACTTCAATTTCCATAGTCTCGTCAAGATCTGCCATTCTGAGAAAGATTTTTTGAACATTAACTTTCAAAAGTGTGATTTGAAACAATTAAATGAAATTGAAATGTAAGCTTGCGAATAATATTGCTAACAAAACAACTATAACTCAAACACAGTGTTTTGGCAATTTATGATCGTAAATCGTTATTGGAAACAAACATATTACACCATTAATGTGATTGTATTAAGAAACAAGTTACACTATGAACAATCAATATAAAAATGTATGAATGTATTTAAGGTACCTGCAACAAAAATATTCTTCTCAATGAAAGTGTTTCAATTTGATCACTTTTTGTGTACGCAATTCGCTTATGGTTGACACAAAAAGAATCCGTTCGTTTGAAAATTGGATACAAAACAATTCTGACAAATTGCGATGAGAAAGTACAGTGTCGCCATCTGCCGCATTGTGAAGCAAATACTACCATAGCAGACCGAGATGAAAATGTAAGGGAAGATTTTCAAATCTGTGACGTCACAGATTTTGTTTATGTGTGTTACTTTTCTTCTTATTGGCGATCTAACGTACAAATCTACACCTAGGCGGCGCTGCGGTGAAAGTGATGATAGTTTTAAATTTTGCCATGTGAGCTTATGGAAGGTTTGTAGTTCTTTCCAGAAATTATAATGTTATAATCATAAAAGATTATTTGATTGCGATGATTTCTTAAGAAATTTAATTCTGCGTATTTTTATATATAACATGTTATTTTCTTATCTCTTTCAGTAGTGAAAATTGTATAAATATTGTCAATGGTTGAATCAAAGACGGAAATTCGAGAGCACCATCAAAAACAAGTAGAAAAATGCATGGTTCTTGCATGTGAGAATTACCTTAGAAAGTCCGGAAGTAAAACATACGTGATTTGTTTTTCAATTTTAGGTTACCTTATCATCATTTTCTTAGTTCAAAAACAGAATCCAGATGTCTCACCGATCGTTTACGTTTTGCGTTAGATCGCCAATTGATATTAAAAGTAAAAATAATTAGATGAAATGAACGAACTATTTTTTTAAAACAATGTTAGCGTTCAAAATCATAAGGGCCCAATTGAAATTTTAGCAGAAACTGATATAAGGAGAAATCAAAGATGAAACATTTTAGTTCGTGACATGTTCTGTTTATTTTTTAAATGATGAATGTATTGTGAAAAATATTTTTTGGAAATATGTAATCATTTTCTATATATCCTCTTTCAACGTTATTCGTTGACACATTCAATTTTGTGCCATTTGAGTAAATGACTGTCATGCCTGGTATGTGAACCTCTTATCTTCCTTGATACTAATACAATCAAAGTTTAACACAACCAAAACCCGTGAATCTTCCCACCTTTTATTCTTCATCTCGCAACCAAAGTATGTGTGTCGTGTTACGATGGTACAGTAATTTACATTTAATGTGCGATTCACATAGAACTTTACGGAGATGAACGTCTACGTTACGTCAGCGTCTCCATCAATTCACACATGCAGTCAATGCTTCCACCTGCACCGTCACTTCAAATGTGAAACGAATGATTAATTTAATGTTATTCATGGTGTCGCCACCTACAACAATTTTAAATTGCAATGCCCTCTTTCAAATCAGCATGCCTAGAATCAGTTCTAAATTTTGAAAAATTCAATGAAAATCATTGAATTCAATTATTTAAATGCTTAAATTCCGTAGTCCGACCCTTATTCAACAATAATGAAAAATGGAATATTTCTCTCAGCTAGTCACGAATGATTTTCACTCCGAAATTTGGAGCTAAGAGATATGTTGGCATAAAAAGTACAGTAAGTTACTTATAATGCGATATGTTGAGGCACCACTCAGTGTCGCATTGGAGTCGATTTTGTCCAGTAATTGTACATTCGCGACTGGTGGCGACTTTCAATGTGGTGCCATAATTTGGCCCCGAACTCAATGTTTACATAAATGTCCAATTAAACGCGTTGCATCACAGATCTGTTCAATTATCTTGATGTCGAATTAGATGTAAATTACTGTACAACCAAATCAAAACAAAAGCCGAGACACAAAGCCCAGACAAAAACCAAACGAGCCGTCCATCTCCGTCAATTATTCTTATCTACAAATCATGCCGGTCATTTTCGTTGAACGTATGCTGACGGGTCGTTACGTTGCTGGTGTATGTGAATGTTTTCATGAGAATTGCATGGAAGAATCATTGACGTAACGTGACGTGACGAAACGTGAACGTGACGTGGATGTTGTATGTGAATCGCACTTAATGCGACATTTTGCTTATTGGACAGACCTGTAATGCGACATGTTTAATTGGACATATTTACCTCTAATTGGACATTACTCGGCATGTCGCATTAAATGTAAATTACTGTACCTGTACAACACTGTACAGGTACAATGCTATTACAGCTGTATGTCTGTCCATGGTATTAAGAAACGTCAATGGATCAATAAGGCGGCGGTGACATTGAATGCGGAAATGTGGCCGTACGAATTGTATGCAATAGTGAAAGTAAACAACCTCATTGAATTGTATTGGTACATTTGTCATCGCGGATACATACAGAGAGTTACCTCTAATTCGACATAACGAGGCCCCACTCAGTGTCGTGTTAGAGGCGATTGGGCTGTAATTGGACAATCGCGTTGACAGTGGTACAGTGTCGACGTCTGGTGACGACTGTTAATTTGGTTAATTTGGCACGATAGTGTAATCACTATCAGGTTAAAAGGCACGAAGCCAGTTTTAAAATGTAATTACAGTGATTTTCTTCTAATTGGACATATCGAGGCACCACTCAGTGTCGCATTAGAGGCGATTGTGACCTGTAATTGGGCATTTCATCAAACACAACACGATGTGACAAACAATTTCAAACAGGAAAATCATTGAAGATCTAACAAATAACCAATAGAAACCAATGTGCAAAATTCATAATCTAGGTTGAGAACACTTCTAAAATGTATCGTGCTGTAAAAACTTAACCAAAGGAAGTTTACAAAAAATTCCAATTAGAAGCGACAATGTCCAATTATTCGTGTCGCATACGGTATTTGATACGTACTTAGATAATAACCAGGTATGCTTCAAGGATTCTTAGGGTTAGCAAAATCCATGCAAAATTGCCTGAATTTGTATTGGCGATCTAACGTACAAATCTACACCTAGGCGGCGCTGCGGTGAAAGTGATGATGGTTTTAAATTTTGCCATGTGAGCTTATGGAAGGTTTGTAGTTCTTTATATGAATTACAATGTTATAATCATAAAAGATTATTTGATTGCGATGAGTTTGTAAGAAATTTAATTCTGCGCAATTTTATATATAACATGTTATTTATTTACCTCTTTCAGTAGTGAAAACTATAAAAATGTTGACAATGGTTGAATTGAAGAAGGAAATTCGAGAGCACAATCAAATACAAGTAGAAAAATGCACGATTCCTGCATGTGAGAACTACCTTTTTGAGTTTTAGGTTACATTTGCATCATTTTCTTAGTTCAAAAACAAAATCCAGATGTCTCACCGATCGTTTACGTTTTGCGTTAGATCGCCAATGGAATCGTTAAAGTTTTTGTAAATTAAAGAAAAAATGAATATATATATTTCTTCCTAATAAACCTCATATTTGATATAGAAATATGTTTTTACAAGATTTAAATATATGAAATTTATTACATACAATGGAAAATATGATTTACCAACGTTTCCCTACTACAATCTGATACGGCTGATTTAAAACTCAGCATCGTATGCCTTGTTGACAGCGTCCATAATTACTAGTTTCGTCATTCAAACATTGGTGGATACATGACACCATTGTTTCCAATCTCCGAAAAGGCCCCGAATATCTTGACCTGGAAAAACTAAAACTATTAAAATCCTTTGAAGGGCAACACAGACAAATCTTAACGGAAAGAATAAATTACCTGAACGTTACCTAACGCATCATTGTGCTTCCCATCATATTTGTACACTTCACAACTCCTTATTGTGCCAATTTACTTTTTCACACCTAATAGCATCGTTACCATCCGACCATCGCAGTTTAACATTTAAGCATATGTTTTTGTTTAAATTCGTGGAAACCTTTCACAAGTTTCTTCAATAAAATGCTGTTGTTCCGTACCTATCCCTCTACATCCTCAATTCGCACTTCCATATCACAGGAGAAATCATCAACTTGAATCGCTCATGTATCTTTGTGTTAATTAATTTCCAGGAAAAGCATTTATTTGTTTGACAGTTTTGATGAACAACATTCTCGTGCTTTCTGAATTAAAACACGACAAAAGTTAGAACTTTTTTTTTATTTTGTGAGAAAAGAAGGCGGACAAACGGGTTTGAATTAACGAATTTCATAAATTAATTTAATTTTATAAACAAAATACACGCTATTTTATCTGTGTACAATACAAAAAATATAGCTCACCTGTAGTATATGTCACATCACGGCATGTTGACCCGAGATGAAGAATAGAAGTTGGAAAGATTCACGGGTTTTGGTTGTGTTGATCTTTGATTGTGTTAGTAACCAGGAAGATAGGAAGTTCACATACCGGGCATACCAGTCAATTACTCAAATGGTACAAAATTGAATGTGTTAACGAACAGCGTCTAAAGAGGATATACAGAAGTTAATTACAGATTTCCCAATCATATTTTTCGCATTATGAACAAAAAACAGAACATATCACGAACTAAAATGTTTAATTTTTTCTTTGATTTCAGAAATAGTATTCTAATGTCTACTATGTTTGGATTCTAGAGCAACTTCATGGAAATTTGACTTTCGTCAGCAATTGTCATTACTTCTTTTACAATTAGAGTGCTGAACACTTCAGTCGCCCAAAACTAAGACGCAAGCGGAAAACTTTTCGTCTCAATTTAAGTCATACGGAGTCAATTAAATTTGTTTTTCAAGTTCATTTTACATGAAAAAAACTTGCAACCTTTTTTTCCCATGCACTGTCAAATGTTAATCCGTCAAAGGAACAAAAGATTGTGTAACTCTGACTTTGTTCGTTTACGTTTTTGGTCGACGTAACGAGAAGTAAAATTGAATTGAAATTAAGTTTAGAACACTTCAAAAATACTGTCAAAATGTCGGGCCCTTATGTTTTTGAATGCTAGCATTGATTTAGAAAAAAAAGTTCGTTTATTTCATCTGCTTATTTTTACTTTTAATAGCAACACTTTTCCTATGTAGTGGACTATTATAAGAAAATTAACATACATAAACAAAATCTGTGACGTCACAGATTCAAAATACCTTCCCATATTTCGTTTTCCATCTCGATGTTGACCCATCTTCTTATTCAGTCGTCTTGAAATAGCTTCACATTTGTTCGAATGTGTATGTGATTGTATAGGGCGCTTGCAGCGTGCATATGTATTAGTGATCTGTTGGGCAGGCAAAAGTGATCGCTCCATAGGAATTATATGGAGCGACAAGATTGAGCTTTGTTTAAATAATTATTTTAGCGAAATAGTTATAAAGATTACGCGCTAATCTATATGAATAACATGCGAATATATGTTTCTTCACATAAAAATATTTACTTTTAGCGTCAAAGCCATACACACGGGGAAAAATAGAAATTTCTGTTTTGGCCATGATTCATATCAATGGAAGCAGATTGATTATTCAAAAATTTTCACAGAAATAGTGCAAACTGCACATTGCGATTGTATAGCCGGATTAGGTGAAGTGTGCTCCCATTTAGGTTTTAAGCTTTTTGCTGGTCTCGTGAAAGAATAAACTATAATGAATATTCGTGTGCAGATATCCTTAATCGGCGGCTAGTTCCGCCAAAAAAGCAGTTGATTATGTTGAAATTAAGGACATTTTCAGCCTGAAATATCAACCAACTCTCAGATATGATTTCCGAGTACCCGAATGCTCTGCGGAGAAGCTAAATACGTTTATAAGAAAATTTATCGGAAACGGAAAAAATCCATCGATTGACCAATTCATGGAAATACAAGGAAGCATTCAAACGTGAGCTCGAGACTCTGTGACTTTGATCTAGGTGCGAAAATGTTGATAATCCTTTTTCTGCCAATTTTTCGATTCCAATCTAATGGGAGAGTCGCTCAATGAACATCGCGAAATAGGTGCTAGTAAACTAAATAATATGCGTTACACAAAAACTCTTGTTCATAAAATAGCTTGCCTAACTGTTTCACAAAGTTCATGTTAGCTCTATGCACTATTAGAATGACCGTAACTCTATTTAAATCATCTACAAGAACGCCGATTGATAAAAATCCGCTTCTGCTGCATAGACACTACGAATGTAAACAAGCGAATGTGTGCCCAACACATGCTCTGCATGTATGTGTAGCAAGAGCCCTATCGATAAATTTATGCACCGGTAGAGACCAAAATGGGTGAAAACCAGGGTACGTATATGGAAAGGTAGTCTGGACTGACTAGTGCATCAATAGTAGTGAGCCTGTGACGTGTAGCTTTGCAAGTATCATGCAGCTGTATAATAAATTTGTCTAAATAAGTTTATATCTATTGTATTTTAGCCTCATGTATATATTTATTCATTGCAGCGTAAAGATAATCTATTTAGATTCAAAACCTAATCAAAACATTGGGGAAATTGTGGTTTGGTAATTCGGGTTCAGCTTCCTGAAGCTCTCTGTAACTCTTCGATACCTCCTGTCGCATTGCTTGAATTAAGCCATCAGAACCGGCCGAATCGCTAGGTTTTTCATTAGAGATGTTGATGATGCTGCTTCCGATTTTCTTTGACGGAATATCCCTCTCGGGATAGTCTTGTTTAGTCCCATTAGAAAGCTGGACCGATTCCTGGATTTTACGGATGCTTTTACTAGATTCAACTCTTGCTTGATGTCAATCAAGACCTTTCAGCATGTCGTCCGGTTTTGATTTCCCGAGGCATGGGAATCGTTGGCCTTTCTGACAGTAAGAACAGCTAAAATAAACCGTTTTGTGTATTTATTGTATAATCTGGATTTGTATAAATTTACCTGTTGGTATCAGTTTTCGACGATATATAATTTGTGGGATATGTTTTCATAATTCGAGTTGGACACTAACGCATCCGGGTGCCACACATCGAGCCATAGAGATGTCTGAAAATGGAAATATTTTTTATATATATATATATTCCTTCGCAGTCGAGCCGCCGTATAAGACCAGTTTAAAAAAAAGACGGATGGGTAATGTCGGGGACATAACCGGAGTGACGTAGGACTATACAAAGGGGACAGCTTTTGTTAAATATATATTTTAAGTATATTGTTTTATATTCTTCTCCTACGTGAATACCTACCTATCTACCTGAAAAATGGATTAGTTTACTGTTTACTCTTTATGAATATGTTGATGGTTCTGAAAAGAACCTTTGGTGTTGTGTTTTTGTTATCACTCGATATTCCCATCTTGTTCGGTTAAACCTTCCTGTTTAGCTATTGCGTTTGCCACTCGCCACAGCTTTCACAGTTGGAAAATTTCTTCCCATCCAGCTTGTGACATATTGTTCAGTAAATTACATTTAATGCGACGTGCCGAAGAAACACTTTGCCACTCACTGAACTAATTGTTGCCTTGATGAGCGCCAAACCGAAGCTGCTCTGTTCTTGATGTGGGTTTTCTGATTGTCGTGAGCAGCTTTGCAAGCCAACTCGAGCACTCCGAAACTCTATAATCGCTGTTAGGTATACTGGTGCTCCGGCACCAATCCGTTCGGCCTAGTTACCCTTGCGGAGCAATCAGTGAATGCGACCAACAGGGAACTGGAGACCTGCACGGTTTGAGTGAGACTTTGCCTTTCCCTTAACTTGTTCTCCTTTGTTACGTCCACGATGCCGATGCCGTACAACCACACGGGTTTACGGTTTGAAAGAAAATAAGATATTTTTTTGGGGTCCGCGTGTTTTATACTCTAGCGGTACACACTCACAGGATAGAGACAAATCGGCAGACTCAGCCAGAGGGGCGAGTCCAACGAGACGAACGAATGAGCGTTAAAAGGGAGCGATGGCAAAAAAATACATTCATTACGATTTGTTCGCTCATTGGATTCACATGCAGGCTAAAAAGGGTCCTTTTCAGGATCACAAAATTATCTTCAATCTAAAGAGTTTATTGTTTTGTTATCACTCGATATCCCCATCTTGTTCGGCTAAACCTTTCTGTTTAGCGATTGCATTTGCCACTCGCCACAGCTTTCACAGTTGGAAAATTTCTTCCCATCCAGCTTGTGACATATTTTACAGCAAATTACATTCAATGGCACGTCGCATTACCACCACTCAGTATCAGATTGGAGGTAATTTTAACCTGTAATTGAACATTTGCGATGACAGTGGTACAGTGTCGACTTTCAATGTGGGGTCATAATTTGGACCCCGAACTCTATGTTTACAAAAATGTCCAACTAAATATGTCGCATTGCAGGTCCGTCCAATTAGCTAAATGTCGAGATAAGTGTAAATTACTGTACTTTCAATCTAGAAGCAATTTAAGAATTGGTGAAAATCAATAAGCTCAGAACAACTGCCAAATTCACATACTCATCATATCCTGGCAAACAAATTATGAAAAAATCTATTTGTGTTTTATTATTATTTTGGATATTGTTTTAGAAAGCATTGAACTGTATTTCCTAAACTCTTTTTTGGAAGGTTTAATGGCCCTGAAAAGCGCCTTGTTTTATGGAATGGTTCCAATTTAGAAAACTTAGTACTCGTGGTTTTGAAAAAAACCATTTCGAACGCCCTCGATGCCGCCTTGTTCTGGATTTGCCACCAAAGCAGTTTGTATAAAGTACAAACTTTTTTCTTCTGCTACCTGATGCCGTTTTGCGATTGCGTTTGTCACTCGCCACTCGCTGCAACTGCCTGTTGTCTTGATGTCCACCGAACCGAATGTGTTCTGTTCCGAATGCGGGTTTTCTTATCGTCGCGAGCAGCTTTACCAGCTAACTCGATCACTTCGGCGGCCGAAACTATATAACGCCGGCTAGGTGGACTGGTGCACTGGTACTAACGCGCTCGGCCTAGCTACCCTTGCGGGGAACTCCAGATCAACACGGTTCGAGCGGAATTTTGCCTTTCCCTTCACTTTTCCTCCTTTACCATGTCCAGACATGGCTGCTTGTGTTGGTTTGTTGATGTGTTGTGATGCGAACCGATGTGGTGTACGGTTTGAATGAGAATGATCGATACGGAAGGAAGGAAGGTCTTGTATTATAGAGACTTTAAACTTTTGCAGTTCATTCGTCTCTAGCCTTGAGAAAGGCCCTTTGAAAACTCTACTCTACTCTATTACTCTACTCCAGCGCTACCACCTCCGCCCTCTTGCCTTGAGAAAGGCACTCGATCCCTCGCCGTCCAGCTTGTCCAGCAACGATGTTGTCCAGTCGGTGTCCACACAAAGAATGATCGATACGGCAGCGGAGCGGGGATTTTTAAGCTGACTGGCTGGCTCGAGAATTACGCACTGCGACCAATGTTTCGTTCATTTTTTTCTTTTTCCTTTCCAATCGTGCTTCATTCTATTTCGCTGCTGCTCTGGTTGCCCGTTTCGGTCGGTACGATTTGAGGAGCACAAAATGGACCAATCAAAAATGGGCACATAGTGCATTGATGACAATGCTTGATATTTCACAATTATTCCATTATTTATCTCAAGAAAAATGAAATGTTATTCGTTATGATAGATGCGTAGATATATTTCCTATCAATTGATGCAAAAACCTTTGCGATCTATTGAGAAATGCTCGAGTTATAAGCGTTCCAAATCTTGCATTTTTTTCTACTTGTTCAGTGCCTAGATTTCCATTTCACCCCCTATATCTTCCGGTTAGACGTAGTCCTACGTCAAAAGCAGCACAGAAACAACACATCCAGGATACTAATTCCGGAAAGCCTTTCACATTAATGGTTCACTAACTACTCTATCTCACGTATTGTTGAAGAATTTTCAAAACAAAAGTAGCAAACCACGTAATATTCGCAAAAAAAAACACTTGTTATGAATTGCTTTGCGGTCGCTACTTTTTGTCAAAGCTAAGATGTCATAGTTGAGAATGTATAAGTGAATCGTGTCCTAAACACTTCGAGTCCAGGTTACCTTGTCATAAACGTACCCTGGGTGAAAACAGTAAAGAATGAAACAGATCTAATAGCCTAATTTGCAAAACTAGATACGTTAACGAGAAATGAATCAACCAATGAAATATCACAACCCAATTCATGAATTCGATTTCCTAAGCACATCTACCGGATAGACTCTACCCATCAAACTATTAGCGAATTCATTTTCAAAATTTAGTTCCAAATTGACTCTGTAATAAAAAAAAGTTTTCAGTTTCACGAAAGCGGTGGTTTGTTGATGTGCGTTCTATAATCTGATTTGTTTATATTTGCGATGACAAATGTACAGTGTCGACGTCTGGGGCGATATTAGTGCTTGGGTGGTAAATTATTATCTATCAGATCAGAAGAGCCAAGTGCAGGGTGTTGTATCGTTGACGCCTCAGGGTTGGGATTTCCGGTTTCGATAGCTTATGTTGGGCCGATTTACAACACTGCGTTCATTCAAATCCACACTGGACGAAACCAATTTCCGTTTCCGTTTATTCGGTTACTCAACACAAAATTATAACTCGCAAATTTTATAAGACAAACTCTACACAAAACTACATTTATTCTCTTACAAAACTATACAAATTTATTGGACTTAAGACTAACAATTATTTCTCGACCATTTTTGCGCAACACAATTACTTCCTTTTTAGTAGGATTCTGGCTTTTATATCTCGGCATACAAAGGTCCCTTGTTCGATCATCGTCGGTAATAGTGTAGGTGATGACGATGATGGTTCATTCAGTGAGGACACTCACTCTCTGCCATACTCCGTTCTCTTCGTTCGCTGTGTTATAACCGCAGGAGCGCGTTTAGGGGTGCGTTTCTACCAAACACAGGGTAAAAATATAAAAGTTTGAATGAAAATTTCTACTTCATACTGTTCGATTACCTAACACATGTAGTCCTGACACTCCCTTAACCATTTATCGATCCATTTCCTGTTTGTTCTACAAATAATTACTATTATAATATAAAATCATATTTGGACACAGTTTTCGTTCAATATGTTTTTTGTAATTTCGAAACAAAACCTTTTTTCATCACATAAAATAAATATTCGATACGTTAATGTAAATTTTCGTTCATAATTTTGATTTTGAAAGCATGTTTATTCCATCTGAATATCCATCATTATTTTCGCCTCCCAATGAAAGCACACGAAGCTTAACGTTTTGACAGCAGTGAGGTTGGGGTTGAAACAGGACTCTTGCTACACATACATGCAGAGCATCTGTTGGGCAAACATCATTTGTTTACATTCGTAGCTTCTATGCAGCAGAAGCGGATTCATTATCAATCGACGTTCTTGTAGATGATTTAAATATAGTTGCGATCTTTCTATTAGCGGGAAATATATCATAGAACTAACATGAACTTTGTGAAACAGTTAGTCAAGCTATTTACCGAGCTTTTGTGTGACGCATATTGCTTAACTTACTAGCACCTATTTCGCGATGTTCATTGAGCGACTTTCCTACTAGATTTGAATCGAAAAAAAATCACAGGAGGGTTGTGTCCAAGACACGACCGCATAGTTGACGTAGGATTCCGTAAGATTATTTGTTGATTTTGGATATGTTTGAAGAGTTACATCGTTAAACTCTTTGATAATAATTTGGTGGCCCTGAAAAGAGCCGTTTTGTTTGGTTGTTGGGCATTGTTTGTTCACTCCACCAGTGTTTACCGAGTGATGATGACAGAAGGATGGTAAACAGTCGTTGGATGGTGCGTATCAGATAAAAGACACTGAATTGGAACGAGATATGATGAAAACCGCCTTCTGTGATCCTAGACGAGATGCCTCCCTTATTATGTATGCATGAAATAAAAAGAAAAAAACTCACCAATGTAATATAAGACAATTACCAATACCGAACGCAATTATTAATTTTTATCATCAGTAAAAACATGTTACTTTAATATTGAAAAAACATATTTGAAATGGAAATGGTAATTTTCTTTTATAATTTTTACTTTCTGAGTGTTTATTCAACCTAATGAGAATATTAATTGGACTAACAACAACTAATACCAAACCAATATTCTAGTTCCAAATTTAAATTTAATTTGCTAGAATTATTCGTATCACTCACCTTACTTGCAATATAAAAATACTCCCGACTTGCACATATTTGCAATACCCATTTCCCCTGGGCACCTTGGTTTTGATATCTCTGTTAGGGAACACATTTCGGTATGACAAAATTTTTCCCTACTTTCATGTATTTGGACAATTTTCACGATGTGCTCAATGTCGATTTCCCTCAGGCACTTTGGTTAGGGAATACATTTCTGTAGGAACAAAAGTTCCCCTACTTTCATGTATTTGCAATGCAGATTTCCCCAAGGCAGCTTGGTTTTGATGTCTCTGTTAGGGACCCGCCGCATGTGTCATAAATTTCGACCAATCAGAAGTGGATATTTCCGTTAGGATAGGGGTTGAGACTTTTCTATTGTTCGATAGTTAGTTTCATGACATATATTATTTTCTTCAATATAAAAAATTGTTATGGTGTACCGAAATCGAATGATGCAAAAATATCATCAATCCATAATGAAATGACTGAGCAATAAGCGTTTGAAATTGGACAATTTTCACGATGTGCTCGACCTTCGATTTTCAATTTGTACCCCAATATGTTCCCGAAAGACGTAATCCTACGTCAAAAAATTATAGGAGGTTGTGTTCAAGATACGACCGCATTGTTGACGTAGAACTACGCTGTTATTTTATATAAATCGCTTGTTTATACCTTCGGATATTATTCTATAATGCTGTGAAATTTTAGAAACAACTGCTTAGTAGAATAATCTCTGAAATAATTTTTTCATTGTAGAATCAGTTGACGATAATTGGTTGATGATTTATGCTTGCCCTCCCAAAACAATCGTATGTCGCAATTTATTTCATGTCAATGCATTGAAAATTTACCTCGAAGGCTATTCCGGTGGCCTTTTTCGAAATTGACATATACTCGGCTACAGTCGATTATATACATGTTGCACCAGCACCATTATTCCATATCTCATAACTACATCAATATATCTTTGGCACCGCATGTAAACAACAACAATGACAACACTTGCAAGTATCAAATATCATGCTACATGTTATTTAGTATTGCCTCAAAGGAATCGCACCTCTAGATATCGTTCGTACAAAATAAGCGTAAACCAAGCGCCAAACAAGCGTTCACCATAGCATGCATACAGAGCCATACATTGGTGGCTTGAAACTACTAGCAATATAAACATTTCTCATCATTTTGCGCTATTCTCAACAGAAACGCTTCTGTTAATATTACTGGCCTCGAAAAAAGTTGTATTTCTTTCTCATGCTCGAGAGAAGCGCAGCTATCACCCTTAGTGGAGGAAGTTTTGCTACTGGCAAGCAAAACCTAATCACATACAAAATTCAAGAACATTTACTTTCTTGATGACTAAACAAGAGAATAATAACAACCTCGAAAACAGTAGCAATGCTTCATTATGATCAATATTAGCGCAAATGCAATCCTAGTTGAAGGCAGTTTTGCGACTGGCACGCGGACCCAAATAACTTATAACATTCCAGTAAGACATTCAAGATGCTTGGTATTCCCAAATAATTTTTTGGTGCACAACCTTAACGTCTGCGGTGTCACATTCGCGAAGGCTCGGTTCAGTGCGAGCGCTTTTCACTGCACCAACACCGCGTGCATCATTAGTTGACGCTTACCTCGAAATTATACTGCCCCTGGCAATGCGTTCGTTTTTTGCAGGGCTCGAACCTGCCTTCCTCTTCTTCTTGCTCATCGCACACTACGCGAAGCGTCCAATTTATCCGCGTTGACGGCATTGAGCTTCGTATTACGAAATGGGGGAGTAGGCATAATAATATGGATTTGCGGAAAAAAAAAATACACTTTTAAAATCAAAATTATGAATGAAAATTATTTTTTCCAAATCAATTTAGTACTCTATGTAAATGAAAATCACTTTTGCTTGCGAGTAGTGAAGAAATATCATACAAAAATTGTGTCTAAAGATAATGTTATATTATAATGGTAAGTTTTGGTGAGAATATCTGTAAATTCATAGAAAATAATTGAAACTGGGGTCAGACAAACGTATTTATAGTGGGCAAATAACGCAAAGAAAAAAATTTCATACATATTTTAACAAATTAAAACTGTCTTAGACCCGACTAATCTGATAGAGAATAGTTAGCCTCATACAAACTAATATCGTATCTAGATGTCGACACCATTCCGCCGTCAACGCGAATGACGCGGAAAGAAGAACACACGATACGAATAACGCGAAAAACGAACAGAAAAATCAAACGACGATTTCCAAGTTGGATTACCACTGGTGGGGTCCAATCTTAGATCGAAGCGCAGCGAAAGCAAAGTGAACTGGATTGCTCAACAGTCCGATGCCGAATGAAGGTTTGCCTTTTTTTTTCACCTAAATTCTTTTTATTTCTCAATTTGGTTTACATTATAATATAATACTACATTTCAAGTGATCAACCTAGGGTTCTACATCTTTAAATTGTAATGTCAAGTTCTGTAAAGATTTTCATCATACACATTATCCGTTTGTTTCATCTTCCTATTGTAAAATCATGCCTAAACTTTTCTAGTTTTTTGTTACCTTTTTTTAATACCTAAATCTAACTTATAAGATACCCTCCCCAAATTATTTACATTGTCCCAACTTAAACTACTTATCTAACTGGAAATAAATATATCTACCCTAATCCCAAAGCCGTTACCTTGAAAGGTAACGACTAGAAAGTCAGGTAGCATAATCATACAGATTTTGTATTATTCCGTGTATTGAGTGAGCGCAACTCTGTTCAAATTTCATACAATTACTATTGATAATTTCATCCAAGGTTTTAATCCCGGCCAGCTGATGTATCTCCGAATTTCGCGTTCTGGGTGGAGAGTTTAGAATCATACGAAGAATTTTGTTTTGTATGCGTTGAAGTTTTAATTTGTGTGTTGGAGCACAGCACTCCCAAACGGGCATCGCATATGCGATAACTGGAAATATTATTTGTTTGTATACTGCAAGTTTATTCGTTAGAGATAATCGAGAGTATCTATTGATCAGGGGATACAATGACCTGGTTAAAATGTTGCATCTTGTATCTGTTTTGTCAATGTGTGCTCTGAAGGTAAGCTTTCGATCGAAAGTTAGACCCAGATACACTACTTCTGAAGACCATTCAATACTATTGCCATTAAGACTGACTGTCATATTTTGAGGAGGAACAAGCTTTGGAGTGTTGTGGGGAAACAATATGACTTGTGTCTTTGCTGCATTTATGCATATTTTCCAATTATTGAAATATCCAGACAAAGAGTCTAACCCTCTTTGAAGTTTAGATCTTAGTTCTGTGATACTTCTGCCCTTGTAAATGATGGCAGTGTCATCTGCAAATAGTGACAGTTTCCCATCAGATGGGAGGGCGGGAATATCTGAAGTGTAGATATTGAAAAGAATTGGTCCCAAGATGGATCCTTGAGGAACACCTGCATTCACAATGAATTTCTCTGATGAAATATTGTTTATAGAAACATTGAACGCTCTATCAGAAAGATAATTTTTGATAATTTTTATCAAGTATGTAGGAAAACCAAAGTTCTGAAGCTTGTTAATGAGACCATTATGCCAAACATTATCAAATGCTTTTTCAACATCAAGAAGTGCCATGGCAGATGATTTTGAAACTGACTTGTTTCGTCTGATTATATTGTATACTCTACGAAGCTGGTGAATTGTAGAGTGACCTTTTCGGAATCCAAACTGCTCATCCAAAAATATATTGTGCTCATCTGCACAATATGATCTTACAGTATCATTCGCCGAAGCTTCAAATGGACTTGTAATGTTCTGGGCAAGATTGTGTGAACTAGCGAAATGGTTGCCAATTGCATTAGCCTTTTCGGCAGGTGTAATCAATCGTTCTGAATTGTCAGGTTGAAGAAGAGGAGGAATAGGATTAGACTTGGTCTTGAGAATTTTAGCGAGCCTCCAAAATGGCTTGGCTTGTTCGGAAGTTTACTAATATCTTTTGCGAATTTTTTGTTACGGAGATCAATCATTCTGGCCTGGATAACCTTGGTTAACTGATTATACTGTCGTTTCCTCTCTCGAATACCAGTACGTTGGTACTGCCTTCGATAGAGGTTCCGAAGCCTAATCAAATATTTAGTAATGAAATCAATTTGAACAGAGTCACTCACCTGAATCGTTTCTGGGATGTGGTTTTGGCGAGCCTGAATAACTGCAGTTTGAATAGTGCTGACTGTTGCTTCGATATCTTCGGGAGATTCAAGAGCCTGATCGAGATCAATGTTGTTGTCAATAAGCTGCTGGAATTCCACCTAATTCGCACGATGATAGTCCCGTCTACATTGTGGCCTCCTGACTACGACATTCACTCCCAATTCAACCATCGCTGGGAAGTGATCCGAACTCAACTCGTTAAGGGCAATAGGATCACCGATGTGGCGATCCATGTTGGTAATGAAGAAATCAATTATGGAATGTACTCCAGAACGATAAATGCGAGTGGGGGTCGCTGGACTAAGAATCCTGTAGTGCCCACACTGTAGATCATCATTTAAAGTCACTCCATTTTGATTCCTCCTTTGGTTTCCCCAGGACTGATGTCGAGCATTAATGTCCTCGCCGATGACGTATTTCGACTGCCTTCGTGTTAGCTTGAAGATATCGTTTTTAAGAAGCAACGCCGAGCCATCCCTGATTGACGTCTGTTTGGGATAGTAGACCGCAATCACGATAATAGGCCCAATCGATGTTGTGATTTCCGCCCCAATAGTTTCGATGATGTTGAGTTTCAGGCACGGCAAAAGTCGATATCTGTTGTTATTTCTGATGGCTAAGGCAACACCTCCTCCACCAGAACCAGCACGATCCATTCTCAATAGACGATAATTCGGGACTCGAATATTAATATTCGGTTTAAGATGCGTCTCAGTAACGATAGCTACGTCGATGCTGTTTGTCACCAGGAAGTCAGTGAACTCGATGATCTTACTCTTAAGAGAGCAGGCATTCCAATTAATTAGCCTTAGAGATGACCGATCCATGGTTATAATAAAAATGTAGCATGACTTGTACTTGTTCCTGTTGGTTGCGACAACTTCTAGTCTGTCGATCTAGTTCAAGAAACAGGGTTGCAAGTTCTTGCATGCTATAGAGATCCTCAGTAGAAGAATGAGGTGATGGTGTTGGCGTAGGTGGTAAGCCAATAGCTGCAACCTTACTATAGCTCGGTTGCTCCTTTTTTGGCTTTTCGCTAGAAGAGGCCGTTTGGGGGCGACCTGTAGGAAGTGGAAGAGGAGGAAGAACAGGAATCGTACGAGAAACCATTGGAGGGAACTCTTTGTCAGTAAGTTCTGGAACCTTCTTCCTATTCTGCGTTTTATCAGTAGCTTGCTTCCGGATGCGTTTAAAATCCGCACGTTTTGTACACCTACGGCTGGTGGCTTGGTGACTTTCGCCACAGTTAACGCACTTGCGAGGTTCTTCCTCTGGAAGGCTGCAAGTGCTTGTTAGATGGTTAGCAGCACACTTGCCACAACGAGTTTTCATGTGACAGTTTCTTGTTCCGTGTCCGAAACCAAGGCAATTCGAACATTGCGTTACATCCCGATGTTGAGGTTTGTATCGGTCCCATTGTACCGAGATGTTAAAGATAGTACTGATTTCCCTCATGCGAGTTATGTTGGCTGATCCTTTCTTGATATGGATCAGATATAAGACATTGGAATACCCATTGTCTGGTGTTTTATGCCGAGTCATCCGATATACAGCCAACGGATGAATATTGTGTGATTGTTCCAGATCCTTTTTGATATCCTCCAACTCAATATCAGGAAGACCTCTCAGCACCACCTTAAATGGTTTTTCAGACGGGGTATCGTGAGTGTGAAATTCATGATTTTGTATTGCTCCAGAGTGGGACTAGTAATCTTAATGCCGATGCTGCATATTTTAAAAACTGGCTGCAATTTCAGCGCCAGCAGTTCAGACCTCAAAGTCCCTATATCTCTCGATGTTGTGAAATAAGGTGGTACTTTAACCTTTTTCTCAACATTAACGTTCTCGGTAGTTGATTCCTCCTCGGTATGGCCATCAAATAAAGCATAGCGGTTACTTTCTAATATTGGCTCCTTGCCGGTGTCCGATCGATGTCGTTTGTTGGTGCCATGTGGTATGCCTGGGTCGGTTGACCGGGTTTTCCCCATTATTGTAGTCCTCAAGGGAAGACAGGTAGTTGATGAATCGCAGGTAGACAATCTGAAAAGAGAAATAAATAGCTTTTTAAAAATCAGGTAATGAATGGAGCTCCAAACACGTCCGTCTCTGTCGACGGTCGGAGTGGAATGAAATGAAAGTTTGCCTCAGCGAGATCCACTGTTTATACTCCAGGCAAGTATTCCCCTTCATTCTTCTTCTTTTCCTTTGTTCACGGAGACTTTAAATCCTACGATTTCCCCTCCGTTGGTCGTCGATAAGTTGCTCGTTATTGATAGCTCTGTTCAGGAAAGCACTCAAATGGACAGAACAAATGTATGGGAAAATAGAAACACTTAAAGTTTTCATGAATTTTAACCATTTACTAACCAGGGGATTCTAATGTATGGAATATTAAACAAATCTTACGGAATTTCCGATTCGTTTAGTATGTAAATCGCCAAAATCCGTTCGAGGCAAAAATTGTTATTAACGTTAACTTTATTTCACAAAAACATGACCTGTTTTCTGATTTGACCCCCTTATGAAAGACGTAGTTCTACGTCAAAATAACAGGAACGGATTATCAGCATGTTCGGACCTAGATTCAAGACACAGAAGCTCGAGCTCACGTTCGAATGCTTCCTTGTATTTTTCATGAATTAGCCAATTGATGGATTTTCTTCGTTTCCGATCAATTTTCTTATAACCATATTTCACTTCTCCGTAGAGCATTCAGGTAACCGTAAATCATATTTGAGTGTTGGTTGATCCTTCTGGCTGAATATGCTCTTAATTTCAACATAATCGTCTGCTTTTTGGCGAAACTAACCACTGATTAAGAATATCTGCAAACGAATATTCATTATAGTTTACTTCTTCACGAGACCAGCATTTTAAGGCAAAAGCACGAAGCCTAAATAGGAGCACACTTCACACAATCCGGCTATACAATCGCAATGCGCAGTTTGCACTTTTTCTGTGAAACTTTTTGAATAATCAATCTGCTTTGATTGATATGTATCATAGCCATAACATAAATTTCTATTTTTCACCGTATATATGGCTTTGACGCTAAAACTAAATATTTTCATGTAAAGGTACATATATTCGCATGTTATTAAAGTAGTGTAGCGCGTAACTTCTACAACTATTTCGCTAAAATAATTATTTAAACAAAGTTCAATCTTATCGATCCATATAAATCCTATGCAGCGATCTCTTTTGCCTGCCCAACAGATCACTAATACATATGCACGCTTCAAGCGCCCTATTGGGCAAACATCGCTTGTTTACGTTCGTAATTTCTTTGCAGCAATAGTGGATTTAATATCAATTGGCGTCTTGTTCTTGAATTAAATATAGATGCGGTACTTCTGCTATCGCGAAATTCTTAACAGCACTAACATGAACTTTGTGAAATAGTTAGGCAAGCTATTTCCTGAACAAGAGTTGTGGCGCATACTACTTAATTTATTAGCTCTTATTTCGCGATGTTCATTAAGCGAATTTCCCACTAGATTTGGACTAAGTGGTGCGGACTCAATCCACTTCATTCTCAAGCAAATTCATGCATGTTTTCAAGCGATTTCTTGCAATAAATTCTCAGACCACCGGAGATGCCAGATTTCCAAATATGTTTGTAAATTTACAGACATATCTGTAAAACATTCTTCACATCTATTCATCACATCAAAAATATTTGACATTTTTCCATAGTTTTAATACAGAAAAGTTATTATATTTAGTATATATCAATACACATGACGTTAGACCAGCGATACTCAACCTGCGGCCCAGCAGTCCTTCTGGTTGGCCCATCTGGTGTGTATGAACTTTTGCCTTGACATCATTGCAGACGAAAGAGAGGATACGGTTATTCACAATTAATGAAAAATTGCATTCTCTGCAGGTAAGGAAAAATCTTGAACGAAAATTGTCTCTGATAAATATTTTCTGTTCTAGATAAGATTGTTTTGCTGAAATGCAAGGAGATTTATTGAAAAATAGTTAAGTTAGGGTCAGGACTATGTCTTCTAAGTATTTAAACAACATCGAATAAAAATTTTCATTCTATTTTTAACAACTTACATTTGCTTTCGGGTTTGCTTATGACGAAATATGGGTTACTGTTCGATATTGTTACGACAGACATGGTTCATGGCCGTGTGGTGATCTAAAACTTGTATAGCCTTGCATGGCGGATGGAAAGTATACACTGCATTTTCTTATAAATTTCATCAACGACAAGACCGCAAGCCTTGGTGGATGTCCAATATATCAACGGTGAAATACTGTTTTTTATAAAAATTAACAACGCGTATGTATGTGTATGTATGTATGTGTAGATCGTTGAAATATTTAAACACATTACAGGACATAAGTTATTAAGTGGTCCGAAAAATATTTTTTTTCCACTTTTTCCCAAAAATGACAAATGAAAATTAATAACTTTTGAATCACTGAATCGATTTAGATGATCGACTTTTTTTAATTGACCTAGCCTTTTATTAAAAAATATTTAACTTGCGAAAAAAATAATTATATTTTAGTAATTATTGATTGTAGTCGTTTTTTATTTTTTTATGACTTTCGACTAGAGGGCGCTATATTTTTTTATATTTTTTCTTGAAAGCTGAGGATTTTTTACACAACATATCTCGATATCAGGGTTGCTATTTTTTCGTTTTTTAGATATGATTTTAAAAAAATCATTTTTCCCCATTTGTCCAAAAATAACTTTCTGCAAAAAATCATAACATTTGAACTACTGAACCGATTTAGATGATCGATATATTAAATTGAAGCCAATAAGCAAAATTCACACTTGCGGGAAGATTGGATTCTAGTAGCATAGGTCTAGTTTAGTCACATATGAATATTGATCGAAGACTTTAAACATGTTAAATTTACATAATTCTAACTTAAAAACGATAATTATAGCATCTCTGATATCGAGATATGTTAGGTAAATAATCCTCAGCTTTCCATAAAAAATATAAAAAAATATAGCGCTCCTATCTTTAACCGAGAAAACTATGAAAAACTAACTAAATCAATAATTACAAAAACAAAATTCAATTTTTTGCGCAAAAGTAATATTTTTTCAAAGAAAAATAACTCGTAAGCTTCAATTTGATATGTCGATGATATGAATTGGTCCAATAGTTTGAAAGTTATGACTTTTTGTAGTGGGAAAAATGGGGAAACATTGTTTTTCGAACCATCGATTAGTTTTGAAAAATCATATTTCAAAAACGAAAAAAATAGCATCTCTGATATCAAGATATTTTATGTAAAAAATTCTCAGCTTTCAATCCATATTAAAAATAGGATCCATATTATATGCAAGTTAAATATTTCTCAATTAAAGCTCATTGGCTTAAATTTGATATGTCGATCATCTAAATCGGTTGAGTGGTTCGAAAGTTATAAATTTTTGATAAGTCATTTCGGAAAAAGTGGAAAAAAATGATTTTTGGGATCACCCTAAAATGGAAATGGGCACCCTAATGACAAATTAAAAAAATACGAGTTTAATGTTTTGCGATAAAGAACAAAATTACCACTTTTGACGAAGATCTGAGAACCACTATATTAGTTTGGCATGGAATGGCTGTATATATATATACAGAATACAATCTTACGTGCATCGTGATGTACAAAGTATTAATGAATATGTGAAAATTAACGTTAAAAGACATTTCTATAGATCTGCACACTTTTACAGACTTTTCCACATTTTTAACAGACATTCACATGTTTTTACGGACTTTTTTTAAAAATCATCTGGCAGCTCTTCCTTCCACTTTTTATCGAATATTTCCAAATCGCAGGAGTAAACATTTACGTGACTCTGATTTTGTTTGTTTTTATTACGTTCGGAAAAACGTTATGACAAAGAGAGGGGACATTAAAAACACGTTGCTCAGTGAAAGGCTGAGATGCTCTTTCAGAGATGCAATGGTTAATTAAACAATTGACGGAAATATGTAGTTCGTTCATTTTATAATTTTACTTATTTTTGCCCTTGACAACAATACCTCTTTTATAGTGTTGATTATCATAAGAAAAATAACACTCCTGATCGTTGGATCTCTTTTGACATTTCAATTGGATCTTTTTTGACAGCCGTTTTGATTCAGTCCGCACTACCTAGGATTTGGATCGAAAAAAAGGATTATCAACATGTTCGGATCAAGTTCAAAGTTACAGAGGCTCGAGCTCACGTATGAATGCTTCTTTGTATTTCCCACGAATTGACCAACTGATTGATTTTCTCCGTTTCCGATCAATTTGCTTATAAACATATTTAACACTATTTGCTTATAACCATATTTAACACCATTCTATCCTGGATTCCTCGAGGCGAGAAAGACGCACCACGCTAGATATGGGGTACAGACTAGGGGGGCGTTGCTGATTAATGGTCGGCTGCATCCCAATAGGAAGTATCCCGTGTCGGGCACACGTACAGAGCATCGAAGACTGCAACATACCAATTATGAGAACACTTGTAATACTAACCTCGAGCCAACCGCGAGTAATCGGTTACATATTACTAACATAGTTGTAAGACAAAAATTGTCAAAATATTGGACTCCCGGCCGCGTCAGGCTAACGCCACATGTGCCTTAATAAAATATATATTTTGGAAAAAAAAAAGACGGGTGGGTAATGTCGGGGACATAACCGGAGTGACGTAGGACTATACAAAGGGGACAGCTTTTGCTAAATATATATTTTAAATATATTGTTTTATTTTCTTCTGCTACGTGAATACCTACCTATCTACCTGAAAAATGGATTAGTTTACTGTTTACTCTTCATCAATATGTTGGGGGTTCTGCAAAGCACCTTTGGTGTTGTGTTTTTGCGTTTTTTTTACAAACTTTCTCATTTTTTTCTCGCTGTCTTATAGTTAATTCTTGATTTTTTTCCGAAGGCTTTGTACTTATTAAATGTTCAACGCCGGGCATCTTTCGTCGTATGCACATATCGTACAATCAAAATGATGGCTGTGATACGGGATGCATAGGTGGTCATTAGCTCATTCACTATCATATATTTCACTATTGAGCACATTACCGTACCTTAAACTGTTTCCGTGTTTCGGAGACGAATGAATTGTAAGATTTGTAGTTTCCGCAAACAAAGTAAATAAAAATGAACTGAGGTTTTGGAGACGAACTCTACGATCTGTCGAGAAATAAACGAGCTATAAGCGTTCTGAAAAACCAACAGTAAATACATGGACGAATGACCTTCGGATTAAAGCCCTTTAAAATAAGAACAGAGGAAATACATAGAGGCGAATGGACTGCAAAGTTCAAAGCCTCTTAAAAACAAAGAAAGAAGAATAAGGAAATACATAGCTCATCATGTTGCTCCTTAGTTATTTTTCTATACAATGCAGATGTAACGTCATTCATTTTTCAACATTAGTTATCAACCAAAGAAAGCAGTTCTTGCTACCGAGAAAATTCGTTAATGCCATCCTGCATACAATGTGTTGTAATTTGAAGCCATTTTTAATTCGGAAACCATGCATGGGTTTGTGAAAACTGAATGATCAATTTAAAAGACCCCAACCACCAATAAGTTCAAGAACAAGATAAACAAAATAAATCAGTTTATATTATATGTCATATTATGTCTCTTTAGAATGCATTGGTATTGTGAAAAACTTTCAATAACTCTTCTTTGAAAGGTTTAATGGCCCTGAAAAGTGCCGTGTTTTACGGTGGCTGGTTTTGCCACCAAAGCAGTCTGTATAAACAAACTTTTTCCTTCTTCTACCTGCTTCCGTTTTGCGATTGCGTTTGCCACTCGCTGAAACTAGTTGTTGCCACCGAACCGAATGTGCTCTGTTCTGTTCGGTTTTGCGGGTTTTTTATTGTTGTGAGCAGCTTTGCAAGCCAACTCGAGCACTCCGGCGGCCGAAATTCTATAACCGCTGTTAGGTATACTGGTGCTCCGGCACTAATCCGTTGATGCGATGTGATGTGAAACCATGCCACACAACCACACTGATTTACGGTTTGAAAGAGAATGATATATTTTTCAGCGGATCCGCGCGTTTTTTACTTTAGCGGTACACGCTCACAGGATAGAGACAAATCGGCAGACTCAGCCAAAGGGGCGAATCCAACAAGACGAACGAAAGAGCGTTAAAAGGCAGCGATGGCAAAAAAATACATTCATTACGATTTGTTCGCTCGTTGGATTCACATGCAGGCTAAAAAGGGTCCTTTTCAGGATCACAAAATTATCTTTAATCTAAAGAGTTTATTGTTTTGTTATCACTCGATATCCCCATCTTGTTCGGCTAAACCTTCCTGTTTAGCGATTGCGTTTGCCACTCGCCACAGCTTTCACAGTTGGAAAATTTCTTCCCATCCAGCTTGTGACATGTTGTACAGTAAATTACATTTAATGCGACATGCCGAAACACCACTCAGTGTCGCATTGGAGGCGATTTTAACCTGTAATTGAACATTTGCGATGACAGTGGTACAGTGTCGACTTTCGATGTGGGGTCATAATTTGGACCTCGAACTTTATGTTTACAAAAATGTCCAACTAAATATGTCGCATTACAGGTCCGTCCAATTAGCTGAATGTCGAGCTAAATGTAAATTACTGTACTTTCAATCTAGAAGCAATTTAAAAATTAATGAATATTGAATAATCGGGAAAGTCCCCAACCATAAATAAGCTCAGAACAACTGCCAAATTCACATACTCATCATATACTGGCAAACAAATTATGAAAAAATCAATTTGTGTTTTATTATTATTTTGGATATTATTTTAGAAAGCATTGAACTGTATTTCGTAAACTCTTTTTTGAAAGATTTAATGGCCCTGATAAGCGCCGTGTTTTATGGAATTTTAGAAAACTTAGTACTCGTGGTTTTGAAAAAAAAACCATTTCGAACGCCCTCGATGCCGCCTTATTCTGGATTTGCCACCAAAGCAGATTGTATAAAGAACAAACTTTTTTCTTCTGCTACCAGCTGCCGTTTTGCGATTGCGTTTGCCACTCGCTGCAACTGCCTGTTGTTGTCTTGATGTCCACCGAACCGAATGTGTTCTGTACTGAATGCGGGTTTTCTTATCGTCGCGAGCAGCTTTACCAGCCAACTCGATCACTTCGACGGCCGAAACTATATAACGTCGGCTAGGTGGACTGGTGCACTGGTACTAACGCGCTCGGCCTAGCTACCCTTGCGGGGAACTCCAGATCAACACGGTTCGAGCGGGATTTTGCCTTTCCCTTCACTTTTCCTCCTTTGCCTTGGGTTGGTTTGTTGAAGTGTTTTGATGCGAACCGATGTGGTGTACGGTTTGAATGAGAATGATCGTTACGGCAGCGGAGCGGGGATTTTTAAGCTGACTGGCTGGCTCGAGAATTACGCATGTGTGAGACAGCGACCAATGTTTCGTTCATTTTTTTCTTTTTCCTTTCCAATGGTGCTTCATTCTATTTCGCTGCTGCTCTGGTTGCCCGTTTTGGTCGGTACGATTTGAGGAGCACAAAATGGACCAATCAAAAATGGGCACATAGTGCATTTGGACAATGCTTGATATTTCACAATTATTCAATTATTTATCTCAAGAAAAATGAAATGTTATTTATTATGATAGATGCGTAGATATATTTCCTATCAATTGATGCCAAAACCATTGCGATATATTGAGAAATGCTCGAGTTATAAGCGTTCCAAATCTTGCATTTTTTCCTACTTGTTCAGTGCCTAGATTTCCATTTCACCCCCTATATCTTCCGGTTAGACGTAGTCCTACGTCAAAAATATTTAACACTAGATTGCCCAAGCAAGTCATTTTGACTGCTTTTCAATTTCAATTAGAAAAATAACTATGACACGTTATGACACAATTTCTCAAAATGTTAGCAATCTAGTGTTAATTTCTCCGCAGAGTATTCAGGTACCCGGAAATCATAACTGAGGGTTGGTTGTTTTTTTCTGGCTGAATATGTTCTTGATTTCAACATAGTCAACCGCTTTTTTGACGGAACTAACCAACGATTAAGGATGTCTGCACAAGAATGTTGATTATAGTCTAATTCTTCACGAGACCGGCATTCCAGGGGTAAAAAGCACAAAGCCTACATGGGAACATACTCCTCCTCATCCGGCCATACAAACGCAATATGCAATTTGCACTGTTGCTGTGGAGCTTTTTGAATCATCAGTCTGCTTCCATTGATATTGATCATAGCCATAACAGAAAATTCTATTTTTCTCCGTGCATATGGCTTCGAGGTTAAAAGTAAATATTTTTATATGAAGACACATATGTTCGCATGTTATTAATGTAGAAAAGAGCATAATTTTTGTAACTACTTCGCTAAAATAATTATTTAAACCAAACTCAATCTTGTCATTCCATATAAATTTTATGCGATCTCTTTTGCCTGCCCAACAGATTACTAATACATATGCACGGTGCAAGCACCCTACTGAACAAAAACGAATTCGCTACACTAAGAGGAATAGTCAGTAAATACGACGAATTTTTTGGTACATGTTACCAATTCTCTAGTCATTTTCTACCCTACTAATCATTGGTACATATTACGAAAGAAAAATGGTAGGCACAAACGTCAAACAAACTACGATTTGTTGGTCCAACATTGGTGCAATATCAGTGAAAATTTTGCTTCTCATTTGTGAGAGATAATCACCAGGGATAATAAAAATGTTTTTTAATAATTATTTTTAATTTAAAAAATTCTATTTGATTACATTTAACTCCACATACTTAGAATACATTATAATAATAATATATAACTTATTCTATGAGCAGCGTACACGAGGAAAGTTCCCTTTCCTCTTCTTGCTGCATCGCTCTAGTTTACATTATTTAGGGAGTGTCGGTAGAATTTAGGGAGTGTCATCCGCATTTTCTTCTCTCGTGTCTCTATGAAGAAAAGAAATACATATGTTAATAATATTAAATATGTATATATATAATGAAACGTAACATCAACAAAATGCTTACCTCCGAATCGCTTCATCTCCAAAATAGAAATGGCAATTGCAAAGTGCGCACATCACAGATGTTAGGTATGACAAAAAAACAAAGTTACTAATGGTATGAAGTAAAATCTACGAATCTCTGGTAGGAACGTTCATTGCGTCTGACATCGCTTTTACGCAATTTTGGTAATATTTACAAAACATTTGTATATTTTACCAATGTTTTGGCTACTAAAGATTTGGTAGCTGCTTTTACTAAAATATTTCTCCAGTGTATATATAAGCAGCTACCCAGGTATTCTGTTTATATCCTCGCTTTAGTATTGGTAAATAAGTAAACCGATTTCTGGAATTTGTCAGGTAACAGGAAAATATCTTTTTCTAAAAGCATTCGATGTACCGTAACGATGTGATTCGTGCAAAACGTGTGCAGTTAGCACTCGTAATTCTGCAAACTGTTACTACCTGTGTGAGTACATCAATGTATAATGATAAAAGCATACCTGTAGCATCGTTCAAAGCGTCGGTTTCACTACACCATAAATTTCATCTGTATTGGTGTTTAGCTACCCAGCAGTTCGCAGCTCTTTCAATCGTATCCTTATAAATAGTGTATTCATCGTTCTGCTGTACAATCGATTCAGTGCAGTGCGTCAGGATACATAAGCAGACGGTGATTATACGGTGATATTCAACTGTAGCCAGCAAATGCACATTGTGCTTAAGTTACATAATTTTGCAAGTGCTTTGTGATAACCGAATTTATCCATCACGTATTAATGCTGGACAATATTTTATTGATTCGAATTCGGATCAAGAGATATTTGGATGGAAGAAAGTGCTGTGAAAATTTACAAAATGGTCCTGAAGATTACACTCTTTCTTGCTCATATGTTGAACTGCGATGGCCGATTGGGAACGAAAATGATTGACGCGGTTATGAGCGATAAGCGCTGCAAAATGCATCGTTCAAAATTATGATTTCACACCGATTCTGACTAAATGTGCAGCCACATTTTTCAATATCATAATGGCCGCCGCACTTAGTGAAGCGATGATGTAAGCTAGTGTTTGTGCATGATGCTGCAAACCAGGTAAGTGTGTCGTATTCAAAGTTGTCAATGTGGATGTAATTTAATTTGACGTTTACAAAAAAAAACTAACGAATCTCTTAAATTTCCTTTTCTTCTAATAGGACTCAACCGGCTACAATGAAAAAACGAACAAGTTCACTGTTGGTGGAATGGAGCAGTTGCGATGAACCTGGAGGGCGCTCTAAGCGCTTGCTTTCACACATCCAAACCCTCTACTATAGTTGGACACGATGCATCTAAACAACAAAACATGAATCAGTGTTCTATTCAATGAAATCGGGGAAAGATTATCCTAGCGAGTATTCAAACATTCAGTTATTCAGATTGTATTTGATATTTATTTTTTCTAAAATGAGCCCAAAGCATTGAAAGCAACTCAGGTTTTATAAAAGGTAATATCAAAGCTCTAAATATCGACACAAATAACTGCACACAAGGCGTGATCATAAGAAAAATTTCAGCAACGAATTAAGGTGAATGAAAAGCCATGTTTATCTAAAAACATTTCACTTTTGGTAGGAAATATGAATGCGTGATGTCGAATTATTTACTTCAAAACATTATTTAGGTGGATATAGAATTTTACACTATGATTGAGTATTACAATAATAAGACAAGACAGGTTTGCGTGTCTCTTCAAAACTAGGTCGTTCTAGAATATTTTAAAATCTTGTCTTACCACTATAATTTCGGATATGTTTTAGAAATTCGTTTTTTGAAACGGAATGGCTCTAAATGTCAAACTCAACCACTATAATTTCGGATATGTTTCAGAAATTCGTTTTTTGGAACGCAGCATGTCTTAAAATGCCTCTGTGTGTCTCTTCAAAACTAGGTCGTTTTAGAATATTTAAAAATCTTGCCTAACCACGTTAATTTCGGATATGTTTTAGAAATTCATTTTTTGAAACGAAATGGCTCTAAATGCCCAACTCAATCACTATAATTTCGGATATGTTTTAGAAAATCGTTTTTTGAAACGCAACATGTCAGAAATGACTTTGTGTGTCTCTTCAAAACTAGGTCGTTTTAGAATATTTAAAAATCTTGTCTAACCACTATAATTTCGGATATGTTTTAGAAATTCGTTTTTTGATACGAAATGGCTGTAAATGCCAAACTCAACCACTATAATTTCGGATATGTTTTAGAAATTCGTTTTTTGAAACGCAACATGTCTTAGAAATGACTTTGTGTGTCTCTTCAAAACTAGGTCGTTTTAGAATATTTGAAAATCTTGTCTAACCACTATAATTTCGGATATGTTTTAGAAATTCGTTTTTTGAAACGAAATGGCTCTAAATGCCAAATTCAACCACTATAATTTCGGATATGTTTTAGAAATTCGTTTTTTGAAACGCAACATGTCTTAGAAATGACTTTGTGTGTCTCTTCAAAACTAGGTCGTTTTAGAATATTTAAAAATCTTGTCTTACCATTATAATTTCGGATATGTTTTAGAAATTCGTTTTTTGAAACGAAATGGCTCTAAATGCAAAACTCAACCACTATAATTTCGGATATGTTTTAGAAATTCGTTTTTTGAAACGCAACATGTCTTAGAAATGACTTTGTGTGTCTCTTCAAAACTAGGTCGTTTTAGAATATTTGAAAATCTTGTCTAACCACTATAATTTCGGATATGTTTTAGAAATTCGTTTTTTGAAACGAAATGGCTCTAAATGCCAAATTCAACCACTATAATTTCGGATATGTTTTAGAAATTCGTTTTTTGAAACGCAACATGTCTTAGAAATGACTTTGTGTGTCTCTTCAAAACTAGGTCGTTTTAGAATATTTAAAAATCTTGTCTTACCATTATAATTTCGGATATGTTTTAGAAATTCGTTTTTTGAAACGAAATGGCTCTAAATGCAAAACTCAACCACTATAATTTCGGATATGTTTTAGAAATTCGTTTTTTGAAACGCAACATGTCTTAGAAATGACTTTGTGTGTCTCTTCAAAACTAGGTCGTTTTAGAATATTTAAAAAACTTGTCTTACCATTATAATTTCGGATATGTTTTAGAAATTCGTTTTTTGAAACGAAATGGCTCTAAATGCCAAACTCAACCACTATAATTTCGGATATGTTTCAGAAATTCGTTTTTTGGAACGCAGCATGTCTTAAAATGCCTCTGTGTGTCTCTTCAAAACTAGGTCGTTTTAGAATATTTAAAAATCTTGCCTAACCACGTTAATTTCGGATATGTTTTAGAAATTCATTTTTTGAAACGAAATGGCTCTAAATGCCCAACTCAATCACTATAATTTCGGATATGTTTTAGAAAATCGTTTTTTGAAACGCAACATGTCAGAAATGACTTTGTGTGTCTCTTCAAAACTAGGTCGTTTTAGAATATTTGAAAATCTTGTCTAACCACTATAATTTCGGATATGTTTTAGAAATTCGTTTTTTGAAACGAAATGGCTCTAAATGCCAAATTCAACCACTATAATTTCGGATATGTTTTAGAAATTCGTTTTTTGAAACGCAACATGTCTTAGAAATGACTGTGTGTCTCTTCAAAACTAGGTCGTTTTAGAATATTTAAAAATCTTGTCTTACCATTATAATTTCGGATATGTTTTAGAAATTCGTTTTTTGAAACGAAATGGCTCTAAATGCAAAACTCAACCACTATAATTTCGGATATGTTTTAGAAATTCGTTTTTTGAAACGCAACATGTCTTAGAAATGACTTTGTGTGTCTCTTCAAAACTAGGTCGTTTTAGAATATTTGAAAATCTTGTCTAACCACTATAATTTCGGATATGTTTTAGAAATTCGTTTTTTGAAACGAAATGGCTCTAAATGCCAAATTCAACCACTATAATTTCGGATATGTTTTAGAAATTCGTTTTTTGAAACGCAACATGTCTTAGAAATGACTTTGTGTGTCTCTTCAAAACTAGGTCGTTTTAGAATATTTAAAAATCTTGTCTTACCATTATAATTTCGGATATGTTTTAGAAATTCGTTTTTTGAAACGAAATGGCTCTAAATGCCAAACTCAACCACTATAATTTCGGATATGCTTTGGAAATTCGTTTTTTGAAACGAAATGGCTCTAAATGCCAAACTCAACCACTATAATTTCGGATATGTTTTAGAAATTCGTTTTTTGAAATGCAACATGTCTTAGAAATGACTTTGTGTGTCTCTTCAAAACTAGGTCGTTTTAGAATATTTAAAAATCTTGTCTTACCATTATAATTTCGGATATGTTTTAGAAATTCGTTTTTTGAAACGAAATGGCTCTAAATGCAAAACTCAACCACTATAATTTCGGATATGTTTTAGAAATTCGTTTTTTGAAACGGAATGGCTCTAAATGCCAAACTTAATCACTATAATTTCGGATATGTTTTAGAAATTCGTTTTTTGAAACGAAATGGCTCTAAATGCCAAACTCAACCACTATAATTTCGGATATGTTTTAGAAATTCGTTTTTTGAAACGAAATGGCTCTATTTGCCAAACTCAACCACTATAATTTCGGATATGTTTTAGAAATTCGTTTTTTGAAACGAAATGGCTCTAAATGCCAAACTCAACCACTATAATTTCGGATATGTTTTAGAAATTCGTTTTTTGAAACGAAATGGCTCTATTTGCCAAACTCAACCACTATAATTTCGGATATGTTTTAGAAATTCGTTTTTTGATACGCAACATGTCTTAGAAATGACTTTGTGTGTCTCTTCAAAACTAGGTCGTTTTAGAATATATGAAAAATTTTGTCTAACCTCTATAATTTCGGATATGTTTTAGAAATTCGTTTTTTGAAACGGAATGGCTCTAAATGCCAAACTCAACCACTATAATTTCGGATATGTTTTAGAAATTCGTTTTTTGAAACGAAATGGCTCTAAATGCCAAACTCAACCACTATAATTTCGGATATGTTTTAGAAATTCGTTTTTTGAAACGAAATGGCTCTATTTGCCAAACTCAACCACTATAATTTCGGATATGTTTTAGAAATTCGTTTTTTGAAACGCAACATGTCTTAGAAATGACTTTGTGTGTCTCCTCAAAACTAGGTCGTTTTAGAATATTTAAAAATCTTGTCTAACCACTATAATTTCGGATATGTTTTAGAAATTCGTTTTTTGAAACAAAATGGCTCTAAATGGTCAACTCAACCACTATAATTTCGGATATGTTTTAGAAATTCGTTTTTTGAAACGCAACATGTCTTAGAAATGACTTTGTGTGTCTCTTCAAAACTAGGTCGTTTTAGAATATTTGAAAATCTAGTTTAACCACTATAATTTCGGATATGTTTTAGAAATTCGTTTTTTGAAACGAAATGGCTCTAAATGCTCAACTCAATCACTATAATTTCGGATATGTTTTAGAAATTCGTTTTTTGAATAAAAAATTGCTCTAAAAGTCAAACTAAACCACTATAATTTCGGATATGTTTTAGAAATTCGTTTTTTGAAACGCAACATGTCTTAGAAATGACTTTGTGTGTCTCTTCAAAACTAGGTCGTTTTAGAATATTTGAAAATCTTGTCTAACCACTATAATTTCGGATATGTTTTAGAAATTCGTTTTTTGAAACGCAACATGTCTTAGAAATGACTTTGTGTATCTCTTCAAAACTAGGTCGTTTTAGAATATTTAAAAATCTTGTCTTACCATTATAATTTCGGATATTTTTTTTGAAATTCGTTTTTTGAAACGAAATGGCTCTAAATGCCAAACTCAACCACTATAATTTCGGATATGCTTTAGAAATTCGTTTTTTGAAACGAAATGGCTCTAAATGCCAAACTCAACCACTATAATATCGGATATGTTTTAGAAATTCGTTTTTTGAAACGAAATGGCTCTAAATGCTCAACTCAATCACTATAATTTCGGATATGTTTTAGAAATTCGTTTTTTGAATAAAACATTGCTCTAAAAGTCAAACTAAACCACTATAATTTCGGATATGTTTTAGAAATTCGTTTTTTGAAACGCAACATGTTTTAGAAATGACTTTGTGTGTCTCTTCAAAACTAGGTCGTTTTAGAATATTTAAAAATCTTGTCTTACCATTATAATTTCGGATATGTTTTAGAAATTCGTTTTTTGAAACGAAATGGCTCTAAATGCCAAATTCAACCACTATAATTTCGGATATGTTTTAGAAATTCGTTTTTTGAAACGCAACATGTCTTAGAAATGACTTTGTGTGTCTCTTCAAAACTAGGTCGTTTTAGAATATTTGAAAATCTTGTCTAACCACTATAATTTCGGATATGTTTTAGAAATTCGTTTTTTGAAACGCAACATGTCAAAGAAATGACTTTGTGTGTCTCTTCAAAACTAGGTTGTTTTAGAATATTTAAAAATCTTGTCTCACCATTATAATTTCGGATATGTTTTAGAAATTCGTTTTTTGAAACGAAATGGCTCTAAATGCCAAATTCAACTACTATAATTTCGGATATGTTTTAGAAATTCGTTTTTTGAAACGCAACATGTCTTAGAAATGACTTTGTGTGTCTCTTCAAAACTAGGTCGTTTTAGAATATTTAAAAATCTTGTCTAACCACTATAATTTCGGATATGTTTTAGAAATTCGTTTTTTGAAACGAAATGGCTCAAAATGCCAAATTCAACCACTATAATTTCGGATATGTTTTAGAAATTCGTTTTTTGAAACGCAACATGTCTTAGAAATGACTTTGTGTGTCTCTTCAAAACTAGGTCGTTTTAGAATATTTGAAAATCTTGTCTAACCACTATAATTTCGGATATGTTTTAGAAATTCGTTTTTTGAAACGCAACATGTCAAAGAAATGACTTTGGGTGTCTCTTCAAAACTAGGTTGTTTTAGAATATTTAAAAATCTTGTCTCACCATTATAATTTCGGATATGTTTTAGAAATTCGTTTTTTGAAACGAAATGGCTCTAAATGCCAAATTCAACCACTATAATTTCGGATATGTTTTAGAAATTCGTTTTTTGAAACGCAATGGCTCTAAATGCCAAACTCAACCACTATAATTTCGGATATGTTTTAGAAATTCGTTTTTTGAAACGCAACATGTCTTAGAAATGACTTTGTGTGTCTCTTCAAAACTAGGTCGTTTTAGAATATTTAAAAATCTTGTCTAACCACTATAATTTCGGATATGTTTTAGAAATTCGTTTTTTGAAACAAAATGGCTCTAAATGATCAACTCAACCACTATAATTTCGGATATGTTTTAGAAATTCGTTTTTTGAATAAAAAATTGCTCTTGAAGTCAAACTAAACTACTATAATTTCGGATATGTTTTAGAAATTCGTTTTTTGAAACGCAACATGTCTTAGAAATGACTTTGTGTGTCTCTTCAAAACTAGGTCGTTTTAGAATATTTGAAAATCTTGTCTAACCACTATAATTTCGGATATGTTTTAGAAATTCGTTTTTTGAAACGCAACATGTCTTAGAAATGACTTTGTGTATCTCTTCAAAACTAGGTCGTTTTAGAATATTTAAAAATCTTGTCTTACCATTATAATTTCGGATATGTTTTAGAAATTCGTTTTTTGAAACGAAATGGCTCTAAATGCCAAACTCAACCACTATAATTTCGGATATGTTTTAGAAATTCGTTTTTTGAAACGCAACATGTCTTAGAAATGACTTTGTGTGTCTCTTCAAAACTAGGTCGTTTTAGAATATTTAAAAATCTTGTCTCACCATTATAATTTCGGATATGTTTTAGAAATTCGTTTTTTGAAACGAAATGGCTCTAAATGCCAAATTCAACTACTATAATTTCGGATATGTTTTAGAAATTCGTTTTTTGAAACGCAACATGTCTTAGAAATGACTTTGTGTGTCTCTTCAAAACTAGGTCGTTTTAGAATATTTAAAAATCTTGTCTAACCACTATAATTTCGGATATGTTTTAGAAATTCGTTTTTTGAAACGAAATGGCTCTAAATGCCAAATTCAACCACTATAATTTCGGATATGTTTTAGAAATTCGTTTTTTGAAACGCAACATGTCTTAGAAATGACTTTGTGTGTCTCTTCAAAACTAGGTCGTTTTAGAATATTTAAAAATCTTGTCTAACCACTATAATTTCGGATATGTTTTAGAAATTCGTTTTTTGAAACGCAACATGTCTTAGAAATGACTTTGTGTGTCTCTTCAAAACTAGGTCGTTTTAGAATATTTAAAAATCTTGTCTCACCATTATAATTTCGGATATGTTTTAGAAATTCGTTTTTTGAAACGCAATGGCTCTAAATGCCAAACTCAACCACTATAATTTCGGATATGTTTTAGAAATTCGTTTTTTGAAACGCAACATGTCTTAGAAATGACTTTGTGTGTCTCTTCAAAACTAGGTCGTTTTAGAATATTTAAAAATCTTGTCTAACCACTATAATTTCGGATATGTTTTAGAAATTCGTTTTTTGAAACAAAATGGCTCTAAATGATCAACTCAACCACTATAATTTCGGATATGTTTTAGAAATTCGTTTTTTGAATAAAAAATTGCTCTTGAAGTCAAACTAAACTACTATAATTTCGGATATGTTTTAGAAATTCGTTTTTTGAAACGCAACATGTCTTAGAAATGACTTTGTGTGTCTCTTCAAAACTAGGTCGTTTTAGAATATTTGAAAATCTTGTCTAACCACTATAATTTCGGATATGTTTTAGAAATTCGTTTTTTGAAACGCAACATGTCTTAGAAATGACTTTGTGTATCTCTTCAAAACTAGGTCGTTTTAGAATATTTAAAAATCTTGTCTTACCATTATAATTTCGGATATGTTTTAGAAATTCGTTTTTTGAAACGAAATGGCTCTAAATGCCAAACTCAACCACTATAATTTCGGATATGTTTTAGAAATTCGTTTTTTGAAACGAAATGGCTCTAAATGCCAAACTCAACCACTATAATTTCGGATATGTTTTAGAAATTCGTTTTTTGAAACGAAATGGCTCTAAATGCTCAACTCAATCACTATAATTTCGGATATGTTTTAGAAATTCGTTTTTTGAATAAAACATTGCTCTAAAAGTCAAACTAAACCACTATAATTTCGGATATGTTTTAGAAATTCGTTTTGACGTAGGACTACGTCTAACCGGAAGATATAGGGGGTGAAATGGAAATCTAGGCACTGAACAAGTAGGAAAAATGCAAGATTTAGAACGCTTATAACTCGAGCATTTCTCAATCGATCGCAAAGGTTTTTGCATCAATTGATAGGAAATATATCTACGCATCTATCATAACGAATAACATTTCATTTTTCTTGAGATAAATAATTGAATAATTGTGAAATATCAAGCATTGTCAAAATACACTATGTGCCCATTTTTGATTGGTCCATTTTGTGCTCCTCAAATCGTACCGACCAAAACGGGCAACCAGAGCAGCAGCGAAATAGAATGAAGCACGATTGAAAAGGAAAAAGAAAAAAATGAACGAAACATTGGTCGCAGTCTCACACATGCGTAATTCTCGAGCCAGCCAGTCTGCTTAAAAATCCCCGCTCCGCTGCCGTAACGATCATTCTCATCCGAACCGTACACCACATCGGTTCGCATCACATCACATCAACAAACCAACCCAAGCAGCCATGTCTGGACATGGTAAAGGAGGAAAAGTGAAGGGAAAGGCAAAATCCTTCTCGAACCGTGTTGATCTGGAGTTCCCCGCAAGGGTAGCTAGGCCGAGCGCGTTAGTACCAGTGCACCAGTCCACCTAGCCGGCGTTATATAGTTTCGGCCGCCGAAGTGATCGAGTTAGCTGGCAAAGCTGCTCGCGACGATAAGAAAACCCGCATTCGGAACAGAACACATTCGGTTCGGTGGACATCAAGACAACAGGCAGTTGCAGCGAGTGGCGAATGGCAAACGCAATCGCAAAACGGCATCAGGTAGCAGAAGGAAAAAGTTTGTTCTTTATACAAACTGCTTTGGTGGCAAATCCAGAACAAGGCGTCATCGAGGGCGTTCGAAATGGTTTTCTTCAATACCACGAGTACTAAGTTTTCTAAATTGGAACCATTCCATAAAACAAGGCGCTTTTCAGGGCCATTAAACCTTTCAAAAAAGAGTTTAGGAAATACAGTTCAATGCTTTCTAAAACATTATCCAAAATAATGATAAAACACAAATTGATTTTTTCATAATTTGTTTGCCAGGATCTGATGAGTATGTGAATTTGGCAGTTGTTCTGAGCTTATTGATAGTTGGGGACTTTCCTGATTATTCAATTTTCACCAATTCTTAAATTGTTTCCAGATTGAAAGTACAGTAATTTACAATTAGTTCGACATTTAGCTAATTGGACGGACATGTAATGCGACTTATTTAGTTGGACATTTTTGTAAACATAGAGATCCAAATTATGATCCCACATTGAAAGTCGACACTGTACCACTGTCATCGCAAATGTTCAATTACAGGTTAAAATTACCTCCAATCCGGCACTGAGTGGTGGTAATGCGACGTGCCATTGAATGTAATTTACTGTAAAATATGTCACAAGCTGGATGGGAAGAAATTTTCCAACTGTGAAAGCTGTGGCGAGTGGCAAACGCAATAGCTAAACAGGAAGGTTTAACCGAACAAGATGGGAATATCGAGTGATAACAAAAAAACAACACCAAAGGTTCTTTTCAGAACCATCAACATATTAATAAAGAGTAAACAGTAAACTAATCCATTTTTCAGGTAGGTATTCACGTAGGAGAAGAAAATAAAACAATATATTTAAAATAAATATTTAACAAAAGCTGTCCCCTTTGTATAGTCCTACGTCACTCCGGTTATGTCCCCGACATTACCCATCCGTCTTTTTTTGAAACGCAACATGTTTTAGAAATGACTTTGTGTGTCTCTTCAAAACTAGGTCGTTTTAGAATATTTGAAAATCTTGTCTAACCACTATAATTTCGGATATGTTTTAGAAATTCGTTTTTTGAAACGCAACATGTCTTAGAAATGACTTTGTGTGGCTCTTCAAAACTAGGTCGTTTTAGAATATTTAAAAATCTTGTCTCACCATTATAATTTCGGATATGTTTTAGAAATTCGTTTTTTGAAACGAAATGGCTCTAAATGCCAAATTCAACCACTATAATTTCGGATATGTTTTAGAAATTCGTTTTTTGAAACGCAATGGCTCTAAATGCCAAATTCAGCCACTATAATTTCGGATATGTTTTAGAAATTCGTTTTTTGAAACGCAACATGTCTTAGAAATGACTTTGTGTGTCTCTTCAAAACTAGGTCGTTTTAGAATATTTGAAAATCTTGTCTAACCACTATAATTTCGGATATGTTTTAGAAATTCGTTTTTTGAAACGCAACATGTCTTAGAAATGACTTTGTGTGTCTCTTCAAAACTAGGTCGTTTTAGAATATTTAAAAATCTTGTCTAACCACTATAATTTCGGATATGTTTTAGAAATTCGTTTTTTGAAACAAAATGGCTCTAAATGGTCAACTCAACCACTATAATTTCGGATATGTTTTAGAAATTCGTTTTTTGAATAAAACATTGCTCTAAAAGTCAAACTAAACCACTATAATTTCGGATATGTTTTAGAAATTCGTTTTTTGAAACGCAACATGTTTTAGAAATGACTTTGTGTGTCTCTTCAAAACTAGGTCGTTTTAGAATATATAAAAATCTTGTCTTACCATTATAATTTCGGATATGTTTTAGAAATTCGTTTTTTGAAACGCAACATGGCTTAGAAATGACTTTGTGTATCTCTTCAAAACTAGGTCGTTTTAGAATATTTGAAAATCTTGTCTAACCACTATAATTTCGGATATGTTTTAGAAATTCGTTTTTTGAAACGAAATGGCTCTAAATGCCAAATTCAACCACTATAATTTCGGATATGGTTTAGAAATTCGTTTTTTGAAACGCAACATGTCTTAGAAATGACTTTGTGTATCTCTTCAAAACTAGGTCGTTTTAGAATATTTAAAAATCTTGTCTTACCATTATAATTTCGGATATGTTTTAGAAATTCGTTTTTTGAAACGAAATGGCTCTAAATGCCAAATTCAACCACTATAATTTCGGATATGTTTTAAAAATTCGTTTTTTGAAACGCAACATGTCTTAGAAATGACTTTGTGTGTCTCTTCAAAACTAGGTCGTTTTAGAATATTTGAAAATCTTGTCTAACCACTATAATTTCGGATATGTTTTAGAAATTCGTTTTTTGAAACGCAACATGTCTTAAAAATGACTTTGTGTGTCTCTTCAAAACTAGGTCGTTTTAGAATATTTGAAAATCTTGTCTAACCACTATAATTTCGGATATGTTTTAGAAATTCGTTTTTTGAAACGCAACATGTCTTAGAAATGACTTTGTGTATCTCTTCAAAACTAGGTCGTTTTAGAATATTTGAAAATCTTGTCTAACCACTATAATTTCGGATATGTTTTAGAAATTCGTTTTTTGAAATGAAATGGCTCTAAATGCCAAATTCAACCACTATAATTTCGGATATGTTTTAGAAATTCGTTTTTTGAAACGCAACATGTCTTAGAAATGACTTTGTGTATCTCTTCAAAACTAGGTCTTTTTAGAATATTCAAAAATCTTGTCTTACCATTATAATTTCGGATATGTTTTAGAAATTCGTTTTTTGAAACGAAATTGCTCTAAATGCCAAACTCAACCACTATAATTTCGGATATGTTTTAGAAATTCGTTTTTTGAAACGAAATGGCTCTAAATGCCAAATTCAACCACTATAATTTCGGATATGTTTTAGAAATTCGTTTTTTGAAACGCAACATGTCTTAGAAATGACTTTGTGTGTCTCTTCAAAACTAGGTCGTTTTAGAATATTTAAAAATCTTGTCTTACCATTATAATTTCGGATATGTTTTAGAAATTCGTTTTTTGAAACGAAATGGCTCTAAATGCAAAACTCAACCACTATAATTTCGGATATGTTTTAGAAATTCGTTTTTTGAAACGCAACATGTCTTAGAAATGACTTTGTGTGTCTCTTCAAAACTAGGTCGTTTTAGAATATTTGAAAATCTTGTCTAACCACTATAATTTCGGATATGTTTTAGAAATTCGTTTTTTGAAACGAAATGGCTCTAAATGCCAAATTCAACCACTATAATTTCGGATATGTTTTAGAAATTCGTTTTTTGAAACGCAACATGTCTTAGAAATGACTTTGTGTGTCTCTTCAAAACTAGGTCGTTTTAGAATATTTAAAAATCTTGTCTTACCATTATAATTTCGGATATGTTTTAGAAATTCGTTTTTTGAAACGAAATGGCTCTAAATGCCAAATTCAACCACTATAATTTCGGATATGTTTTAGAAATTCGTTTTTTGAAACGCAACATGTCTTAGAAATGACTTTGTGTGTCTCTTCAAAACTAGGTCGTTTTAGAATATTTAAAAATCTTGTCTTACCATTATAATCTCGGATATGTTTTAGAAATTCGTTTTTTGAAACGAAATGGCTCTAAATGCCAAACTCAACCACTATAATTTCGGATATGTTTTAGAAATTCGTTTTTTGAAACGCAACATGTCTTAGAAATGACTTTGTGTGTCTCTTCAAAACTAGGTCGTTTTAGAATATTTAAAAATCTTGTCTTACCATTATAATTTCGGATATGTTTTAGAAATTCGTTTTTTGAAACGAAATGGCTCTAAATGCCAAATTCAACCACTATAATTTCAGATATGTTTTAGAAATTCGTTTTTTGAAACGCAACATGTCTTAGAAATGACTTTGTGTGTCTCTTCAAAACTAGGTCGTTTTAGAATATTTAAAAATCTTGTCTTACCATTATAATCTCGGATATGTTTTAGAAATTCGTTTTTTGAAACGAAATGGCTCTAAATGCCAAACTCAACCACTATAATTTCGGATATGTTTTAGAAATTCGTTTTTTGAAACGCAACATGTCTTAGAAATGACTTTGTGTGTCTCTTCAAAACTAGGTCGTTTTAGAATATTTAAAAATCTTGTCTTACCATTATAATTTCGGATATGTTTTAGAAATTCGTTTTTTGAAACGAAATGGCTCTAAATGCCAAATTCAACCACTATAATTTCGGATATGTTTTAGAAATTCGTTTTTTGAAACGCAACATGTCTTAGAAATGACTTTGTGTGTCTCTTCAAAACTAGGTCGTTTTAGAATATTTAAAAATCTTGTCTTACCATTATAATCTCGGATATGTTTTAGAAATTCGTTTTTTGAAACGAAATGGCTCTAAATGCCAAACTCAACCACTATAATTTCGGATATGTTTTAGAAATTCGTTTTTTGAAACGCAACATGTCTTAGAAATGACTGTGTATCTCTTCAAAACTAGGTCGTTTTAGAATATTTAAAAATCTTGTCTTACCATTATAATTTCGGATATGTTTTAGAAATTCGTTTTTTGAAACGAAATGGCTCTAAATGCCAAATTCAACTACTATAATTTCGGATATGTTTTAGAAATTCGTTTTTTGAAACGCAACATGTCTTAGAAATGACTTTGTGTGTCTCTTCAAAACTAGGTCGTTTTAGAATATTTAAAAATCTTGTCTAACCACTATAATTTCGGATATGTTTTAGAAATTCGTTTTTTGAAACGAAATGGCTCTAAATGCCAAATTCAACCACTATAATTTCGGATATGTTTTAGAAATTCGTTTTTTGAAACGCAACATGTCTTAGAAATGACTTTGTGTGTCTCTTCAAAACTAGGTCGTTTTAGAATATTTAAAAATCTTGTCTAACCACTATAATTTCGGATATGTTTTAGAAATTCGTTTTTTGAAACGAAATTGCTCTAAATGCCAAACTCAACCACTATAATTTCGGATATGTTTTAGAAATTCGTTTTTTGAAACGAAATGGCTCTAAATGCCAAATTCAACCACTATAATTTCGGATATGTTTTAGAAATTCGTTTTTTGAAACGAAATGGCTCTAAATGCAAAACTCAACCACTATAATTTCGGATATGTTTTAGAAATTCGTTTTTTGAAACGCAACATGTCTTAGAAATGACTTTGTGTGTCTCTTCAAAACTAGGTCGTTTTAGAATATTTGAAAATCTTGTCTAACCACTATAATTTCGGATATGTTTTAGAAATTCGTTTTTTGAAACGAAATGGCTCTAAATGCCAAATTCAACCACTATAATTTCGGATATGTTTTAGAAATTCGTTTTTTGAAACGCAACATGTCTTAGAAATGACTTTGTGTGTCTCTTCAAAACTAGGTCGTTTTAGAATATTTGAAAATCTTGTCTAACCACTATAATTTCGGATATGTTTTAGAAATTCGTTTTTTGAAACGCAACATGTCTTAGAAATGACTTTGTGTGTCTCTTCAAAACTAGGTCGTTTTAGAATATTTAAAAATCTTGTCTTACCATTATAATTTCGGATATGTTTTAGAAATTCGTTTTTTGAAACGAAATGGCTCTAAATGCCAAATTCAACCACTATAATTTCGGATATGTTTTAGAAATTCGTTTTTTGAAACGCAACATGTCTTAGAAATGACTGTGTATCTCTTCAAAACTAGGTCGTTTTAGAATATTTAAAAATCTTGTCTTACCATTATAATTTCGGATATGTTTTAGAAATTCGTTTTTTGAAACGAAATGGCTCTAAATGCCAAATTCAACTACTATAATTTCGGATATGTTTTAGAAATTCGTTTTTTGAAACGCAACATGTCTTAGAAATGACTTTGTGTGTCTCTTCAAAACTAGGTCGTTTTAGAATATTTAAAAATCTTGTCTAACCACTATAATTTCGGATATGTTTTAGAAATTCGTTTTTTGAAACGAAATGGCTCTAAATGCCAAATTCAACCACTATAATTTCGGATATGTTTTAGAAATTCGTTTTTTGAAACGCAACATGTCTTAGAAATGACTTTGTGTGTCTCTTCAAAACTAGGTCGTTTTAGAATATTTGAAAATCTTGTCTAACCACTATAATTTCGGATATGTTTTAGAAATTTGTTTTTTGAAACGCAACATGTCTTAGAAATGACTTTGTGTGTCTCTTCAAAACTAGGTCGTTTTAAAATATTTAAAAATCTTGTCTAACCACTATAATTTCGGATATGTTTTAGAAATTCGTTTTTTGAAACGAAATGGCTCTAAATGCCAAACTCAACCACTATAATTTCGGATATGTTTTAGAAATTCGTTTTTTGAAACGCAACATGTCTTAGAAATGACTGTGTATCTCTTCAAAACTAGGTCGTTTTAGAATATTTAAAAATCTTGTCTTACCATTATAATTTCGGATATGTTTTAGAAATTCGTTTTTTGAAACGAAATGGCTCTAAATGCCAAATTCAACTACTATAATTTCGGATATGTTTTAGAAATTCGTTTTTTGAAACGCAACATGTCTTAGAAATGACTTTGTGTGTCTCTTCAAAACTAGGTCGTTTTAGAATATTTAAAAATCTTGTCTAACCACTATAATTTCGGATATGTTTTAGAAATTCGTTTTTTGAAACGAAATGGCTCTAAATGCCAAATTCAACCACTATAATTTCGGATATGTTTTAGAAATTCGTTTTTTGAAACGCAACATGTCTTAGAAATGACTTTGTGTGTCTCTTCAAAACTAGGTCGTTTTAGAATATTTAAAAATCTTGTCTTACCATTATAATTTCGGATATGTTTTAGAAATTCGTTTTTTGAAACGAAATGGCTCTAAATGCCAAACTCAACCACTATAATTTCGGATATGTTTTAGAAATTCGTTTTTTGAAACGCAACATGTCTTAGAAATGACTGTGTATCTTTTCAAAACTAGGTCGTTTTAGAATATTTAAAAATCTTGTCTTACCATTATAATTTCGGATATGTTTTAGAAATTCGTTTTTTGAAACGAAATGGCTCTAAATGCCAAATTCAACTACTATAATTTCGGATATGTTTTAGAAATTCGTTTTTTGAAACGCAACATGTCTTAGAAATGACTTTGTGTGTCTCTTCAAAACTAGGTCGTTTTAGAATATTTAAAAATCTTGTCTAACCACTATAATTTCGGATATGTTTTAGAAATTCGTTTTTTGAAACGAAATGGCTCTAAATGCCAAATTCAACCACTATAATTTCGGATATGTTTTAGAAATTCGTTTTTTGAAACGCAACATGTCTTAGAAATGACTTTGTGTGTCTCTTCAAAACTAGGTCGTTTTAGAATATTTAAAAATCTTGTCTAACCACTATAATTTCGGATATGTTTTAGAAATTCGTTTTTTGAAACGCAACATGTCTTAGAAATGACTTTGTGTGTCTCTTCAAAACTAGGTCGTTTTAGAATATTTAAAAATCTTGTCTTACCATTATAATTTCGGATATGTTTTAGAAATTCGTTTTTTGAAACGAAATGGCTCTAAATGCCATATTCAACTACTATAATTTCGGATATGTTTTAGAAATTCGTTTTTTGAAACGCAACATGTCTTAGAAATGACTTTGTGTGTCTCTTCAAAACTAGGTCGTTTAAGAATATTTGAAAATCTTGTCTAACCACTATAATTTCGGATATGTTTTAGAAATTCGTTTTTTGAAACGCAACATGTCTTAGAAATGACTTTGTGTGTCTCTTCAAAACTAGGTCGTTTTAGAATATTTAAAAATCTTGTCTTACCATTATAATTTCGGATATGGTTTAGAAATTCGTTTTTTGAAACGAAATGGCTCTAAATGCCAAACTCAACCACTATAATTTCGGATATGTTTTAGAAATTCGTTTTTTGAAACGCAACATGTCTTAGAAATGACTTTGTGTGTCTCTTCAAAACTAGGTCGTTTTAGAATATTTAAAAATCTTGTCTAACCACTATAATTTCGGATATGTTTTAGAAATTCGTTTTTTGAAACGAAATGGCTCTAAATGCCAAATTCAACCACTATAATTTCGGATATGTTTTAGAAATTCGTTTTTTGAAACGCAACATGTCTTAGAAATGACTTTGTGTGTCTCTTCAAAACTAGGTCGTTTTAGAATATTTAAAAATCTTGTCTTACCATTATAATTTCGGATATGTTTTAGAAATTCGTTTTTTGAAACGAAATGGCTCTAAATGCCAAACTCAACCACTATAATTTCGGATATGTTTTAGAAATTCGTTTTTTGAAACGCAACATGTCTTAGAAATGACTGTGTATCTCTTCAAAACTAGGTCGTTTTAGAATATTTAAAAATCTTGTCTTACCATTATAATTTCGGATATGTTTTAGAAATTCGTTTTTTGAAACGAAATGGCTCTAAATGCCAAATTCAACTACTATAATTTCGGATATGTTTTAGAAATTCGTTTTTTGAAACGCAACATGTCTTAGAAATGACTTTGTGTGTCTCTTCAAAACTAGGTCGTTTTAGAATATTTAAAAATCTTGTCTAACCACTATAATTTCGGATATGTTTTAGAAATTCGTTTTTTGAAACGAAATGGCTCTAAATGCCAAATTCAACCACTATAATTTCGGATATGTTTTAGAAATTCGTTTTTTGAAACGCAACATGTCTTAGAAATGACTTTGTGTGTCTCTTCAAAACTAGGTCGTTTTAGAATATTTAAAAATCTTGTCTAACCACTATAATTTCGGATATGTTTTAGAAATTCGTTTTTTGAAACGCAACATGTCTTAGAAATGACTTTGTGTGTCTCTTCAAAACTAGGTCGTTTTAGAATATTTAAAAATCTTGTCTTACCATTATAATTTCGGATATGTTTTAGAAATTCGTTTTTTGAAACGAAATGGCTCTTGAAAAATTTCTCTATTGAAAGAAAAATTTTAACGCTTTCGCGTGAGTTCTGTTACAATACTAAAAAATTTATTCAAAAGTTTCACAATATATACATGGTTCCTTAAACTAAGATTGACGAGGAACATCTCCTCTCTCTCTCTTGAAAACCGATAACATATCGGTTTCGTTTAGATCATCTACCTTCCTTGTCCCTTCTTCTAGCGTATGGTAACGTGCAGTCTGAGACGGCTGCACTACCCTAAGAAAATACCTTAAGTTTATAGCACCTCGTCGGTGCGCCTATCTTATTCTTGGATTTCCCCTTTCCATCCTTCGCTCTAAATAACATCCTTTTATTTTATTACACCCTGCTGGTGTATCTGGCTGAGCGCAGCTAGGGATGGAAAAGGGTAATAAAAATGCATCCTAAATGATGCATGCATTAAATTGTTTACCGGACGCTATTTAAATATTCGTCCATTCTGAATTTATGACCGGCAATAATTTCGAACTACAAGCGTTTTCTAGCCTAACAAAACACTTGAGCTCTTACATCTTTTAATTGCCTTACATTGGTCCTTTCTAAACGTTTCTATACCTCGCTTGGAGGTCTTTTCTAAATATAATCTCAAATATTGCTTATCTTATGGATCTGTAACTCGATCCGCGATAAGCCTCAGCTGTCCGTAACATTCCGGACTCCGTAAATCTACTACATAGATTTACTCAATTATAGACAACTATCACGGTTTAAAATAATAGGAATATTTCTTGATTCTTCCTGAACTCTATTTAGCCGTATCATGTCTAATAACGAAGGCGGATCATCATTTCTTCTATTATTTTGTCTATTACTTCTTCTCTTTAATTTTATGTATACGTAAATTCCTACTATTATAATCATTGAAATAACAGTTATGGTACCTCCAAATGTATATACGTGTTTCTTTTTTATAAAATCGTCTTCAGGTATTACTGTATCCTTTATATCTACCTTTTCATATGGATTTCTACTCGAGATAGTTGTATTCAAATTTTCATTTATGTTTGGTTTTTCTAGTACATATGGTAGTTTCTGAATAGGTTTAAAAAATATTCTAGCTTCCCCGTTATGTCCAGATATTTGGGCATAACGAATAGTTTTTTCTGTTAGGATCTTACAATCTGGGAACAGTTCTATGATCGCGTTCTTATAAGGCGGTGACATGGCTACATTATTACAATGGATTATTATCTTGCTAGGGTCGCTCGTTGTGTACAATATAGAGTTGATCTTATTCAATTTTGTTAACATGGTGTATGGTTCTTCCATCATCTTTGTTGAGCATTTTTGTTTTATCGTTTCATGAAGTAATGCTCCAGCTATGCAATCTGGAACTCTGGTTAATTCTGGCTGATTTACCACATAATGACTTTCATTAAGCTTTATTAAATTTCCATCTGGGTAAAAAAATTCATGTTTATTATTAATTGCTATTACATGGTGATCTATTTTTATAACACTTCCATTTTCAGGAATAGGGATTACATTGAATACTTCGAAGTTTTCCTTATTAATAATTACATTTTCCATTATTATATTTACTGTTCCATTTTCAATTTTAATGTTGTATTTAACTGCAAGTGGGTCTCTAAGGATTGAGTATCCTTCTGGTAATTGCTTCTTTATATTTTGAATTGCCTTTTGCATTTCATTTTCGGCTAAAGGGTGAGTCTTAATTATCCTGTATTTTCGAGTTATGCCATCAATCAATTGCAAAGCTAACGTTGTGGTCTCAAAACATTTTCTTGCGAATATATTAGTTCTTTCTTCGGAATACTTTCCCTTCAAAGATAACATTCCTTCATTTAGTCTACGAATTCTTACGCTTAATTCATCTCCCATATTTTTGCTTCTTTGATTCAATAGTCTCATGGTTTGTGAGATATCATGAAGTTTTTGCTCTTCGTGAATACGCAAAGACTGTACTTCGTCTTCCACATCATTACTCCCAAATAACAGGTCTTTCAAAAACCCAAGTATTCCACGACTCCTTTTTGATCGTGATAAAAAAATTATTTCTTGTTTTGCATTGTTACATTGTCGTTCTATCGACATTACAAGTTCTGTCAAGGCGCTGTCTTGAGTTACATTCCCCATGAACTTCAAGGTTCTTTCTAAGTTCGAATGAATAGAGTCTAGCATAGAAATATCGTCGTTAGGAATTAAGTTGGATACAATATTTGTCCTCCAAATTCCTCGCTTTACTATACATGACCCAACATGATCAAACATTAAACCCCCTTCCTCAATAGGCTGGATGTTGACGGCATTTGTCAAATTTACCAGTACTAGAATTGCCATTGCGGTTACGATAGCCTTTTGTATCGTGCCGGTATATGGTCTTATTTTACCTATGACTTTCTTTTTTGTTTGTGGCTTCGGTTTCAATTTTGACGCCAGCTCTTTTACATGCTCGATGTTAACCGTTTTTCTTACTCCCCATTCTTGAGGATTTCGCGGTCCCTTAATTTCCTCTTTACTCCCTGGGGCACTTTTAATTACTCCAACAAAGTTAAGAGGTGGTGAGGAAATAGTGGTATCTTTTGAGCTCTCGATTTCATTGTTCTTACTTACATCTAATACTGCTAATTTTACAGCTGGTCTAGTAATTTCACCTTTAATTGTTTCCACGGTAGCGGATCTAACTTGCCCATCCATATTAGTTGTTGTTCTTATCACCTTGCCCTTATGCCATTTACCTTTCTTTTCTTCATCGGCAAAAACCACGATATCCCCTACCTTTATAGGTTTAGTCTTCTCCAACCATTTATTTCTTTTAGTTAGGGTTGGGAGGTATTCTTTTATCCACCGATTCCAATATCCCTTAACAATTGATTGCGCTCTTTTCCAGTGTTGACGAGTTGCTTCTGCTTTGGAAACGTCGTCGATCGTAATGACAGCTTCACCAGCGCAACCTAACAGAAAGTGATTAGGAGTTAAAACCTCATCGTCTTCTGTATCTAAAGGAATATGCGTTAACGGGCGATTGTTAATGAGGAATTCAACTTCGGTTAGTATGGTTCTAAGTTCATACTCTGGTATGGTTTCTTGTTTTTGAGGTAAAAGGCTTTTAACTTCTCTCACCATTCTTTCCCATACTCCACCGAAATGCGGTGAAGCGGGAGGATTAAAATGCCATTTGACTCCGTCGTCTGATAGCCTTCTAAGAATTTTCTCAAATTCGTTTCTTGCTCCAATGAAATTAGTTCCATTGTCGCTGAACAACTCTTGCACTTTACCTCTACGATATTGTAAATTTCGGAAACATATAATAAAAGAGTCTGAGCTCATATCTTGTGCTAATTCGAGATGTACTGCTCTTGTTGTCATACAAGTAAACAAACATCCCCAACGTTTTTCAGTGCGTCTTCCAATAGACACGCCATAAGGGCCGAAATAATCTGTGCCTGTATACGTGAATGGCTTACAATATGGTGTAGTTCTAGAACGTGGTAGGGCTGCCATCATTGGAGGAATTGGCTCCGCAGACATATTTTTACAAAATTGGCACTTCCTTCTAACTGTCTTAATAGCAACTCTGATGTTTGTTATCCAGAATTTTTGTCGCACTGCCGCTATGGCAGTCTCCAGGTTTTTATGTCGATATTTTTCGTGATAATGACGTAATATCAAAGTGCTCACATAATGCTTGTAGGACAGAATGATAGGTGTTCTGGCTGAAGTTGGTAAACAGTTAGCGTTCTCAATACGTCCCTTTGATCTCATTATTCCATCCGTGCAAATTTCCGGGCTAAGTGCTCGAATTTCACTTCCCTTATGAATTTTCATTTTATTTTGTAAGAGTTCCATTTCTTTGGGATATGACTCCCATTGAGCCTTATATATTAAAACGAGCTCAGCATAATCCAGGTCCTCCTTGTCAATATTTTTATTGAAGCTTTGGTTCCTGCATTTTGATTTCAGCCAATCGATATATTTGAATGCAATTGCAACAGAACGCTTCAATCTCACAAAATCCGAACACCAATTTATGTGAATGCTTTTCAGACCACTAAACTCTTTCGATTGAATAGTGTGCAGTGGTCTTAATTCTTCGTCAGTGTCGCTTCTCTGAACTTCATTTGGCCAGTTTTCTTCATTATCATATAAGAACTGTGGGCCTGTAAACCAGATTGAATTACTATTTGATAATTTCGTAGCTTCATCCGCTGGATTATTCCTACTATTCACCCATTTCCACTGGTTTACGTATGTGGTTTCTAATATTTCTCCTATCCGTAAGGCAACAAACTGTTTGTACTTGCGTGGTTCTGAACGAATCCATGCTAATACAGTTTTGGAATCTGACCAAAATACTACTCTATCTATTGATAGACGTAGCTCGTTTTTTACTGTCTTAGCCAATCTGCTTCCTAATACAGCGGCTTGTAATTCGAGTCGTGGTATGGAAAGCATTTTAGTTGGTGCGACTCTTGCCTTGGCAGCCACGATATTGACATCAATGTGTGACTCATATACACTCCTTAAGTATACTGCTGCTGCATAAGCATTCTCAGATGCATCAACGAAGACATGTAGTTCTCGTTCTTTTGGGTGAGAAGAATTGGCATATGAACGTGGTATTCTTATTGCTCTTGCTTCTTCCAGTTTTGTGTGCCAGTTCTCCCATTTTTTCTTTAGTGCTGGGTTTAATTGTTCATCCCATGTTATTCCACTTTTCCAGAGCTCCTGCATTAGAATTCGAGATTGAATTGTTATATGTGATAATAAACCAAGTGGATCGTAAACACTCATGCTTTGTGAAAGCAGTTTTCGTTTCGTAAACTCCTGTGTAACAGGAATATCCACCTTGTAGCGAATAAATCCTTTTTTGTATCCCAATACACTCCGAGTACTTTTTCATATGATTCCTCAAATTTTCCTAATAAGTCTTCTTTAACTTCCGTTCTATTTTCTTCCGGGATTTGTCCCAATAGCTCATTACTGTTGGATATAAAATTTCTGATATTGAAGTGCCCATATTTGTGAATGGTAATAACTTCGTTCACAATTTTTGAGGCATTTTCTAAATCGTCGAAACTATCTAGGTAGTCATCCACGTAATGGTTGTTTTGAATGGCCTCTACTGCCTGAAGATGACTTTCTCTGAATTTCTCAGCATTTGTGTTTTTAACAAACTGTGCGCATGCGGGCGAGCAGGTAGCTCCAAAGGTCATCACTTGCATCACATACACGTCGGGATCTTCGTCAAAGTTTTCCCTAAATAAAAACCTTTGGGCATTTTGATCTTCCTTTCTTATTTTAACTTGATGAAACATTTCTTTGATGTCTCCAGTTATCGCAAATTTTCCTTCTCTAAATCGTATTAACACTCCAAATAGCGACGTCGTTGCATCCGGGCCTTGTAATAAATTCGTGTTTAGGGACTCTCCCTTAACCTTAGCAGCGGCATCAAAAACAAGCCGTGGCTTTATGGGCTGTTTATTTAGGTTCACAACTGTAAAGTGCGGTAAGTAAAATATTTTTGGATCACGTTGCTGCTGTTCTGTGGGAGTGAGTTTTCTAGCGTATCCCTTGGTTTCATATTCCTTTATTTTCTCAACATACCATTTACGTAGACATTGATTTTTACGCATTTTTGATTCTTGACCACGTAGTCTGTTCATGGCTGATTGATAGCTATGCGGAAATTGTACATCCTCCTGTTTCCAAAGCAGCCCAATTTCATAACTTCCTTCTTCATATTTCAAAGTGGAATTCATGATATCAATCGATCTTTTTTCATCGTTAGACATCAAGGTTTTTACAGGTACTTTTATCCCGAAATCTTCTAGGCTAAAATAATTTTCCATCATTTTATTGAAATAATCTGATGAATCAATTTCGTCGTTCATCAGCACGTGTCCTTTCAATTTTTTATGTTCGTTAGTTTGCCCGAACAAAACCCATCCGAGTTTAGTGTTCTGTGCGACTGGTTCATTAAATTTACCTGATCGCGTCTCCCTACCGCTTATCAAAAACGAATGCGGTAAACCTAACAGTATTTTTGGCATAGCATTTTCATATCCTTCGAGAGTTATATCTTCTAAGTGATTGTATTCTCGTCGTAATTCATGAATATTCATTGACTGTGAGGGAAGAGATAATTCCGACACAGTCCTCAAATTATGTATGTTATAACGTTGATTATTGCATCCTTGTATACTTAGGGAAATTTCTTCACTATCTAGTTCTTGCTGAGTTTCGCCATTAGTCCAAACCAGCGTTAAGGGGTTGTTACGCCCTTGTGTTCCAAGTTTATTTTTAATATCAGCGTGAATCAAACTTACTGATGACCCAGGGTCTAAAAATGCGAAAGTTTTAATTTCCTTTTTTCCGCAGCCCAATGTAACTGGAAGGATTTGATACAGTATTTTGTTCTCTTTATTTACATGACAATTAACGCTTTCTGTATTATTAAGGTTAGCATCTCTCTGAGTTGCTCTATGCAGTAATGCGTGGTGTCTAAGTTTGCATCCATCGATTCCACAAGGCTTTGCGATCCTGCAATCTTTTGCCATGTGGTTTGTATAATTACAACATGCTAAACATAGCCTGTGTTTAAAAATAAAATCACTCCTTTGTTGAACGTTCATATTTTTAAAAATTGAACATTCTGATGTCTTATGCTCGTTTCGGCATGCGAAACACTTTGGTAGGCGCTTCGGCCTATATTTTTGTTCCTTTACAGCATGTGTATTCAGATATCCGCTCTTATGAGGTTTTTCTTTCCTCTCCGACTGTAGCATCGTGGCCAACTCTTCTTGAGGTTTTAACCAATTATAAAGGTCCTCTAGCGTCGGTATAAATGGATCAATTATATCTCTTGTTTTCTTTGTATCAGCTACAAACTTGATCCATTGATGATGCAAGTCGTTTGGAAGTTTTAAAACTAAATCACGAATCAATCTAGGATCATTGAGATATTCATCGTGTTTTAGTATTTTTATATTTGTCACGAAACAATCAAGCGATGTTACAAAATCAATCATTGTTTGGGGTGATCCAAAATGTGGATTCCTCGCATTTAGCATTTCCTTCAATAAATTCGAATAAATGGTTTCGGGATTTCCGAACCGTAGATTTAGTTTTTCCATTATTTTTGGAACATTAGCTTTATCGATTAAAAGAGCGCTCACTAATTTCAGCGCGTCTCCTTTGAGATATTTCTGTAAACGATTTATATTTTCTAAATCGGAAAAGTTTCCTTGAAGGGTAGTTTCTTCGAACGTTATTTTAAATCTAGGCCATATCTTATATGACCCATCAAAATAGGGGAGGTCTAAGAGAGATTGCCGGTGTAACAGTCTATTTGAATCAGGGGTTTCTTCTCTACCCTCGTTCTTAATTTTAAGAGTTTCTACTAGAGCCCGCATAGATTCTCTATGGATATTCATCATCTCTTCTATTGGTGTTGGTTGTGTTTTTTGAAGTCTTAACAATTCGTTCTCTATGGTCTTGCATTTGGGGCATATCCATCTTTCTGTTTGTTTAGGTTTTTTATTTAGGCCTGCGCATGTCAAATGGAACCATCGGTCACATTCATCGCACGCGACTAAATCGTCCCTAGAATCAGGCTCATTGCACAAGCGGCAATTGCCATTCTTATTCCTAATGAATTGATAAGACATGACTAAACTAAAATGGAAAAATCACACCTTTTTTTGTTGATCCGGTCCTATCTCCGTCTTTCCGTGTTGGTGCTTGGGCGATTCTCTCCTTGTCCTGGGAGGCCTTCTGGCTCGGATGTTGTTGTCACCTCTGGTGGTGCTACTGCTGGTGCTGCTGCGTCTACTGCTGCTTAAGGTTTTTGCTGGTTAATTCACTTATATTTGTCTCCGTTTGAAAGGAACACTTTTGGCATCCACTGCCGGTTTCTTAATCAATTCACAATGTTTATTTCGGTTGAAAGAAACACTTTTGGCATCCACTGCCGATTGAAGAGTTCGCAAATTATCTTTGAAAAAGACTTTTTATTCGCGATTAACACTGTTGGCATCCACTGCCGATAAATTTTCGCGAATTATCACTTCTCGCATCCACTGCTGAGAAGAGTTCGCGAGTTAACTTTGAAAAAGACTTTTTATTCGCGATTAACACTGTTGGCATCCACTGCCGATAAATTTTCGCGAATTATCACTTCTCGCATCCACTGCCGAGAAGAGTTTCACTTTTGGCATCCACTGCCGGTTTGAAGAGTTCGCGAATTAACTTTGAAAAAGACTTTTTATTCGCGATTAACACTGTTGGCATCCACTGCCGATAAATTTTCGCGAATTATCACTTCTCGCATCCACTGCCGAGAAGAGTTTCACTTTTGGCATCCACTGCTATTTGAAGAGTTCGCGAATTAACTTTGAAAAAGACTTTTTATTCGCGATTAACACTGTTGGCATCCACTGCCGATGAATAGTTCGCGAATTAACTTTGAAAAAGACTTTTTATTCGCGATTAACACTGTTGGCATCCACTGCCGATAAATTTTCGCGAATTATCACTTCTCGCATCCACTGTCGAGAAGAGTTCGCGAGTTTCACTTTTTTCCACTTTGGAAATCTTCACTGCTCCTCTCTGGAGCCACCATGAAAAATTTCTCTATTGAAAGAAAAATTTTAACGCTTTCGCGTGAGTTCTGTTACAATACTAAAAAATTTATTCAAAAGTTTCACAATATATACATGGTTCCTTAAACTAAGATTGACGAGGAACATCTCCTCTCTCTCTCTTGAAAACCGATAACATATCGGTTTCGTTTAGATCATCTACCTTCCTTGTCCCTTCTTCTAGCGTATGGTAACGTGCAGTCTGAGACGGCTGCACTACCCTAAGAAAATACCTTAAGTTTATAGCACCTCGTCGGTGCGCCTATCTTATTCTTGGATTTCCCCTTTCCATCCTTCGCTCTAAATAACATCCTTTTATTTTATTACACCCTGCTGGTGTATCTGGCTGAGCGCAGCTAGGGATGGAAAAGGGTAATAAAAATGCATCCTAAATGATGCATGCATTAAATTGTTTACCGGACGCTATTTAAATATTCGTCCATTCTGAATTTATGACCGGCAATAATTTCGAACTACAAGCGTTTTCTAGCCTAACAAAACACTTGAGCTCTTACATCTTTTAATTGCCTTACATTGGTCCTTTCTAAACGTTTCTATACCTCGCTTGGAGGTCTTTTCTAAATATAATCTCAAATATTGCTTATCTTATGGATCTGTAACTCGATCCGCGATAAGCCTCAGCTGTCCGTAACAGCTCTAAATGCCATATTCAACTACTATAATTTCGGATATGTTTTAGAAATTCGTTTTTTGAAACGCAACATGTCTTAGAAATGACTTTGTGTGTCTCTTCAAAACTAGGTCGTTTAAGAATATTTGAAAATCTTGTCTAACCACTATAATTTCGGATATGTTTTAGAAATTCGTTTTTTGAAACGCAACATGTCTTAGAAATGACTTTGTGTGTCTCTTCAAAACTAGGTCGTTTAAGAATATTTGAAAATCTTGTCTAACCACTATAATTTCGGATATGTTTTAGAAATTCGTTTTTTGAAACGCAACATGTCTTAGAAATGACTTTGTGTGTCTCTTCAAAACTAGGTCGTTTTAGAATATTTAAAAATCTTGTCTTACCATTATAATTTCGGATATGGTTTAGAAATTCGTTTTTTGAAACGAAATGGCTCTAAATGCCAAACTCAACCACTATAATTTCGGATATGTTTTAGAAATTCGTTTTTTGAAACGCAACATGTCTTAGAAATCACTTTGTGTGTCTCTTCAAAACTAGGTCGTTTTAGAGAATTTAAAAATCTTGTCTTACCATTACAATTTCGGATATGTTTTAGAAATTCGTTTTTTGAAACGAAATGGCTCTAAATGCCAAATTCAACTACTATAATTTCGGATATGTTTTAGAAATTCGTTTTTTGAAACGCAACATGTCTTAGAAATGACTTTGTGTGTCTCTTCAAAACTAGGTCGTTTTAGAATATTTGAAAATCTTGTCTAACCACTATAATTTCGGATATGTTTTAGAAATTCGTTTTTTGAAACGCAACATGTCTTAGAAATCACTTTGTGTGTCTCTTCAAAACTAGGTCGGTTTAGAATATTTAAAAATCTTGTCTAACCACTATAATTTCGGATATGTTTTAGAAATTCGTTTTTTGAAACGAAATGGCTCTAAATGCCAAATTCAACCACTATAATTTCGGATATGTTTTAGAAATTCGTTTTTTGAAACGCAACATGTCTTAGAAATGACTTTGTGTGTCTCTTCAAAACTAGGTCGTTTTAGAATATTTGAAAATCTTGTCTAACCACTATAATTTCGGATATGTTTTAGAAATTCGTTTTTTGAAACGCAACATGTCTTAGAAATGACTTTGTGTGTCTCTTCAAAACTAGGTCGTTTTAGAATATTTGAAAATCTTGTCTAACCACTATAATTTCGGATATGTTTTAGAAATTCGTTTTTTGAAACGAAATGGCTCTAAATGCCAAATTCAACTACTATAATTTCGGATATGTTTTAGAAATTCGTTTTTTGAAACGCAACATGTCTTAGAAATGACTTTATGTGTCTCTTCAAAACTAGGTCGTTTTAGAATATTTAAAAATATTGTCTTACCATTATAATTTCGGATATGTTTTAGAAATTCGTTTTTTGAAACGCAACATGTCTTAGAAATGACTTTGTGTGTCTCTTCAAGACTAGGTCGTTTTAGAATATTTGTAAATCTTGTCTAACCACTATAATTTCGGATATGTTTTAGAAATTCGTTTTTTGAAACGCAACATGTCTTAGAAATCACTTTGTGTGTCTCTTCAAAACTAGGTCGGTTTAGAATATTTAAAAATCTTGTCTAACCACTATAATTTCGGATATGTTTTAGAAATTCGTTTTTTGAAACGAAATGGCTCTAAATGCCAAATTCAACCACTATAATTTCGGATATGTTTTAGAAATTTTTTTTTGAAACGCAACATGTCTTAGAAATGACTTTGTGTGTCTCTTCAAAACTAGGTCGTTTCAGAATATTTGAAAATCTTGTCTAACCACTATAATTTCGGATATGTTTTAGAAATTCGTTTTTTGAAACGCAACATGTCTTAGAAATGACTTTGTGTGTCTCTTCAAAACTAGGTCGTTTTAGAATATTTGAAAATCTTGTCTAACCACTATAATTTCGGATATGTTTTAGAAATTCGTTTTTTGAAACGAAATGGCTCTAAATGCCAAATTCAACTACTATAATTTCGGATATGTTTTAGAAATTCGTTTTTTGAAACGCAACATGTCTTAGAAATGACTTTATGTGTCTCTTCAAAACTAGGTCGTTTTAGAATATTTAAAAATATTGTCTTACCATTATAATTTCGGATATGTTTTAGAAATTCGTTTTTTGAAACGCAACATGTCTTAGAAATGACTTTGTGTGTCTCTTCAAGACTAGGTCGTTTTAGAATATTTGTAAATCTTGTCTAACCACTATAATTTCGGATATGTTTTAGAAATTCGTTTTTTGAAACGCAACATGTCTTAGAAATGACTTTGTGTGTCTCTTCAAAACTAGGTCGTTTTAGAATATTTAAAAATCTTGTCTAACCACTAAAATTTCGGATATGTTTCAGAAATTCGTTTTTTGAAACGAAATGGCTCTAAATGTCAAACTCAACCACTATAATTTCGGATATGTTTTAGAAATTCGTTTTTTGAAACGCAACATGTCTTAGAAATGACTTTGTGTGTCTCTTCAAAACTAGGTCGTTTTAGAATATTTAAAAATCTTGTTGTCGCTCCACGACTAGGCTAGTTTGGAACTAGTCCTCTCTGGAGCCACCAAATGTTGGCGCAGCTCAGAGGACGAAGAATGGATTCCTCGTTGCAACCACCAAATGTGGTTGCAGCTTATCGTGCTTTGAAAATAGGGAGGCCCTTTACCGGACGCTTTGTGGTAGGCCAGATCTGGTAGAGTGCATATGCGCCTACTTTGTCAGATCCGGTGGTACCGCGTCACTGGGAGGTTTTGGCCGGGCGGGGCCAAGGGGGAGGATAAAGGAAAGGGTGGAGGTTGGATGTTTCGGATTTGGCCGGGATTAATTTGGCCTCTGGCTATACTCACTCGACCTTCTATTTTGATCCTTCCTTGGTTGATCCTTCCTTGGTTGATCCTTCCTTGTGGGGGGGGCTGGTCCGGGATGTGATATTTTGGCTTGATTTAAAGTGTGCAGTCTTTCTTGAGAGTTCAGATGAGAGACATTTATTCATAGAATTTCTTAGGTTTTTATACATAATTTTTATCTCTAGCTACTATTTGTTCTCCCTTTCTCGCTCATGTGCGAGATCCGGGGAAAACACGTTTTTTTTCTATATTTCTACCCTTTGTTACTCATAGCGATAAGTTGCCTGCGCAACCCATCGCAATAAACATATTTGCCTCCTTGTGAGGTCTTGTCTACCCCAGAAGGGCGTAGCATAAGAGAGAGAGAAAAGAAAACAATTAGTTATTCTAAGCCAGGCGGGCAAACGAGGGATGATTATTTACACGCTCGCAGGCGTGTTATCTTTTCCCTTTGTTTATTGCCCTAATGAGCTCCTAACGAGCTCTTACTCATATTTCTCCTACTCTGTGTCATTCCACCGGAATAAGCTCCGGTGCAATAAACAACCTACGTAGCATCTGTTTTGTTTATCTTTCCTTTCCTTTATCTTTCCGGCGGAAAGCCGGGGAATAATGTTGTTTCCTGACTATTCATGATAGAGCGTGGTCTAAACACCCGCTCTATCGTTCCGCGATGAATCGCGGTCTTAATGCATGACCTGTGCGGCGACATACCGGCCCTCGTAAATCGCGTAAGGCAGATTTACCAATTGAGCTGTGCCGCATCTGTTTCTAATTATTTCTTCAATACTTCTGATGCCGAATTGTTTCATTATAATTCTACAATATCCATTCATTTTTCTTTTTGTTTCAACTTGAAGGTATACAAATCAAATTCGATTTACTATGAGTGGATGATTCATGGTTGAATAACGTAAACCATTTGAACGTATTCGTTTGCCTATGGATTTATTTTTTAAGTGTTGCAAATACAATGCGATCTTATCCTTTTCTGTGTTTCAATCATTTACAGCTTAGTGCTTCATCAATTCATCTATACGACTTCTTACTCTCACAGGAGTATATTCATTTCTTTAATATTTCTTCTTTCCATAGAAGTGTCCTGAATTACAAATCATTAATACATTCAACGTGTTTTTAACAGAACGATTTTCAATTCGAAGTTGTGTTTTTTTTTATTTAGCATATGTCTGGTTCTACCGGTTGACCTCCTCAATGCTTGGTCCTTGATTCATCTTGGCTCTGGCGCGAGCTTACATCTATTTGGCTGCTTCTTTCGGATATGATGCTAGGTTCGCAGCTTGTCCTCCTCAATGCTTGGTCCTTAAAGTGCAGTGTCCTCTATTTGGTGTCTGTTCGGTAGATTGTTCATTCTTATACGAACGACCGGTTCCGCTGTAGCTCTGGGTCTAGAGCGAGTTCCTTGTCTGCAGCAGCGGAAGTAGATAATACCGCTCAAAATTATAATTATCCCTATCAACAGGACTGCATTCCTCCAATGATGCTTGGACTCGGGATGAAACGGATCGATGCTGTTGTATACATTTATTATTCCATTGTCCTTGTATGGATTATCGGGTTTTGGTTCTAATGTGTCGTTCACGGATGTGTTGTTGAATCCATCCGATAAGTGCTCCATCATCTGATATGTTGATTTGAAGTACGTTACCTTTTTCACATTTATGCCGTTTAGTTTTCCATATATTGTTTTGCCTTTGGATTGTATGCGACAATCCGGTTGCAAGGTTACCACAGCCGCATCATATGGTGGTGACATTACCACGATGTCGCAGTGTATAACTACTCCTTTTGCTTCAGAGGTATAATATAAGACCGTGTTAGGCGTGGACAGCGTCTCCAATACGGTGTAAGGAGCGGTTAATATTTTCGTGGTACATTTACGGGTACTCGCAATATGCATTAAAACAGCTGCTACGCAATCCACTTCCTTACTTAGTTCTGGCTGAACTGTTATAAAATGTGTATCGTTCATTGTTGCGGCCTACGGCTATGCGTTCGTGTTCTGCGACAATAATTGACCCGTTCTGAATATGTGGAATAGCTATTATTTTGAATACTTCAAATTCAATCTTATTGATAATAACACTGGTCATAGTAATTATCACGGATCCGTTGATTACGTGTGTATTGTATTTAACAGCTGATGGGTGATCTAGGACAGTGTATCCTGCTGGTAATGCTTGGGAAATATTTTTTCTCGTTTGGGTCAGTTCATCGAGTGACAAAGGAAACGTGTGAATTTTCCTATATCTATTCAATGTTCCGTCGATAACTTCCCGTGCCAATATCGTAGTTTCTAGCATCGTCGTTCGTAATTTTTGAGCCTTGTCCGCGGAGTATAATTGCTTTAATTGAGTCATGTCCTTGTACAATTTGTAGTATCTCTCGTTCAACTGCTCTCCCATTTTGGACGCCTTGGTATTCATTTTTACCATTGACTGCGATACTTGAGGAATCTTTTCGTCTTCGTGAATTCGCATTGCTTGTAGCTCGTTTTCCATGTCGTCGCTACCAAATATCAAATCCGCCAAAAAACCGAAGAATCCTTTGCTTCGTTTGGTTCTCGTTGTCTGCTTGATCTCATCAATCGCGTCATCGCATAAACGCTCAACAGATGTTGTAATTTGCTCTAGTAGAGAGTCTTCGATGACAAACTCAATGTCTTTCATTGCTGTCGTTAAGTTACTTCGTATGGAGTTAATTGATTTGATGTCTTCACTGGGAATCGTATTTGTTTGAATATTTGTTTGCCATATGCCTCTACGCAGTAAACACGTTCCTTGGTGATCAAACATTAATCCGTCACTGTCGATGGGTTTTATTGATATAGCGTTGATTAGAGTGAACGACATTATGATCGTCATTATAATTTTCATTAGGTTCGAAAGGTTGAACTGGGATGTAGGAACGCCTTTTGTTATAGCCCTGTTTCGTCTTCTTTTTTGCTTTGATTTTGTTGGATGATTTCCTTTACTTGAGATCGTTGCATTTCTTTCCTCGGATGAAGATATCAGCATCACGTTGTTGTGACTTCTCATAGGTTCTTCGACTGTTTCTTGAGAACGATCTTGAATTCGTGTTGGATGTCCGATATGAAATTCGTTCGCCGAAAAGTGTGCAGCCATCATGTTTCTTAATTCTTCGTCTCGTTGAAGCCGTGCATTTCCATGGGAAGAGGCTGGAATCTCGTATTTAATCTCAGATTTAACATTTCCAAAGATAAACCAGCCTATTTTACTTCTTACTGCTGGTTCATTGTCGCCTCTTCTTCTGGTTTCCATGGCGGTGAGTAAATGGCTGTGACTCAGCCCTATCAAAATCGTCGGTTTTGCTAATTCATAGCTCTTGATCGGAAGGTCCCTTAGATATGGATATCTCAATGCCATCGCCTCGTAGTCCAATGTTTGAGTTGGAAGCTGTAAATTTCTAATGGTCCTTACTCCGTCGAGTCGGTAAGACTTTCTGGAAGACCCTTGAATTCGAACTTGGACTATTCTGCTGTTAATTTCGTTCCGAGACACGTCTTGTGTCCATTTCAGTTGTAGTGGTTCTTCTCTTCCGTGAAGGTCTAAAGAGTTTGCCATTTCCTCATCCAGCAATGTCAGGGAAGACCCTGTGTCCAGGAAGGCATATGTATCGACTGAATGCCTTCTGTTCTGAAGCGTTACCGGAATGACTTGGTAGTACTTATCATTTGCTGGGGATTTGTGAATGTTACAATTGGCTTCAAGCGGGACTGTCGTGGACGTACCATGAGCGGTTGGTTCTGTTGGTTTTGAGTGTAGCATTCTGTGGTGGTGTTTGTTGCACCCATTCAAACCGCACCTTCCGGTACGTCTGCAATCTTTAACCATATGAGCTGTACCAAGGCATCCGAAACATATTTTTCGTTGGACTGCCAATTGACATCTTTTCTGGATGTTCGAATTCTTAAATTCCGTGCAATCAAAAATTTTATGGTTATTCGAGCAAACCGGACATTTCATACGTGGCATCTCTTGATGGACGTTCGCTTGGTTTCTAGTTACTGTTGGTAGAGAAGAGACCATATTCCTCATTTTTCTGGCGTGAGGTTTCAGCCAGTTGCTCAATTCTTCTAGAGATGGAACATCACCATTCATCATCCTGTTGCGTGTCCACTCTATTTGCAAGTTGTAGGGAAGTCTCTTTATTAGGTCTTCTATTAACCGTGCATCTAGTAGGTAACCTCTTTGGTTTATAACCGTCATATTTGCCACCATATTTTCTAGGGCATCAGACATTTCGATTATTACCGATCTACTCTCTTTTTTAAGTTTTTGTAGATCGTGCAGTAGTTCCTCATATATGAATTTCGGGTCTCCGAAATTTTCCCCTAATCTCTCCATTATGCTCGGAACATTTTCTGAGTTTATAAATAGTTGCTGCACGCTTTTAGCCGCGCGTCCTTCCAGCGCAGCCTCAAGTCTGGAGAGATTTTCATGATTGGAAAACGCACATTCTCTCGTGCTGACTTCGTAAATCCTTTTGAATTTCGGCCAATCCTTTGGTGACCCGCTGAATTTTGGCAAGGGAGTCAAAGCTTGCCTTTTCATAAAAATAGAAAAATCACCGGGATGTGGAGCTGGTACAATTGCTCTTTGGTCCCAACTGGTTGATGAGAGCAGAGATTGAGGGGTTGCCTGTATGTTAGATTCTCTTGCCGGCACATGTAATGGAGTACTTGGTAGCTCTGTTCGCTGTGGTGATGTCGCCCTTGCGACTAAAGTGTTGATTGAGGCCTTCATTTCGGCCATTTCGCCTTTAATATTAGTTATGCTGGTCCGATCGCTGGCATGCATTTCAGCTAATCGGGTTATTAAATTTGTGAGTTCTTCAATTTGTTTCTGCTCCCTTGAATTATTTGTGGCGGCAGGCGCTATAGGTGTCCGTGGAAGTGCATGTGCTCCTTGTTCGTTAATTCCTTCGGTGGGGTTACACAGCGAGCAAACCAAGTAGCCTTCTTCTGTTGTCGGCGTGTAACCTACACACGTGTTATGATAATTATTCTTACAGTCTCGGCATTGAACCAAATTATCCGGATCAATCTTCTTATTGCATGCAAAGCAGCATGGGCGGGAAGATCTCGTGAAACTTGATTTCATATTGCTCGGTGAAGCGCCTAGTTACCTTTACTCTTTGTTTAACTTTATTTAGTGCGTAAGTGGCGAGGCGCCTGGTTGCCTTCGCCTTTAGTGCTCCTATAATCTAAGGAACTGGAGTTCCCTAGATGCTTGCTATGAAGGCAAGACTTTTCGCTCGTCCTCTCTCGAGCGCTTCGTGATTAATCTAGGGAACTTATTTCCCTAGATGTCGGCAATTGAGGCCTGAGAATCACGGTTTAAATTTATTAAAGCCAGGGATCTATTTCCCTGGACTTGGTTGGTCTCTTATGGGCTAAGCCCCTTTGCGTGAACAAATCCCGGCTAGGGCAGCCACAAAACTTCAACCTCTTCCGGCTCCAGTGCGGTCCGGTGAAGCGAAGCAAATGGTCTGCTTTTCGGATTGGGATTTGTTCCTTTTGGTTATACCTTTTATAGCGTGGCGCCTGGTTGCCAACGCTTGGGTGTATCCGGATTCTGATGCGTGACGCCTGGTTGTCAACGCTTGGTGGATTTTCGGATCACGAATTGAACTTTGAACTACGAACTTTGATTTTGAACTAACGAATTAGACTTCTGATTTGAACTGTTTGATTTGAACTGTGAAATTGAACTGTGAAATTGAACTAACTGATTTGAACTGTGAAATTGAACTGTTTGATTTGAACTGTGAAATTGAACTGTTTGATTTGAACTGTGAAATTGAACTGACTTCATTCCGTCCTGACTTAGACTATATATACAATTTTTAAGGGAGAGAACAATCTCCCTTTCCTATTCTCACAGATAACCAACCACGTGGTTATCTGCCCTCGAATTTCTCAGCGTGGGATTTTTCCCAGCTGTTTCCTACTCAGATAGCCGAAACACATCGGTTATCTGTATTTACCACATGGAACCTTTTCCACTTGTTTGTGGCCCTATGCTTCTCCCGTCATTCGCGCTTATCTCTGGTGCGCCGAAGAGGACGGGTCCTAAACAAATTAGTGCGCTTCGCGCATGTTTACGCCTATCGTAAAACATATGCCTGATTATTTTTCCCGCCTGTTCTGTGCGGTCCTAATCTAATCTACCAGCGTGAGAATTTCTGTTTCTCTTCCTCCACTACGCCACCGCGTAGAGTCCCAAACAAACATATGCCCTAAATTGCGTGCGTCATAAATTTACGCCGCTTGTCTGAAGCTATACAAAAGGAAAAGAAAGGGATGAATCACATGGCCGTATCTGGTGATTCATTGGGCTATAAATTTTCTATGCGCTCGTTTGCACTTCAATAACATTATTTTGTTTATTGGCCGGCCTTGCTATCTAAATTGGGTCCGTAACAGCTCCAAACGTTGCTAAATGTTCGTCTTCCGGCCCTCGTGACCGGATTACTGGTGTATGACGAGGCGCCTGGTTGCCTTCGTCCAACTATGCCTGACTGGCGGTCAGTCCGCTGGACCTAGTTTTTTTAGTTTTTCGTTGCCTTTCTTGGAATTCCCTTCATACCGTCTTCAACGGACTGGGTTTGTCCGTCTTTCAGGACCAAATTTCTGTTTCTTGAGATGCGCAATCTGCCTCTTGGCTAGCTGGTGGTCGTCCGGGATGTGATATTTTGGCTTGATTTAAAAGTGTGCAGTCTTTCTTGAGAGTTCAGATGAGAGTGATTCATTCATAGAAATTCTTAGGTTTTTATACATAATTTTTATCTCTAGCTACTATTTGTTCTCCCTTTCTCGCTCATGTGCGAGATCCGGGGAAAACACGTGTTTTTTCTATATTTCTACCCTTTGTTACTCATAGCGATAAGTTGCCTGCGCAACCCATCGCAATAAACATATTTGCCTCCTTGTGAGGTCTTGTCTATCCCAGAAAGGCGTAGCATAAAAGAGAGAGAGAGAAGAAAACAATTAGTTATTCTAAGCCAGGCGGGCAAACGAGGGATGATTATTTACACGCTCGCAGGCGTGTTATCTTTTCCCTTTGTTTATTGCCCTAATGAGCTCCTAACGAGCTCTTACTCATATTTCTCCTACTCTGTGTCATTCCACCGGAATAAGCTCCGGTGCAATAAACAACCTACGCAGCATCTGTTTTGTTTATCTTTCCTTTCCTTTATCTTTCCGGCGGAAAGCCGGGGAATAATGTTGTTTCCTGACTATTCATGATAGAGCGTGATCTAAACACCCGCTCTATCGTTCCGCGATGAATCGCGGTCTTAATGCATGACCTGTGCGGCGAAACAACATGTCTTAGAAATGACTTTGTGTGTCTCTTCAAAACTAGGTCGTTTTAGAATATATGAAAATCTTGTCTAAACACTATAATTCGGATATGTTTTAGAAATTCGTTTTTTGAAACAAAATGGCTCTAAATGGTCAACTCAACCACTATAATTTCGGATATGTTTTAGAAATTCGTTTTTTGAAACGAAATGGCTCTAATTGCCAAACTCAACCACTATAATTTCGGATATGTTTTAGAAATTCGTTTTTTGAAACAAAATGGCTCTAAATGATCAACTCAACCACTATAATTTCGGATATGTTTTAGAAATTCGTTTTTTGAAACGAAATGGCTCTAAATGATCAACTCAACCACTATAATTTCGGATATGTTTTAGAAATTCGTTTTTTGAAACGAAATGGCTCTATTTGCCAAACTCAACCACTATAATTTCGGATATGTTTTAGAAATTCGTTTTTTGATACGCAACATGTCTTAGAAATGACTTTGTGTGTCTCTTCAAAACTAGGTCGTTTTAGAATATATGAAAAATTTTGTCTAACCACTATAATTTCGGATATGTTTTAGAAATTCGTTTTTTGAAACGGAATGGCTCTAAATGCCAAACTCAACCACTATAATTTCGGATATGTTTTAGAAATTCGTTTTTTGGAACGAAATGGCTCTATTTGCCAAACCCAACCACTATAATTTCGGATATGTTTTAGAAATTCGTTTTTTGATACGCAACATGTCTTAGAAATGACTTTGTGTGTCTCTTCAAAACTAGGTCGTTTTAGAATATTTGAAAATCTCGTCTAACCACTATAATTTCGGATATGTTTTAGAAATTCGTTTTTTGAAACGGAATGGCTCTAAATGCCAAACTTAATCACTATAATTTCGGATATGTTTTAGAAATTCGTTTTTTGAAACGAAATGGCTCTAAATGCCAAACTCAACCACTATAATTTCGGATATGTTTTAGAAATTCGTTTTTTGAAACAAAATGGCTCTAAATGATCAACTCAACCACTATAATTTCGGATATGTTTTAGAAATTCGTTTTTTGAAACGAAATGGCTCTAATTGCCAAACTCAACCACTATAATTTCGGATATGTTTTAGAAATTCGTTTTTTGAAACGAAATGGCTCTAAATGCCAAACTCAACCACTATAATTTCGGATATGTTTTAGAAATTCGTTTTTTGAGACGAAATGGCTCTAAATGCCAAACTCAACCACTATAATTTCGGATATGTTTTAGAAATTCGTTTTTTGAAACAAAATGGCTCTAAATGATCAACTCAACCACTATAATTTCGGATATGTTTTAGAAATTCGTTTTTTGAAACAAAATGGCTCTAAATGCCAAACTCAACCACTATAATTTCGGATATGTTTTAGAAATTCGTTTTTTGAAACAAAATGGCTCTAAATGCCAAACTCAACCACTATAATTTCGGATATGTTTTAGAAATTCGTTTTTTGAAACGAAATGGCTCTATTTGCCAAACCCAACCACTATAATTTCGGATATGTTTTAGAAATTCGTTTTTTGATACGCAACATGTCTTAGAAATGACTTTGTGTGTCTCTTCAAAACTAGGTCGTTTTAGAATATTTGAAAATCTCGTCTAACCACTATAATTTCGGATATGTTTTAGAAATTCGTTTTTTGAAACGGAATGGCTCTAAATGCCAAACTTAATCACTATAATTTCGGATATGTTTTAGAAATTCGTTTTTTGAAACGGAATGGCTCTAAATGCCAAACTTAATCACTATAATTTCGGATATGTTTTAGAAATTCGTTTTTGAAACGAAATGGCTCTAATTGCCAAACTCAACCACTATAATTTCGGATATGTTTTAGAAATTCGTTTTTTGAAACAAAATGGCTCTAAATGGTCAACTCAACCACTATAATTTCGGATATGTTTTAGAAATTCGTTTTTTGATACGCAACATGTCTTAGAAATGACTTTGTGTGTCTCTTCAAAACTAGGTCGTTTTAGAATATTTGAAAATCTCGTCTAACCACTATAATTTCGGATATGTTTTAGAAATTCGTTTTTTGAAACGAAATGGCTCTAAATGCCAAACTCAACCACTATAATTTCGGATATGTTTTAGAAATTCGTTTTTTGAAACAAAATGGCTCTAAATGATCAACTCAACCACTGTAATTTCGGATATGTTTTAGAAATTCGTTTTTTGAAACGAAATGGCTCTAATTGCCAAACTCAACCACTATAATTTCGGATATGTTTTAGAAATTCGTTTTTTGAAACGAAATGGCTCTATTTGCCAAACTCAACCACTATAATTACGGATATGTTTTAGAAATTCGTTTTTTGATACGCAACATGTCTTAGAAATGACTTTGTGTGTCTCTTCAAAACTAGGTCGTTTTAGAATATATGAAAAATTTTGTCTAACCACTATAATTTCGGATATGTTTTAGAAATTCGTTTTTTGAAACGAAATGGCTCTAATTGCCAAACTCAACCACTATAATTTCGGATATGTTTTAGAAATTCGTTTTTTGAAACGAAATGGCTCTATTTGCCAAACTCAACCACTATAATTTCGGATATGTTTTAGAAATTCGTTTTTTGAAACGAAATGGCTCTATTTGCCAAACCCAACCACTATAATTTCGGATATGTTTTAGAAATTCGTTTTTTGATACGCAACATGTCTTAGAAATGACTTTGTGTGTCTCTTCAAAACTAGGTCGTTTTAGAATATTTGAAAATCTCGTCTAACCACTATAATTTCGGATATGTTTTAGAAATTCGTTTTTTGAAACGGAATGGCTCTAAATGCCAAACTTAATCACTATAATTTCGGATATGTTTTAGAAATTCGTTTTTTGAAACGGAATGGCTCTAAATGCCAAACTTAATCACTATAATTTCGGATATGTTTTAGAAATTCGTTTTTTGAAACGAAATGGCTCTAATTGCCAAACTCAACCACTATAATTTCGGATATGTTTTAGAAATTCGTTTTTTGAAACAAAATGGCTCTAAATGGTCAACTCAACCACTATATTTTCGGATATGTTTTAGAAATTCGTTTTTTGATACGCAACATGTCTTAGAAATGACTTTGTGTGTCTCTTCAAAACTAGGTCGTTTTAGAATATTTGAAAATCTCGTCTAACCACTATAATTTCGGATATGTTTTAGAAATTCGTTTTTTGAAACAAAATGGCTCTAAATGGTCAACTCAACCACTATAATTTCGGATATGTTTTAGAAATTCGTTTTTTGAAACGAAATGGCTCTAAATGCCAAACTCAACCACTATAATTTCGGATATGTTTTAGAAATTCGTTTTTTGAAACAAAATGGCTCTAAATGATCAACTCAACCACTATAATTTCGGATATGTTTTAGAAATTGGTTTTTTGAAACAAAATGGCTCTAAATGGTCAACTCAACCACTATAATTTCGGATATGTTTTAGAAATTCGTTTTTTGAAACGAAATGGCTCTATTTGCCAAACTCAACCACTATAATTTCGGATATGTTTTAGAAATTCGTTTTTTGAAACGGAATGGCTCTAAATGCCAAACTTAATCACTATAATTTCGGATATGTTTTAGAAATTCGTTTTTTGAAACGAAATGGCTCTAAATGCCAAACTCAACCACTATAATTTCGGATATGTTTTAGAAATTCGTTTTTTGAAACGCAACATGTCTTAGAAATGACTTTGTGTGTCTCTTCAAAACTAGGTCGTTTTAGAATATTTAAAAATCTTGTCTAACCACTATAATTTCGGATATGTTTTAGAAATTCGTTTTTTGAAACGAAATGGCTCTAAATGTCAAACTCAACCACTATAATTTCGGATATGTTTTAGAAATTCGTTTTTTGAAACGCAACATGTCTTAGAAATGACTTTGTGTGTCTCTTCAAAACTAGGTCGTTTTAGAATATTTGAAAATCTTGTCTAACCACTATAATTTCGGATATGTTTTAGAAATTCGTTTTTTGAAACGCAACATGTCTTAGTAATGACTTTGTGTGTCTCTTCAAAACTAGGTCGTTTTAGAATATTTAAAAATCTTGTTGTCGCTCCACGACTAGGCTAGTTTGGAACTAGTCCTCTCTGGAGCCACCAAATGTTGGCGCAGCTCAGAGGACGAGGAATGGATTCCTCGTTGCAACCACCAAATGTGGTTGCAGCTTATCGTGCTTTGAAAATAGGGAGGCCCTTTACCGGACGCTTTGTGGTAGGCCAGATCTGGTAGAGTGCATATGCGCCTACTTTGTCAGATCCGGTGGTACCGCGTCACTGGGAGGTTTTGGCCGGGCGGGGCCAAGGGGGAGGATAAAGGAAAGGGAGGAGGTTGGAAGTTTCGGATTTGGCCGGGATTAATTTGGCCTCTGGCTATACTCACTCGACCTTCTATTTTGATCCTTCCTTGGTTGATCCTTCCTTGGTTGATCCTTCCTTGTGGGGGGGGGCTGGTCTGGGATGTGATATTTTGGCTTGATTTAAAGTGTGCAGTCTTTCTTGAGAGTTCAGATGAGAGACATTTATTCATAGAATTTCTTAGGTTTTTATACATAATTTTTATCTCTAGCTACTATTTGTTCTCCCTTTCTCGCTCATGTGCGAGATCCGGGGAAAACACGTTTTTTTTCTATATTTCTACCCTTTGTTACTCATAGCGATAAGTTGCCTGCGCAACCCATCGCAATAAACATATTTGCCTCCTTGTGAGGTCTTGTCTACCCCAGAAGGGCGTAGCATAAGAGAGAGAGAAAAGAAAACAATTAGTTATTCTAAGCCAGGCGGGCAAACGAGGGATGATTATTTACACGCTCGCAGGCGTGTTATCTTTTCCCTTTGTTTATTGCCCTAATGAGCTCCTAACGAGCTCTTACTCATATTTCTCCTACTCTGTGTCATTCCACCGGAATAAGCTCCGGTGCAATAAACAACCTACGCAGCATCTGTTTTGTTTATCTTTCCTTTCCTTTATCTTTCCGGCGGAAAGCCGGGGAATAATGTTGATTCCTGACTATTCATGATAGAGCGTGATCTAAACACCCGCTCTATCGTTCCGCGATGAATCGCGGTCTTAATGCATGACCTGTGCGGCGACACAACATGTCTTAGAAATGACTTTGTGTGTCTCTTCAAAACTAGGTCGTTTTAGAATATATGAAAATCTTGTCTAAACACTATAATTCGGATATGTTTTAGAAATTCGTTTTTTGATACGCAACATGTCTTAGAAATGACTTTGTGTGTCTCTTCAAAACTAGGTCGTTTTAGAATATTTGAAAATCTCGTCTAACCACTATAATTTCGGATATGTTTTAGAAATTCGTTTTTTGAAACGAAATGGCTCTAAATGCCAAACTCAACCACTATAATTTCGGATATGTTTTAGAAATTCGTTTTTTGAAACAAAATGGCTCTATTTGCCAAACTCAACCACTATAATTTCGGATATGTTTTAGAAATTCGTTTTTTGAAACGATATGGCTCTATTTGCCAAACTCAACCACTATAATTTCGGATATGTTTTAGAAATTCGTTTTTTGATACGCAACATGTCTTAGAAATGACTTTGTGTGTCTCTTCAAAACTAGGTCGTTTTAGAATATATGAAAAATTTTGTCTAACCACTATAATTTCGGATATGTTTTAGAAATTCGTTTTTTGAAACGAAATGGCTCTAATTGCCAAACTCAACCACTATAATTTCGGATATGTTTTAGAAATTCGTTTTTTGAAACGAAATGGCTCTATTTGCCAAACTCAACCACTATAATTTCGGATATGTTTTAGAAATTCGTTTTTTGATACGCAACATGTCTTAGAAATGACTTTGTGTGTCTCTTCAAAACTAGGTCGTTTTAGAATATTTGAAAATCTCGTCTAACCACTATAATTTCGGATATGTTTTAGAAATTCGTTTTTTGAAATGGAATGGCTCTAAATGCCAAACTTAATCACTATAATTTCGGATATGTTTTAGAAATTCGTTTTTTGAAACGAAATGGCTCTAATTGCCAAACTCAACCACTATAATTTCGGATATGTTTTAGAAATTCGTTTTTTGAAACGAAATGGCTCTATTTGCCAAACTCAACCACTATAATTTCGGATATGTTTTAGAAATTCGTTTTTTGAAACGAAATGGCTCTAAATGCCAAACTCAACCACTATAATTTCGGATATGTTTTAGAAATTCGTTTTTTGAAACGAAATGGCTCTATTTGCCAAACTCAACCACTATAATTTCGGATATGTTTTAGAAATTCGTTTTTTGATACGCAACATGTCTTAGAAATGACTTTGTGTGTCTCTTCAAAACTAGGTCGTTTTAGAATATATGAAAATCTTGTCTAAACACTATTCTTCGGATATGTTTTAGAAATTCGTTTTTTGATACGCAACATGTCTTAGAAATGACTTTGTGTGTCTCTTCAAAACTAGGTCGTTTTAGAATATTTGAAAATCTCGTCTAACCACTATAATTTCGGATATGTTTTAGAAATTCGTTTTTTGAAACGAAATGGCTCTAAATGCCAAACTCAACCACTATAATTTCGGATATGTTTTAGAAATTCGTTTTTTGAAACAAAATGGCTCTATTTGCCAAACTCAACCACTATAATTTCGGATATGTTTTAGAAATTCGTTTTTTGAAACGATATGGCTCTATTTGCCAAACTCAACCACTATAATTTCGGATATGTTTTAGAAATTCGTTTTTTGATACGCAACATGTCTTAGAAATGACTTTGTGTGTCTCTTCAAAACTAGGTCGTTTTAGAATATATGAAAAATTTTGTCTAACCACTATAATTTCGGATATGTTTTAGAAATTCGTTTTTTGAAACGGAATGGCTCTAAATGCCAAACTCAACCACTATAATTTCGGATATGTTTTAGAAATTCGTTTTTTGAAACGAAATGGCTCTATTTGCCAAACCCAACCACTATAATTTCGGATATGTTTTAGAAATTCGTTTTTTGAAACGGAATGGCTCTAAATGCCAAACTTAATCACTATAATTTCGGATATGTTTTAGAAATTCGTTTTTTGAAACGAAATGGCTCTAAATGCCAAACTCAACCACTATAATTTCGGATATGTTTTAGAAATTCGTTTTTTGAAACGAAATGGCTCTAAATGCCAAACTTAATCACTATAATTTCGGATATGTTTTAGAAATTCGTTTTTTGAAACGAAATGGCTCTAATTGCCAAACTCAACCACTATAATTTCGGATATGTTTTAGAAATTCGTTTTTTGAAACAAAATGGCTCTAAATGCCAAACTCAACCACTATAATTTCGGATATGTTTTAGAAATTCGTTTTTTGAAACAAAATGGCTCTAAATGATCAACTCAACCACTATAATTTCGGATATGTTTTAGAAATTCGTTTTTTGAAACGAAATGGCTCTAAATGCCAAACTTAATCACTATAATTTCGGATATGTTTTAGAAATTCGTTTTTTGAAACGGAATGGCTCTAAATGCCAAACTTAATCACTATAATTTCGGATATGTTTTAGAAATTCGTTTTTTGAAACGAAATGGCTCTAAATGCCAAACTCAACCACTATAATTTCGGATATGTTTTAGAAATTCGTTTTTTGAAACAAAATGGCTCTAAATGATCAACTCAACCACTATAATTTCGGATATGTTTTAGAAATTCGTTTTTTGAAACGAAATGGCTCTAATTGCCAAACTCAACCACTATAATTTCGGATATGTTTTAGAAATTCGTTTTTTGATACGCAACATGTCTTAGAAATGACTTTGTGTGTCTCTTCAAAACTAGGTCGTTTTAGAATATATGAAAAATTTTGTCTAACCACTATAATTTCGGATATGTTTTAGAAATTCGTTTTTTGAAACGGAATGGCTCTAAATGCCAAACTCAACCACTATAATTTCGGATATGTTTTAGAAATTCGTTTTTTGAAACGAAATGGCTCTAAATGTCAAACTCAACCACTATAATTTCGGATATGTTTTAGAAATTCGTTTTTTGAAACGAAATGGCTCTAATTGCCAAACTCAACCACTATAATTTCGGATATGTTTTAGAAATTCGTTTTTTGAAACGAAATGGCTCTATTTGCCAAACTCAACCACTATAATTTCGGATATGTTTTAGAAATTCGTTTTTTGAAACGAATTGGCTCTAATTGCCAAACTCAACCACTATAATTTCGGATATGTTTTAGAAATTCGTTTTTTGAAACGAAATGGCTCTAAATGTCAAACTCAACCACTATAATTTCGGATATGTTTTAGAAATTCGTTTTTTGAAACGCAACATGTCTTAGAAATGACTTTGTGTGTCTCTTCAAAACTAGGTCGTTTTAGAATATTTGAAAATCTTGTCTAACCACTATAATTGCGGATATGTTTTAGAAATTCGTTTTTTGAAACGCAACATGTCTTAGTAATGACTTTGTGTGTCTCTTCAAAACTAGGTCGTTTTAGAATATTTAAAAATCTTGTTGTCGCTCCACGACTATGCTAGTTTGGAACTAGTCCTCTCTGGAGCCACCAAATGTTGGCGCAGCTCAGAGGACGAGGAATGGATTCCTCGTTGCAACCACCAAATGTGGTTGCAGCTTATCGTGCTTTGAAAATAGGGAGGCCCTTTACCGGACGCTTTGTGGTAGGCCAGATCTGGTAGAGTGCATATGCGCCTACTTTGTCAGATCCGGTGGTACCGCGTCACTGGGAGGTTTTGGCCGGGCGGGGCCAAGGGGGAGGATAAAGGAAAGGGAGGAGGTTGGAAGTTTCGGATTTGGCCGGGATTAATTTGGCCTCTGGCTATACTCACTCGACCTTCTATTTTGATCCTTCCTTGGTTGATCCTTCCTTGGTTGATCCTTCCTTGTGGGGGGGGGCTGGTCTGGGATGTGATATTTTGGCTTGATTTAAAGTGTGCAGTCTTTCTTGAGAGTTCAGATGAGAGACATTTATTCATAGAATTTCTTAGGTTTTTATACATAATTTTTATCTCTAGCTACTATTTGTTCTCCCTTTCTCGCTCATGTGCGAGATCCGGGGAAAACACGTTTTTTTTCTATATTTCTACCCTTTGTTACTCATAGCGATAAGTTGCCTGCGCAACCCATCGCAATAAACATATTTGCCTCCTTGTGAGGTCTTGTCTACCCCAGAAGGGCGTAGCATAAGAGAGAGAGAAAAGAAAACAATTAGTTATTCTAAGCCAGGCGGGCAAACGAGGGATGATTATTTACACGCTCGCAGGCGTGTTATCTTTTCCCTTTGTTTATTGCCCTAATGAGCTCCTAACGAGCTCTTACTCATATTTCTCCTACTCTGTGTCATTCCACCGGAATAAGCTCCGGTGCAATAAACAACCTACGCAGCATCTGTTTTGTTTATCTTTCCTTTCCTTTTTTTTCCGGCGGAAAGCCGGGGAATAATGTTGTTTCCTGACTATTCATGATAGAGCGTGATCTAAACACCCGCTCTATCGTTCCGCGATGAATCGCGGTCTTAATGCATGACCTGTGCGGCGACACAACATGTCTTAGAAATGACTTTGTGTGTCTCTTCAAAACTAGGTCGTTTTAGAATATATGAAAATCTTGTCTAAACACTATAATTCGGATATGTTTTAGAAATTCGTTTTTTGATACGCAACATGTCTTAGAAATGACTTTGTGTGTCTCTTCAAAACTAGGTCGTTTTAGAATATTTGAAAATCTCGTCTAACCACTATAATTTCGGATATGTTTTAGAAATTCGTTTTTTGAAACGAAATGGCTCTAAATGCCAAACTCAACCACTATAATTTCGGATATGTTTTAGAAATTCGTTTTTTGAAACGATATGGCTCTATTTGCCAAACTCAACCACTATAATTTCGGATATGTTTTAGAAATTCGTTTTTTGATACGCAACATGTCTTAGAAATGACTTTGTGTGTCTCTTCAAAACTAGGTCGTTTTAGAATATATGAAAAATTTTGTCTAACCACTATAATTTCGGATATGTTTTAGAAATTCGTTTTTTGAAACGAAATGGCTCTATTTGCCAAACTCAACCACTATAATTTCGGATATGTTTTAGAAATTCGTTTTTTGAAACGAAATGGCTCTATTTGCCAAACTCAACCACTATAATTTCGGATATGTTTTAGAAATTCGTTTTTTGATACGCAACATGTCTTAGAAATGACTTTGTGTGTCTCTTCAAAACTAGGTCGTTTTAGAATATATGAAAAATTTTGTCTAACCACTATAATTTCGGATATGTTTTAGAAATTCGTTTTTTGAAACGGAATGGCTCTAAATGCCAAACTCAACCACTATAATTTCGGATATGTTTTAGAAATTCGTTTTTTGATACGCAACATGTCTTAGAAATGACTTTGTGTGTCTCTTCAAAACTAGGTCGTTTTAGAATATTTGAAAATCTCGTCTAACCACTATAATTTCGGATATGTTTTAGAAATTCGTTTTTTGAAACGGAATGGCTCTAATTGCCAAACTCAACCACTATAATTTCGGATATGTTTTAGAAATTCGTTTTTTGAAACGAAATGGCTCTATTTGCCAAACCCAACCACTATAATTTCGGATATGTTTTAGAAATTCGTTTTTTGATACGCAACATGTCTTAGAAATGACTTTGTGTGTCTCTTCAAAACTAGGTCGTTTTAGAATATTTGAAAATCTCGTCTAACCACTATAATTTCGGATATGTTTTAGAAATTCGTTTTTTGAAACGGAATGGCTCTAAATGCCAAACTTAATCACTATAATTTCGGATATGTTTTAGAAATTCGTTTTTTGAAACAAAATGGCTCTAAATGATCAACTCATCCACTATAATTTCGGATATGTTTTAGAAATTCGTTTTTTGAAACGAAATGGCTCTAAATGCCAAACTCAACCACTATAATTTCGGATATGTTTTAGAAATTCGTTTTTTGAAACAAAATGGCTCTAAATGATCAACTCAACCACTGTAATTTCGGATATGTTTTAGAAATTCGTTTTTTGAAACGAAATGGCTCTAATTGCCAAACTCAACCACTATAATTTCGGATATGTTTTAGAAATTCGTTTTTTGAAACGAAATGGCTCTATTTGCCAAACTCAACCACTATAATTTCGGATATGTTTTAGAAATTCGTTTTTTGAAACGAAATGGCTCTAATTGCCAAACTCAACCACTATAATTTCGGATATGTTTTAGAAATTCGTTTTTTGAAACGAAATGGCTCTATTGCCAAACTCAACCACTATAATTTCGGATATGTTTTAGAAATTCGTTTTTTGAAACGAAATGGCTCTATTTGCCAAACCCAACCAGTATAATTTCGGATATGTTTTAGAAATTCGTTTTTTGATACGCAACATGTCTTAGAAATGACTTTGTGTGTCTCTTCAAAACTAGGTCGTTTTAGAATATTTGAAAATCTCGTCTAACCACTATAATTTCGGATATGTTTTAGAAATTCGTTTTTTGAAACGGAATGGCTCTAAATGCCAAACTTAATCACTATAATTTCGGATATGTTTTAGAAATTCGTTTTTTGAAACGAAATGGCTCTAAATGCCAAACTCAACCACTATAATTTCGGATATGTTTTAGAAATTCGTTTTTTGAAACGAAATGGCTCTATTTGCCAAACCCAACCACTATAATTTCGGATATGTTTTAGAAATTCGTTTTTTGATACGCAACATGTCTTAGAAATGACTTTGTGTGTCTCTTCAAAACTAGGTCGTTTTAGAATATATGAAAAATTTTGTCTAACCACTATAATTTCGGATATGTTTTAGAAATTCGTTTTTTGAAACGGAATGCCTCTAAATGCCAAACTCAACCACTATAATTTCGGATATGTTTTAGAAATTCGTTTTTTGAAACGAAATGGCTCTATTTGCCAAACCCAACCACTATAATTTCGGATATGTTTTAGAAATTCGTTTTTTGATACGCAACATGTCTTAGAAATGACTTTGTGTGTCTCTTCAAAACTAGGTCGTTTTAGAATATTTGAAAATCTCGTCTAACCACTATAATTTCGGATATGTTTTAGAAATTCGTTTTTTGAAACGGAATGGCTCTAAATGCCAAACTTAATCACTATAATTTCGGATATGTTTTAGAAATTCGTTTTTTGAAACAAAATGGCTTTAAATGATCAACTCATCCACTATAATTTCGGATATGTTTTAGAAATTCGTTTTTTGAAACGAAATGGCTCTAAATGCCAAACTCAACCACTATAATTTCGGATATGTTTTAGAAATTCGTTTTTTGAAACAAAATGGCTCTAAATGATCAACTCAACCACTGTAATTTCGGATATGTTTTAGAAATTCGTTTTTTGAAACGAAATGGCTCTAATTGCCAAACTCAACCACTATAATTTCGGATATGTTTTAGAAATTGGTTTTTTGAAACGAAATGGCTCTATTTGCCAAACTCAACTACTATAATTTCGGATATGTTTTAGAAATTCGTTTTTTGAAACGAAATGGCTCTATTGCCAAACTCAACCACTATAATTTCGGATATGTTTTAGAAATTCGTTTTTTGAAACGAAATGGCTCTATTTGCCAAACCCAACCACTATAATTTCGGATATGTTTTAGAAATTCGTTTTTTGATACGCAACATGTCTTAGAAATGACTTTGTGTGTCTCTTCAAAACTAGGTCGTTTTAGAATATTTGAAAATCTCGTCTAACCACTATAATTTCGGATATGTTTTAGAAATTCGTTTTTTGAAACGGAATGGCTCTAAATGCCAAACTTAATCACTATAATTTCGGATATGTTTTAGAAATTCGTTTTTTGAAACGAAATGGCTCTAAATGCCAAACTCAACCACTATAATTTCGGATATGTTTTAGAAATTCGTTTTTTGAAACGAAATGGCTCTATTTGCCAAACCCAACCACTATAATTTCGGATATGTTTTAGAAATTCGTTTTTTGATACGCAACATGTCTTAGAAATGACTTTGTGTGTCTCTTCAAAACTAGGTCGTTTTAGAATATTTGAAAATCTCGTCTAACCACTATAATTTCGGATATGTTTTAGAAATTCGTTTTTTGAAACGGAATGGCTCTAAATGCCAAACTTAATCACTATAATTTCGGATATGTTTTAGAAATTCGTTTTTTGAAACGAAATGGCTCTAAATGCCAAACTCAACCACTATAATTTCGGATATGTTTTAGAAATTCGTTTTTTGAAACAAAATGGCTCTAAATGATCAACTCTACCACTATGATTTCGGATATGTTTTAGAAATTCGTTTTTTGAAACGAAATGGCTCTAATTGCCAAACTCAACCACTATAATTTCGGATATGTTTTAGAAATTCGTTTTTTGAAACAAAATGGCTCTAAATGCCAAACTCAACCACTATAATTTCGGATATGTTTTAGAAATTCGTTTTTTGAAACAAAATGGCTCTAAATGATCAACTCAACCACTATAATTTCGGATATGTTTTAGAAATTCGTTTTTTGAAACGAAATTGCTCTAATTGCCAAACTCAACCACTATAATTTCGGATATGTTTTAGAAATTCGTTTTTTGAAACGAAATGGCTCTATTTGCCAAACTCAACCACTATAATTTCGGATATGTTTTAGAAATTCGTTTTTTGATACGCAACATGTCTTAGAAATGACTTTGTGTGTCTCTTCAAAACTAGGTCGTTTTAGAATATATGACAAATTTTGTCTAACCTCTATAATTTCGGATATGTTTTAGAAATTCGTTTTTTGAAACGGAATGGCTCTAAATGCCAAACTCAACCACTATAATTTCGGATATGTTTTAGAAATTCGTTTTTTGAAACGAAATGGCTCTATTTGCCAAACCCAACCACTATAATTTCGGATATGTTTTAGAAATTCGTTTTTTGATACGCAACATGTCTTAGAAATGACTTTGTGTGTCTCTTCAAAACTAGGTCGTTTTAGAATATTTGAAAATCTCGTCTAACCACTATAATTTCGGATATGTTTTAGAAATTCGTTTTTTGAAACGGAATGGCTCTAAATGCCAAACTTAATCACTATAATTTCGGATATGTTTTAGAAATTCGTTTTTTGAAACGGAATGGCTCTAAATGCCAAACTTAATCACTATAATTTCGGATATGTTTTAGAAATTCGTTTTTTGAAACGAAATGGCTCTAATTGCCAAACTCAACCACTATAATTTCGGATATGTTTTAGAAATTCGTTTTTTGAAACAAAATGGCTCTAAATGGTCAACTCAACCACTATAATTTCGGATATGTTTTAGAAATTCGTTTTTTGATACGCAACATGTCTTAGAAATGACTTTGTGTGTCTCTTCAAAACTAGGTCGTTTTAGAATATATGAAAAATTTTGTCTAACCACTATAATTTCGGATATGTTTTAGAAATTCGTTTTTTGAAACGAAATGGCTCTAATTGCCAAACTCAACCACTATAATTTCGGATATGTTTTAGAAATTCGTTTTTTGAAACGAAATGGCTCTATTTGCCAAACTCAACCACTATAATTTCGGATATGTTTTAGAAATTCGTTTTTTGATACGCAACATGTCTTAGAAATGACTTTGTGTGTCTCTTCAAAACTAGTTCGTTTTAGAATATTTGAAAATCTCGTCTAACCACTATAATTTCGGATATGTTTTAGAAATTCGTTTTTTGAAACGAAATGGCTCTAATTGACAAACTCAACCACTATAATTTCGGATATGTTTTAGAAATTCGTTTTTTGAAACGAAATGGCTCTAAATGCCAAACTCAACCACTATAATTTCGGATATGTTTTAGAAATTCGTTTTTTGAAACGAAATGGCTCTATTTGCCAAACTCAACCACTATAATTTCGGATATGTTTTAGAAATTCGTTTTTTGATACGCAACATGTCTTAGAAATGACTTTGTGTGTCTCTTCAAAACTAGGTCGTTTTAGAATATATGAAAATCTCGTCTAACCACTATAATTTCGGATATGTTTTAGAAATTCGTTTTTTGAAACGAAATGGCTCTAATTGCCAAACTCAACCACTATAATTTCGGATATGTTTTAGAAATTCGTTTTTTGAAACGAAATGGCTCTATTTGCCAAACTCAACCACTATAATTTCGGATATGTTTTAGAAATTCGTTTTTTGATACGCAACATGTCTTAGAAATGACTTTGTGTGTCTCTTCAAAACTAGGTCGTTTTAGAATATTTGAAAATCTCGTCTAACCACTATAATTTCGGATATGTTTTAGAAATTCGTTTTTTGAAACGGAATGGCTCTAAATGCCAAACTTAATCACTATAATTTCGGATATGTTTTAGAAATTCGTTTTTTGAAACGAAATGGCTCTATATGCCAAACTCAACCACTATAATTTCGGATATGTTTTAGAAATTCGTTTTTTGAAACAAAATGGCTCTAAATGATCAACTCAACCACTATAATTTCGGATATGTTTTAGAAATTCGTTTTTTGAAACGAAATGGCTCTATTTGCCAAACCCAACCACTATAATTTCGGATATGTTTTAGAAATTCGTTTTTTGATACGCAACATGTCTTAGAAATGACTTTGTGTGTCTCTTCAAAACTAGGTCGTTTTAGAATATTTGAAAATCTCGTCTAACCACTATAATTTCGGATATGTTTTAGAAATTCGTTTTTTGAAACGGAATGGCTCTAAATGCCAAACTTAATCACTATAATTTCGGATATGTTTTAGAAATTCGTTTTTTGAAACGAAATGGCTCTAATTGCCAAACTCAACCACTATAATTTCGGATATGTTTTAGAAATTCGTTTTTTGAAACGATATGGCTCTATTTGCCAAACTCAACCACTATAATTTCGGATATGTTTTAGAAATTCGTTTTTTGATACGCAACATGTTTTAGAAATGACTTTGTGTGTCTCTTCAAAACTAGGTCGTTTTAGAATATATGAAAAATTTTGTCTAACCACTATAATTTCGGATATGTTTTAGAAATTCGTTTTTTGAAACGAAATGGCTCTAAATGCCAAACTCAACCACTATAATTTCGGATATGTTTTAGAAATTCGTTTTTTGAAACAAAATGGCTCTAAATGATCAACTCAACCACTGTAATTTCGGATATGTTTTAGAAATTCGTTTTTTCAAACGAAATGGCTCTAATTGCCAAACTCAACCACTATAATTTCGGATATGTTTTAGAAATTCGTTTTTTGAAACGATATGGCTCTATTTGCCAAACTCAACCACTATAATTTCGGATATGTTTTAGAAATTCGTTTTTTGATACGCAACATGTCTTAGAAATGACTTTGTGTGTCTCTTCAAAACTAGGTCGTTTTAGAATATATGAAAAATTTTGTCTAACCACTATAATTTCGGATATGTTTTAGAAATTCGTTTTTTGAAACGAAATGGCTCTATTTGCCAAACTCAACCACTATAATTTCGGATATGTTTTAGAAATTCGTTTTTTGAAACGAAATGGCTCTATTTGCCAAACTCAACCACTATAATTTCGGATATGTTTTAGAAATTCGTTTTTTGATACGCAACATGTCTTAGAAATGACTTTGTGTGTCTCTTCAAAACTAGGTCGTTTTAGAATATATGAAAAATTTTGTCTAACCACTATAATTTCGGATATGTTTTAGAAATTCGTTTTTTGAAACGGAATGGCTCTAATTGCCAAACTCAACCACTATAATTTCGGATATGTTTTAGAAATTCGTTTTTTGAAACGAAATGGCTCTATTTGCCAAACCCAACCACTATAATTTCGGATATGTTTTAGAAATTCGTTTTTTGATACGCAACATGTCTTAGAAATGACTTTGTGTGTCTCTTCAAAACTAGGTCGTTTTAGAATATTTGAAAATCTCGTCTAACCACTATAATTTCGGATATGTTTTAGAAATTCGTTTTTTGAAACGGAATGGCTCTAAATGCCAAACTTAATCACTATAATTTCGGATATGTTTTAGAAATTCGTTTTTTGAAACAAAATGGCTCTAAATGATCAACTCATCCACTATAATTTCGGATATGTTTTAGAAATTCGTTTTTTGAAACGAAATGGCTCTAATTGCCAAACTCAACCACTATAATTTCGGATATGTTTTAGAAATTCGTTTTTTGAAACAAAATGGCTCTATTTGCCAAACTCAACCACTATAATTTCGGATATGTTTTAGAAATTCGTTTTTTGAAACGAAATGGCTCTAATTGCCAAACTCAACCACTATAATTTCGGATATGTTTTAGAAATTCGTTTTTTGAAACGAAATGGCTCTATTGCCAAACTCAACCACTATAATTTCGGATATGTTTTAGAAATTCGTTTTTTGAAACGAAATGGCTCTATTTGCCAAACCCAACCAGTATAATTTCGGATATGTTTTAGAAATTCGTTTTTTGATACGCAACATGTCTTAGAAATGACTTTGTGTGTCTCTTCAAAACTAGGTCGTTTTAGAATATTTGAAAATCTCGTCTAACCACTATAATTTCGGATATGTTTTAGAAATTCGTTTTTTGAAACGGAATGGCTCTAAATGCCAAACTTAATCACTATAATTTCGGATATGTTTTAGAAATTCGTTTTTTGAAACGAAATGGCTCTAAATGCCAAACTCAACCACTATAATTTCGGATATGTTTTAGAAATTCGTTTTTTGAAACGAAATGGCTCTATTTGCCAAACCCAACCACTATAATTTCGGATATGTTTTAGAAATTCGTTTTTTGATACGCAACATGTCTTAGAAATGACTTTGTGTGTCTCTTCAAAACTAGGTCGTTTTAGAATATATGAAAAATTTTGTCTAACCACTATAATTTCGGATATGTTTTAGAAATTCGTTTTTTGAAACGGAATGGCTCTAAATGCCAAACTCAACCACTATAATTTCGGATATGTTTTAGAAATTCGTTTTTTGAAACGAAATGGCTCTATTTGCCAAACCCAACCACTATAATTTCGGATATGTTTTAGAAATTCGTTTTTTGATACGCAACATGTCTTAGAAATGACTTTGTGTGTCTCTTCAAAACTAGGTCGTTTTAGAATATTTGAAAATCTCGTCTAACCACTATAATTTCGGATATGTTTTAGAAATTCGTTTTTTGAAACGGAATGGCTCTAAATGCCAAACTTAATCACTATAATTTCGGATATGTTTTAGAAATTCGTTTTTTGAAACGAAATGGCTCTAAATGCCAAACTCAACCACTATAATTTCGGATATGTTTTAGAAATTCGTTTTTTGAAACGAAATGGCTCTATTTGCCAAACCCAACCACTATAATTTCGGATATGTTTTAGAAATTCGTTTTTTGATACGCAACATGTCTTAGAAATGACTTTGTGTGTCTCTTCAAAACTAGGTCGTTTTAGAATATTTGAAAATCTCGTCTAACCACTATAATTTCGGATATGTTTTAGAAATTCGTTTTTTGAAACGGAATGGCTCTAAATGCCAAACTTAATCACTATAATTTCGGATATGTTTTAGAAATTCGTTTTTTGAAACGAAATGGCTCTAAATGCCAAACTCAACCACTATAATTTCGGATATGTTTTAGAAATTCGTTTTTTGAAACAAAATGGCTCTAAATGATCAACTCAACCACTATGATTTCGGATATGTTTTAGAAATTCGTTTTTTGAAACGAAATGGCTCTAATTGCCAAACTCAACCACTATAATTTCGGATATGTTTTAGAAATTCGTTTTTTGAAACAAAATGGCTCTAAATGCCAAACTCAACCACTATAATTTCGGATATGTTTTAGAAATTCGTTTTTTGAAACAAAATGGCTCTAAATGATCAACTCAACCACTATAATTTCGGATATGTTTTAGAAATTCGTTTTTTGAAACGAAATTGCTCTAATTGCCAAACTCAACCACTATAATTTCGGATATGTTTTAGAAATTCGTTTTTTGAAACGAAATGGCTCTATTTGCCAAACTCAACCACTATAATTTCGGATATGTTTTAGAAATTCGTTTTTTGATACGCAACATGTCTTAGAAATGACTTTGTGTGTCTCTTCAAAACTAGGTCGTTATAGAATAAGTTAATCTTAAACACTAAACTTTACTTAAAAAAAACAATTTCTTCTTTTCGAGCACACGATGTGCATCTATTCACTATTCAAATTTAACTCTAACCTTACATTCATTGTCCCTGCTTATATATATCAATGATTTGTGTTTACAACATCTTGAATGTGGGAATGTTTATTCATGGCATCAGCGCGATGCTGATATCGATTCTTGTGAACGGTTGATTGTTTATTCTTGGTCTCCGGGTGGTCCGATAAGTTGTGATTGTTGATGATGATGCAGCTGGATGGTGATTCGGATGTTTATATTCCGCTTATCGGCTATGCGGTCTCGATTTGTGCTAACTGTGCTAACTCCTCCCCTCTTGATTGCTTTGTCCTCAAAGTTTACTTTTGGATGGTGCGTAATGGTGTTGGTGCATCAAAGAATGCTTGAAGTTGTTTTTTTCTTTCGTCTGATAATTCCTCTGTGTTGTTGGTGTCAGGTTTAATTTCCGTTGTTTTTGGTGGCTCATTTATTAGGATGGTCTCAGCGTTTTTGTCGAAGTGGACTGTTATGTTGGCCTTTTGTTTACGTCTGGAAAGGAATCGAAGAATTGCAAATGTGCTTGCGATTAGAATTATTGTTGATAGTCCAAATGATCCAAAGATATTGAGTTTCCAACTCAAGGAATGATTTTGCAGGTTTAATAGTTCCAATTTTTCGCGATGTTCAAGGGTTAAATTCTGAAGGTATTCCACAGGTGGTGCGTCTATGATATGAATTTCGTTAACACGAAGTCCAGTGGTAGGATCATATGTTTTTGCAGGAATAGTTGTTTCATAATTGGAATATTGTTCGCCGTTGATATGAAGATTGCATTGGCTGAATTGTATTAAAAACGATCCATATAGGGGTTGACTGGAATTGGTACAATTTGATGAGACTTCTGCACCAGCGTCATTGATCAAAATTGTTGCATCGTTGATTCGTTTTACGAGTCCCTTTGAATATACCTTTTCAAAGGTGCAATTTGAATGTTTCCCTGTAGTAAGTTTATATATGCATTCATTTGCATGTTCTATTTGAGAATTATCGCATAAGAAATAGTCATCTTGCTCTTCACAAGGTTGATTCAATTCGTAAACATTTGTTTGATTTCTGATAATGTAATTTTTGTTCAATAAAATGCGTTTCATTGACTTGATTATTGAGTCAATGTAGTCGTATTCAAATGTTTCAGTTGATACTTGTGGAATCTTTAGCATATAGATAATGTGCGTATTATTCAGCATTACTTGTGCTTTGGCTTGTGTTAATAATTCTTCGAAGGAAGTTATGTGAATATCGTGGTTTTGTAGAAAGGTTGCAATTTTTGTAAAATCTTTTATCGATAGTAGTTTGCTACTAGGGATTCCGTGTTTGGCCATTAGAATTGCTTCTTCTAATGTTTCTACCTGATTTTGTAATGAGTCTATGTTGGAGAGAATTATCAATTGATTAATTTCGAGGGAATGGTTTTTTGTTCTTTCATTCTCGATCTTTAGTACTTGATTGGTTATGTCTGTTATTTCTTGGATTCGTTTGTCGATAGCTTCGTTGATGAATAACTGCTTGTTGTTCATGGTTATCAGGGCGTTCATGGAGTGATTGATGATTCGGAGATCTTCTGCATCTGGGCTGCCGGCGATCCATTTCCAAACTGTTCCGATTGTATCCCACCTTTTTCTTCTGTTTACAAATGGTTTGATTTTCATAAATGTTTCATATAACTTATAATTTTTGATTTGGATTAATTCATACAATGGATTATTTGAAGGATTATTCTGTATGTCACTATTAACATTGAAAATTGTATTGCCAATTTGAATTAAATCAATAGGATGTACAATGCGTATGTGTCCTATTTTTATTTTTGCTTTTCCTAGTGGTACAATTGCGAGTGGGTTATTTGTAAGGTCGTGTATTTGAATTCCTGCCAGTACTTGAGACGCGCAGAGGGCGAGTCTGTAAAGAAACGAAAAATGTTTTTATTCGCTTGTATTCTTTCGTAAATTACATTTATGGATTTTTCGATTATTGGAATCTATAATGTATGTATTGTGATCTTCTTTTATTTTTATAATGTTGTATCGACTCTTACGTTTATTGTGAGTATTTGTTTTTTCATATGCATAGCTATTGGGTTCGTATGTTTGATAAGCTTTTGGAATAATTTTTTCTTCTTTGTTTTTGTATAATTTTAATATTTTTTCATTATTTTTGTCTCGACTTCTTGCTATTTCTTCATAGGACGCATTATCTCTACTTTCTCCTATATAAATATTTTTTGGTGTTTTGTTAATAAATGAATGTATTGTGTTATTGTATTTATGAGTTGCTTCTTGAATGAGAGTAGTAATTGGCATATCTGGATTTAATGCTTTAACACATCTAGCTATTTCTCGTATTGTAGAGTGACATCTTTCTACTTGGCCATTGGTTTCAGAATGATTAACAGGAGTTTTGAAGATTTTGACACCTAAATTTATAATGTTTTGTTCTACGACATTTGATATAAAAGAACTTTCATTATCTATTACAATTAATGCGGGCAAGTCCCAATCATATAATAATTCCAAAAGAACATTCTTTACATCAGAAATGGCCTTTGACTTAATTGGTTTCATTTTGAGATATTTTGAAAATTTGTCAAGTGAGGATATAAAAAGGAAATTGGCATTGTAACAAAATATATCGAGATGTATGATCTCGCCAGGATAATTAGGGATTGGAGTTCTTACGGGGATAAATTTCTGAGGTTGTTGTTCATATTTTTCCATTTTGCAAATTTCACAAGTTCTTATATATTTCTGGAAAAGTTTATGTATTCCTGGGAAAAAGTATTTCTTTATGAGTTGAAGTGAGTTTTCCTTTGCATTCCGATGAGCGAAATTATGCACATCCTTGATTGTTTCTAACTGTTGTTCTTCATCTTGAATATCTTCTACTTTTGTTTGCGAAAATCTCACTTTCAAAATTTTTGAATTATAGTTTGTTTTATAAATTTCTTGTATAATTCCCATGGTTCGTTCATCTGTCATAATTCCGTTCAATATTCCTGGGTTGAGAAATTGTTGTAGTTTGTCCTTTAGAAAGTTTATATCAAAATTTGGTTCAACAAAAGTGTGTCTGTTGTATTTTTCAAAAAGAACATTAAATTCATAGGATGAATTAGGCCCAATCTGAAAAATTAATTGGTTCCGTAAAACGTTAATGGGAGCCTCAGTTGAGGGTATATAGGAACTGTCATCTTCTTCTGCCGAATGTTGAGTAGGGGTTAATGAATTTATTTGGATGCGTGAAAGTGCGTCAGCTACTACGTTGGATTTCCCTGGTTTATAGAACATTTCATAATCATGTTCCTCAAGGAAAGCTTTCCATCGTTTTAGCTTTGCATTATTGTTTTTGGGTGATAATGTGAATGTGAGTGGGAGATGATCTGTGTAAATTTTTAGTTTTGCTCCGTAGATAAAATTCCTTAAGTTGTGAAGAGCCCATACGACTCCAAGCATCTCTTTTTCGTTTGTTGCGTAGTTTTCTTCGGTCCTGGAAAGAGTTCGAGAAATAAATGTTATTGGTCGTTCGCCGTCCTGGAATTGCTGTGATAACACTGCTCCTATTGCTTTATCTGATGCGTCTGTGGTGAGAATGAAGGTTTTTTCAAAATCTGGAAATGTTAAAACGTCTTTAGAAGATAAAATTTCTTTAAGAGTATTAAATGAATTTCGTGCATCATCATCTAGATTGATGATTGTGTTTTTTGACTGATTTTTCAGAATTTGGCGATGGCCATCCTCCCCTCTTAAAAGTTTTGTAAGGGGTTTTGCGATTTTAGCATAATCTCTTACAAAACGTCTATAATATCCAGACAGTCCTAGAAATGCGCGTAAATCTTTCAGAGTTTTTGGTTCAGGGTATTTACGAATACATTCAACCTTCTTATCGTTTGGTTTTAGACCTTCTTTTGAAACAATAAAGCCAAGAAATTCGACTTCGGTCCTTAAAAATTCTGATTTGTCAGGTTGAATTTTGAAATTAGCTTCTCTTAATGTTTCCAAAATTGTTCTTAAATTTTTCAAATGTTCATCAAGTGTTTTACCGAATATTATGATGTCATCTATATAGACATGACATATTTTTCCTAAGTGTTCTCTTAAAACGTCATCCATTACTCTTTGGAAGATTGCTGGTGCATTCTTTAAGCCAAAGGGTAAACGAATGAATTCATATTTTCCATTATTAACTGAAAAAGCTGTTTTTTCTATATCTTTTTCAGACATTGGGATTTGATGAAATCCTGATGCCAAATCCAATGTGGTAAAAAATTTGTTTTCTCCTAAGTTAGATAGGACTGTGGATGTATCCGGAATTGGATATCTGTCACTAATTGTTTTTGAATTTAATTTTCGGTAATCTATAACCATTCTGTATTTCTTTTCTTTAGAAGCATCCTGTTTCTTTGGTACTATCCAAACTGGTGAGTTGTAAGGGGATCGTGATGGTCTAATAATTCCATCATGTAAAAGTTTTTCTAATTGTTTATTAACTTCAGATTTTAAAGCTTGAGGATAAGGATAAGTTTTGCTATAGACTGCATTTTCGTCAGTAGTTCTGATATCGGCTTTGACCTTTGTAGTAAATGGTAATTTTTCATCCGGAGGTTGAAATAAATCTTGAAAATCTTTTAAAACTTTTCCGAGTCTGTCTTTTTGTTGCTTGTCTAGGTGATCATCTCGAATATTTATTTTGTTGATTTCCTGTAGTTTGTATTGGAGTAGAGGAATAATGAATTTGTTTTCTAAAATTAATTTTTCATTTGAAGTATCTATTACTGCTTTCAATTCTTTTAATGTGTCGTGTCCTATGATTGCATCAAAAGATTTTAATTCATTTAAATGAAAGAATTTAATCAAAACATTAGAATATGGTTTGAATAATTTTCCGCTGGAATATTTATTAATTTTTATATCTCCGCCTACTGAAGATACATAAAAAGGTTTTTTTATTTTGTGGCTGATACTTGCGTATCGAGGGTGAATGAAATTTTTGTTTGATCCTGTGTCAATTAGAATTTTTAGTGGTTCTTTTGCCTTACCAAAATAAAGAAAGTATGGTAGGGCAGATTTTAATCTAAAAAATTTAGTTCTGCTTTTTCTATGTCTTCTTCTTCAGGTGTTTCCCGTTCTTGTGTGTCAATTGTTTTCATATATCGTTCATATTGAGATGATTCTTCGGTTTGTTCCTCTTCATTATATTCGTTATCTATGCATGGATAATCGTGATCATTGGGATTAATTTCAACGAAATTTTGGGGATCTTCATATTGGCCGGTTTTAATGTTGAAGAGTCTTGGTCTCTTCATTGGGTTTACCTGAGTTGTATTTTGAGGTCTATTGCCGTAATTTATTTGTCTAGTCCTAATGGATGGATCTACTTCCATAGGTTCTGGTGGAGGTTGTCGGAAAGGATTTCTGGGAGGTAATTGTGGTTTTGGTTGAAAGGAATGTTGCGGAAATTGTTGGAAATTTGGTTTTGGAGCATTCCATTGAAATGGGGGCCTAAAATTATTGTTGTTATTAATAAAGGGCTGGGGTTTGAAATTGTGATTTCTGAAATTTTGAATGGGATTTGGTTTTAACATACGTGGTGGTAATTTTAGAGGATTAATTGGAATTAAATTTCTGGGTGCTGCTGTATGTTCAAAATGTTTTGGTTTAGTTAGCATTTTTCTGCATTCTACGTTTTGGAATGCGATACAATAACTGTATGCACTTGCTAAAGAAGTTGGTTCATAATTTCGGATGAATTTATAAATGTCTCCATCAAGCCCTCTTATGAATGCATCTATTGCCTTTTTATTGTAAGATTCTATTAAAGCTTTTGAAGCTTCTGGGTGACTAAATCTGTGATCTGTTTTGATTTGATTTGCTATTAGTGATAGCAATCTGTTTACTTCGTCGTAATAAATTTCTAAAGAGTTTCCTCTTTGTTGTACGGTCATTAATTGATAATCGAGTGTTTCAAGATCACGCTTTTCACCATAATAAGTGACAAGTGTTTTCTTGATCATCGTCCAGTTGATACCAATGTTAGAAGCGACTAAAGCGTCATTTGCTTCTCCTCTAATTTTCCGTCTGATAGTTTTGCATACCATGTGGAATTTATTTTGCAATTCAACACTATGGTTTGCAGTAGTATTATATAATTGGATTAGACTGTCAACATCACTGATCCAGTTATTTAATTCACTTGGATCGCCTGTGAATATTGGCAAGTCTTTGACTAAATCGGGAATTTTCTCAAAAGTATCTGGGTTTACGGGAGAACCGTCTTGTTTTGTGAAAAATAGGGGTGGATCACTGTAATCAGGAATATTTTGTGGAGCGGAAGCGGCTTCCAGAGCGGCAATCCTGCTCAGTAGTTGGTTAACGTCGAATTGTTCCATATTATTTATTCTTAATTGATTAAATGCTTCTAGCAGGTTATCCAGTTTAAAAAAATTATTGAATGTTAAAAAATGTTGATAAAATAAATGTTTATTTTAACCTGAAAAAAATTGTTTAATATAAAAATAAATGTTTGTTTTAAAAATATTTGTTTCACAAAAAGTTTTATCCTAAAAATATTGTTGGAAAATTATCAAAAAATTTTAACCTTACCTGAAAAAGAATTAGTATATATTTTTTTTAAATAATATGATTATTTTCAATGAATATTTTGGAAATTACCTTTATTTTTTTCTGAAATTAATTGTTTTGTTATTTTATTTAATTAATTAATTGTCACACTATATTTTGGAATTATACAATTATTTGCACTACTTGTATTTGAATCTTTGTTAAATTATTCACTTTATTTCACTTTGTGATATTTCTGTTTTTGTTTTTAGTACTTACATGTAAATCCTGAACATCTTGTGGGAACACCACAAGACTGCGGAACAACGTACTTTCGGATGTCAATCCTCTTTCAGTGACGTCTCGAAAAGCTTCGGTGCGCGTGTCCAGTACTTTTGTCTCGATGTCCTATTATCACCTTTTGATTTATCCAACCGCTGGCGGGTTCAGCGAGACTGGTTGGTCGGGATCCTTGAAGTGTCTTCCTTCCTTCCCAGTGTGGCGGCAAATTCCTGTTCGGTCCACAAGCGAGCTCCTAACTGTTGTGGCTACTGAGGGGCTCTTCCACACGGCTGCAGAGGTCCTGCGGTCCAGAGAGGCTTCGTGCGTTCGGATATTTTTTTCGGATAGTGTGGGTGGTAACTCTATCGTTCACCCTATCACTTCACTTGTCTCACTTCCTTGGCACTACTTTCACTTGGCAAGGTCCCTATTCGGGCGCCAGTTAATCTTAAACACTAAACTTTACTTAAAAAAAACAATTTCTTCTTTTCGAGCACACGATGTGCATCTATTCACTATTCAAATTTAACTCTAACCTTACATTCATTGTCCCTGCTTATATATATCAATGATTTGTGTTTACAACATCTTGAATGTGGGAATGTTTATTCATGGCATCAGCGCGATGCTGATATCGATTCTTGTGAACGGTTGATTGTTTATTCTTGGTCTCCGGGTGGTCCGATAAGTTGTGATTGTTGATGATGATGCAGCTGGATGGTGATTCGGATGTTTATATTCCGCTTATCGGCTATGCGGTCTCGATTTGTGCTAACTGTGCTAACTAATATATGAAAAATTTTGTCTAACCTCTATAATTTCGGATATGTTTTAGAAATTCGTTTTTTGAAACGGAATGGCTCTAAATGCCAAACTCAACCACTATAATTTCGGATATGTTTTAGAAATTCGTTTTTTGAAACGAAATGGCTCTATTTGCCAAACCCAACCACTATAATTTCGGATATGTTTTAGAAATTCGTTTTTTGATACGCAACATGTCTTAGAAATGACTTTGTGTGTCTCTTCAAAACTAGGTCGTTTTAGAATATTTGAAAATCTCGTCTAACCACTATAATTTCGGATATGTTTTAGAAATTCGTTTTTTGAAACGGAATGGCTCTAAATGCCAAACTTAATCACTATAATTTCGGATATGTTTTAGAAATTCGTTTTTTGAAACGGAATGGCTCTAAATGCCAAACTTAATCACTATAATTTCGGATATGTTTTAGAAATTCGTTTTTTGAAACGAAATGGCTCTAATTGCCAAACTCAACCACTATAATTTCGGATATGTTTTAGAAATTCGTTTTTTGAAACAAAATGGCTCTAAATGGTCAACTCAACCACTATAATTTCGGATATGTTTTAGAAATTCGTTTTTTGATACGCAACATGTCTTAGAAATGACTTTGTGTGTCTCTTCAAAACTAGGTCGTTTTAGAATATATGAAAAATTTTGTCTAACCACTATAATTTCGGATATGTTTTAGAAATTCGTTTTTTGAAACGAAATGGCTCTAATTGCCAAACTCAACCACTATAATTTCGGATATGTTTTAGAAATTCGTTTTTTGAAACGAAATGGCTCTATTTGCCAAACTCAACCACTATAATTTCGGATATGTTTTAGAAATTCGTTTTTTGATACGCAACATGTCTTAGAAATGACTTTGTGTGTCTCTTCAAAACTAGTTCGTTTTAGAATATTTGAAAATCTCGTCTAACCACTATAATTTCGGATATGTTTTAGAAATTCGTTTTTTGAAATGGAATGGCTCTAAATGCCAAACTTAATCACTATAATTTCGGATATGTTTTAGAAATTCATTTTTTGAAACGAAATGGCTCTAAATGCCAAACTCAACCACTATAATTTCGGATATGTTTTAGAAATTCGTTTTTTGAAACAAAATGGCTCTAAATGATCAACTCAACCACTATAATTTCGGATATGTTTTAGAAATTCGTTTTTTGAAACGAAATGGCTCTAATTGCCAAACTCAACCACTATAATTTCGGATATGTTTTAGAAATTCGTTTTTTGAAACGAAATGGCTCTAAATGCCAAACTCAACCACTATAATTTCGGATATGTTTTAGAAATTCGTTTTTTGAAACGAAATGGCTCTATTTGCCAAACTCAACCACTATAATTTCGGATATGTTTTAGAAATTCGTTTTTTGATACGCAACATGTCTTAGAAATGACTTTGTGTGTCTCTTCAAAACTAGGTCGTTTTAGAATATATGATAATCTCGTCTAACCACTATAATTTCGGATATGTTTTAGAAATTCGTTTTTTGAAACGAAATGGCTCTAATTGCCAAACTCAACCACTATAATTTCGGATATGTTTTAGAAATTCGTTTTTTGAAACGAAATGGCTCTATTTGCCAAACTCAACCACTATAATTTCGGATATGTTTTAGAAATTCGTTTTTTGATACGCAACATGTCTTAGAAATGACTTTGTGTGTCTCTTCAAAACTAGGTCGTTTTAGAATATTTGAAAATCTCGTCTAACCACTATAATTTCGGATATGTTTTAGAAATTCGTTTTTTGAAACGGAATGGCTCTAAATGCCAAACTTAATCACTATAATTTCGGATATGTTTTAGAAATTCGTTTTTTGAAACGAAATGGCTCTATATGCCAAACTCAACCACTATAATTTCGGATATGTTTTAGAAATTCGTTTTTTGAAACAAAATGGCTCTAAATGATCAACTCAACCACTATAATTTCGGATATGTTTTAGAAATTCGTTTTTTGAAACGAAATGGCTCTATTTGCCAAACCCAACCACTATAATTTCGGATATGTTTTAGAAATTCGTTTTTTGATACGCAACATGTCTTAGAAATGACTTTGTGTGTCTCTTCAAAACTAGGTCGTTTTAGAATATTTGAAAATCTCGTCTAACCACTATAATTTCGGATATGTTTTAGAAATTCGTTTTTTGAAACGGAATGGCTCTAAATGCCAAACTTAATCACTATAATTTCGGATATGTTTTAGAAATTCGTTTTTTGAAACGAAATGGCTCTAAATGCCAAACTCAACCACTATAATTTCGGATATGTTTTAGAAATTCGTTTTTTGAAACAAAATGGCTCTAAATGATCAACTCAACCACTATAATTTCGGATATGTTTTAGAAATTCGTTTTTTGAAACGAAATGGCTCTAAATGCCAAACTCAACCAGTATAATTTCGGATATGTTTTAGAAATTCGTTTTTTGAAACAAAATGGCTCTAAATGCCAAACTCAACCAGTATAATTTCGGATATGTTTTAGAAATTCGTTTTTTGAAACAAAATGGCTCTAAATGATCAACTCAACCACTATAATTTCGGATATGTTTTAGAAATTCGTTTTTTGAAACGAAATGGCTCTAATTGCCAAACTCAACCACTATAATTTCGGATATGTTTTAGAAATTCGTTTTTTGAAACGAAATGGCTCTATTTGCCAAACTCAACCACTATAATTTCGGATATGTTTTAGAAATTCGTTTTTTGAAACGAAATGGCTCTAAATGCCAAACTCAACCACTATAATTTCGGATATGTTTTAGAAATTCGTTTTTTGAAACGAAATGGCTCTAATTGCCAAACTCAACCACTATAATTTCGGATATGTTTTAGAAATTCGTTTACTGAAACGAAATGGCTCTATTTGCCAAACTCAACCACTATAATTTCGGATATGTTTTAGAAATTCGTTTTTTGATACGCAACATGTCTTAGAAATGACTTTGTGTGTCTCTTCAAAACTAGGTCGTTTTAGAATATATGAAAAATTTTGTCTAACCACTATAATTTCGGATATGTTTTAGAAATTCGTTTTTTGAAACGAAATGGCTCTAATTGCCAAACTCAACCACTATAATTTCGGATATGTTTTAGAAATTCGTTTTTTGAAACGAAATGGCTCTATTTGCTAAACTCAACCACTATAATTTCGGATATGTTTTAGAAATTCGTTTACTGAAACGAAATGGCTCTATTTGCCAAACTCAACCACTATAATTTCGGATATGTTTTAGAAATTCGTTTTTTGAAACGAAATGGCTCTAAATGCCAAACTCAACCACTATAATTTCGGATATGTTTTAGAAATTCGTTTTTTGAAACGGAATGGCTCTAAATGCCAAACTTAATCACTATAATTTCGGATATGTTTTAGAAATTCGTTTTTTGAAACGAAATGGCTCTAAATGCCAAACTCAACCACTATAATTTCGGATATGTTTTAGAAATTCGTTTTTTGAAACAAAATGGCTCTAAATGATCAACTCAACCACTATAATTTCGGATATGTTTTAGAAATTCGTTTTTTGAAACGAAATGGCTCTAATTGCCAAACTCAACCACTATAATTTCGGATATGTTTTAGAAATTCGTTTTTTGAAACAAAATGGCTCTAAATGCCAAACTCAACCAGTATAATTTCGGATATGTTTTAGAAATTCGTTTTTTGAAACAAAATGGCTCTAAATGATCAACTCAACCACTATAATTTCGGATATGTTTTAGAAATTCGTTTTTTGAAACGAAATGGCTCTAATTGCCAAACTCAACCACTATAATTTCGGATATGTTTTAGAAATTCGTTTTTTGAAACGAAATGGCTCTATTTGCCAAACTCAACCACTATAATTTCGGATATGTTTTAGAAATTCGTTTTTTGAAACGAAATGGCTCTAAATGCCAAACTCAACCACTATAATTTCGGATATGTTTTAGAAATTCGTTTTTTGAAACGAAATGGCTCTAATTGCCAAACTCAACCACTATAATTTCGGATATGTTTTAGAAATTCGTTTTTTGATACGCAACATGTCTTAGAAATGACTTTGTGTGTCTCTTCAAAACTAGGTCGTTTTAGAATATATGAAAAATTTTGTCTAACCACTATAATTTCGGATATGTTTTAGAAATTCGTTTTTTGAAACGAAATGGCTCTAATAGCCAAACTCAACCACTATAATTTCGGATATGTTTTAGAAATTCGTTTTTTGAAACGAAATGGCTCTATTTGCTAAACTCAACCACTATAATTTCGGATATGTTTTAGAAATTCGTTTACTGAAACGAAATGGCTCTATTTGCCAAACTCAACCACTATAATTTCGGATATGTTTTAGAAATTCGTTTTTTGATACGCAACATGTCTTAGAAATGACTTTGTGTGTCTCTTCAAAACTAGGTCGTTTTAGAATATATGAAAAATTTTGTCTAACCACTATAATTTCGGATATGTTTTAGAAATTCGTTTTTTGAAACAAAATGGCTCTAAATGGTCAACTCAACCACTATAATTTCGGATATGTTTTAGAAATTCGTTTTTTGATACGCAACATGTCTTAGAAATGACTTTGTGTGTCTCTTCAAAACTAGGTCGTTTTAGAATATTTGAAAATCTCGTCTAACCACTATAATTTCGGATATGTTTTAGAAATTCGTTTTTTGAAACGGAATGGCTCTAAATGCCAAACTTAATCACTATAATTTCGGATATGTTTTAGAAATTCGTTTTTTGAAACGAAATGGTCGTAAATGCCAAACTCAACCACTATAATTTCGGATATGTTTTAGAAATTCGTTTTTTGAAACGAAATGGTCCTAAATGCTAAACTCAATCACTATAATTTCGGATATGTTTTAGAAATTCGTTTTTTGAAACGCAACATATCTTAGAAATGACTTAGTGTGTCTCTTCAAAACTAGGTCGTTTTAGAATATTTGAAAATCTCGTCTAACCACTATAATTTCGGATATGTTTTAGAAATTCGTTTTTTGAAACGGAATGGCTCTAAATGCCAAACTTAATCACTATAATTTCGGATATGTTTTAGAAATTCGTTTTTCAAAACGAAATGGCTCTAATTGCTAAGCTCAACCACTATAATTTCGGATATGTTTTAGAAATTCGTTTTTTGAAACGCAACATGTCTTAGAAATGGCTTTGTGTGTCTCTTCAAAACTAGGTCGTTTTAGAATATTTGAAAATCTCGTCTAACCACTATAATTTCGGATATGTTTTAGAAATTCGTTTTTTGAAACGAAATGGCTCTAAATGCCAAACTTAATCACTATAATTTCGGATATGTTTTAGAAATTCGTTTTTTGAAACGAAATGGCTCTAAATGCCAAACTCAACCACTATAATTTCGGATATGTTTTAGAAATTCGTTTTTTGAAACGGAATGGCTCTAAATGCCAAACTTAATCACTATAATTTCGGATATGTTTTAGAAATTCGTTTTTCAAAACGAAATGGCTCTAATTGCTAAGCTCAACCACTATAATTTCGGATATGTTTTAGAAATTCGTTTTTTGAAACGCAACATGTCTTAGAAATGGCTTTGTGTGTCTCTTCAAAACTAGGTCGTTTTAGAATATTTGAAAATCTCGTCTAACCACTATAATTTCGGATATGTTTTAGAAATTCGTTTTTTGAAACGAAATGGCTCTAAATGCCAAACTTAATCACTATAATTTCGGATATGTTTTAGAAATTCGTTTTTTGAAACGAAATGGCTCTAAATGCCAAACTCAACCACTATAATTTCGGATATGTTTTAGAAATTCGTTTTTTGAAACAAAATGGCTCTAAATGATCAACTCAACCACTATAATTTCGGATATGTTTTAGAAATTCTTTTTTTGAAACGCAACATGTCTTAGAAATGACTTTGTGTGTCTCTTCAAAACTAGGTCGTTTTAGAATATATGAAAATCTTGTCTAAACACTATAATTCGGATATGTTTTAGAAATTCGTTTTTTGAAACGGAATGGCTCTAAATGCCAAACTTAATCACTATAATTTTGGATATGTTTTAGAAATTCGTTTTTTGAAACGAAATGGCTCTAAATGCCAAACTCAACCACTATAATTTCGGATATGTTTTAGAAATTCGTTTTTTGAAACAAAATGGCTCTAAATGATCATTTCAACCACTATAATTTCGGATATGTTTTAGAAATTTGTTTTTTGAAACAAAATGGCTCTAAATGGTCAACTCAACCACTATAATTTCGGATATGTTTTAGAAATTCGTTTTTTGAAACGAAATGGCTATAAATGCCCAACTCAACCATTATAATTTCGGATATGTTTTAGAAATACGTTTTCTGAAATGCAACATGTCTTAAAAATGACTTTGTGTGTCTCTTCGAAACTAGGTCGTTTTAGAATATTTAAAAATATTGCCTAATCACTATAATTTCTGATCAGCACTCGCCAAAATCGTTAATAAACACTATTATTATTTTGTTTTAACATTTTCAATCAATACAACATCAGGTCAATCCAAACGTAATGAAGTGGTTGCATGTCTCCGCCACTCTTCTTAGACAATATTGTTCAACCGTATTTCACGTTGCGTCGCGCATTCTCTATTTTGCGAATTTACTATGCGCTCGTAGGCACATTTAGCCGACGGCGATCACGGTCACAGAATACAATACACCCATACCTCGCTTTACGGCTTAGATACGTTCCACGGAACTTGGCCTCAAAGCGAAAAGCCGTATAAGGAATCAATTATTCTAATACAAATTCATACAAATTCAATCAGATCGGCTATAAATACGGAAAATATGTAACATGGTTTATCATGGTTATTAAATACATTAAATACATGGTTATTAAATACATATTATCTTTTCATTTTATTTGTACATAAAATAATAACAGACTCAAAAAACCAACAATAATCTATAAAAAAAACGAAACAACTTCATGTTCCATGTATTATGTATTAATATCGACATCGAATTTTTTTTTTTGCCGTTATAGCGAAACTTTTTATGCCGTAAATCGAAAACGTGCCCTAATTGAAGAGGGCCGTCATGGTGAAATGCCGTATAGCGAGGTATGGGTGTAGTTCCCGCGGTCACTCAATTTCGGTCGTGCTAACGTGCACGTTACTCATGTTCACATCACTAAACCAGCCCATCTTAGCTGGTTTCAACTTTGTGCAGGCGGTTTTCACGTGGTTCGTTTTTTTTTATTGTGTTGATATCGCCACTCACGCTTTTGAACCGGATCGTGTCCGATATTTTTCACTCAAACGTTTTCGCACTCTGCCATGCCCGACTGGCAGAGTATCACGGTCGCCAAATAATAGCCTATCGGCCGTTGGGGTTCCGGACATATAGAACAAGAGATGTGACGCGTAGCGTGTTCTGATTCTTACAGAGTGAACAAATGTTAAAAGCTTATATTCTACCTAAAATGGTTTGTGATCTAGGTATAGGCAGAACATTGTTGGTGATAAACATCTGTGTAGGCAAAACATCTGGTTGTTTATTATGCTTGTTATGTTATGTAAATATGTTTTAGAAATTCGTTTTTTTATGAATTGGCTTTAATCAAACAACTTCAATTTCGAATATCTACTGACAATACATTTTCTAAAATGAAGGAATCAATTCGACATATTTTTTCATATTTCAGATAGTTTTTATTAAAAAAGTTTCGAATTATGTGGGGTTGTCTGCTCGTACTTGAGTTATGATAAATAATCATGTTCCTTGATAATTCCTGAGGTTTTCAAATGCTTTTGTTTTTTGCTATAGTCGCTATGTATTTCATTCAATACTAGAATTAGTTATACTTAGTATTTTCTTTATTTTTATACTCTATAGTTTTCGGGTTCTGAAGAGTTCCTATTATATTATTTGTTTTTCAATACAGGTATTAAAATTAAATTTTCATCATACGCAAAATTGTTCAATTGTATACTGATGGTCAAATAATGTTATAATTTTAAACATTTAAGCATTTGTGATGGAAAGTACAATACTTTTGTGAGGCTCAAACCTATAAAAAAGATCATTTGATTATGTTTCGATAAGTACGGATACAACATTTTGGACATTATGTAACAAATAAATGAAATGAAAACTGGAACACGTGTTTGACTTACTACTCATTTACTTAGTTTATATGGATTGATATTACTATATCACTACAATACTAGAATACAGGTCGGACTCGATCACAGTCTCAATTATATATGATTCGATTATATACAGTTTGATTTTTTTTATGTTTCAAATAAACCTTTTTTCAATAAAAAAAATATATTTCAACATTTTGGGGAAAGTGAAATTGGCTATTATAAATACAGTAGATTAAAAACCGTGGTTTTTGAAGATTTTAGTGGAAGGAGAACTAGGAAAAACGATATTGCAGGGAAATAAAGAAAGATAGAAGATGAGTGTCAAAGAATAAATTATGGAGCGGTTAGGGAACTTTGATTTGGTTGTTAGAAACAATCAAGTTTATTACGAATTTTTGGGATAAAATTTAAAAAAACGAAAAATACTACTAACTTTTAAGCTTTTCACTTCTAAAATTTTATTTGAATCCAATTTAATTTAGATGTTTCACAACTACATACTGCACTAAATAAAATTAAAGGTCCTGGCCGGGTAAGGAGTAAAAAGTGCCCCCAAACCAAATCACCAAATCAGCAAATATTGTATAGAATATTAAAAATGAAATTTTAGCCTTTTTTTGAATCCCTATGTGGTTTAACATAGGGTATATGGTGAAAAACGTATTTTTTTTTGTTATTTCACACTATCCTCAAGAGCTTCGAGTTAAAAGTTTGAAAAAAAAAACTGAATGTGCATCTTACTACGCTGTATCAAGAAAAATTATTTAAAAAAATCAAGCATTTAACATATCAAGTACCGCACGTTTTGGAGCAAACTTGAACGCTTCATTTGTTCGGATTTCACGAATGAGATCGTTTCCTTCGATGTGGTTGAGGCGAAGGCGAGGCATCGGTAGGCCTTGTGAGACTCTTGGAAACCAAAGATTTAACCTTCAAGTGTAGAAAACACTGGTTATTTCGTGATCTATACGTAACAGACGGAACGCGAAACACATAACAGGGTACCATATAAAATATTTTGGCAGTAGTACCATATATTTGAGTCCTTAGATGGTGCACCTTTTCATCTTTTTTCACGCCATTCTCAATAGCTTTGAGACAAAAATAAGAAAAAATACTAAAAGTACATCTTACTAAAGGGTGTGTCACATCAAATTGCATCACGGAAAAAACGCTGTAGAAATTCGCCCAGTAGACCGATCCTTTTGAAAATTTTAGACAGTAAAATAAAAACTATTAAACAACATTTGGCATTTTCTTTTTATTCATACTTCGAGCCCAAGCCCGTATGCTCGCACCTTCCTCTTTACCCCGTCCATAAGGTTCTGAACAACGTCAGGTTGTAGTTTTTTGACGTAGGACTACGTCTAACCGGAAGATATAGGGGGTGAAATGGAAATCTAGGCACTGAACAAGTAGGAAAAAATGCAATATTTGGAACGCTTATAACTCGAGCATTTCTCAATAGATCACAAAGGTTTTTGCATCAATTGATAGGAAATATATCTACGCATCTATCATAACGAATAACATTTCATTTTTCTTGAGATAAATAATTGAATAATTGTGAAATATCAAGCATTGTCAAAATGCACTATGTGCCCATTTTTGATTGGTCCATTTTGTGCTCCTCAAATCGTACCGACCAAAACGAGCAACCAGAGCAGCAGCGAAATAGAATGAAGCACGATTGGAAAGGAAAAAGAAAAAAATGAACGAAACATTGGTCGCAGTCTCACACATGCGTAATTCTCGAGCCAGCCAGTCAACTTAAAAATCCCCGCTCCGCTGCCGTAACGATCATTCTCATTCAAACCGTACACCACATCGGTTCGCATCACAACACATCAACAAACCAACCCAAGCAGCCATGTCTGGACATGGTAAAGGAGGAAAAGTGAAGGCAAAATCCCGCTCGAACCGTGTTGATCTGGAGTTCCCCGTAACGGTAGCTAGGCCGAGCGCGTTAGTACCAGTGCACCAGTCCACCTAGCCGGCGTTATATAGTTTCGGCCGTCGAAGTGATCGAGTTAGCTGGCAAAGCTGCTCGCGACGATAAGAAAACCCGCATTCGGAACAGAACACATCAAGACAACAACAGGCAGTTGCAGCGAGTGGCGAGTGGCAAACGCAATCGCAAAACGACATCAGGTAGCAGAAGAAAAAAGTTTGTTCTTTATACAATCTGCTTTGGTGGCAAATCCAGAACAAGGCGGCATCGAGGGCGTTCGAAATGGTTTTTTTCAAAACCACGAGTACAAAGTTTTCTAAATTGGAACCATTCCATAAAACACGGCGCTTATCAGGGCCATTAAACCTTTCAAAAAAAAGTTTACGAAATACAGTTGAATGCTTTCTAAAATAATATCCAAAATAATAATAAAACACAAATTGATTTTTTCATAATTTGTTTGCCAGGATCTGATGAGTATGTGAATTTGGCAGTTGTTCTGAGCTTATTGATAGTTGGGGACTTTCCTGATTATTCAATTTTCACCAATTCTTAAATTGTTTCCAGATTGAAAGTACAGTAATTTACAATTAGTTCGACATTTAGCTAATTGGACGGACATGTAATGCGACTTATTTAGTTGGACATTTCTGTAAACATAGAGATCCAAATTATGACCCCACATTGAAAGTCGACACTGTACCACTGCCATCGCAAATGTTCAATTACAGGTTAAAATCGCCTCCAATGGGACACTGAGTGGCGCTTCGGCACGTCGCATTGAATGTAATTTACTGTACAACATGTCACAAAGCTGGATGGGAAGAAATTTTCCAACTGTGAAAGCTGTGGCGAGTGGCAACAAATCGCTAAACAGGAAGGTTTAGCCGAACAAGATGGGAATATCGAGTGATAACAAAACAATAAACTCTTTAGATTGAAGATAATTTTGTGATCCTGAAAAGGACCCTTTTTAGCCTGCATGTGAATCCAACGAGCGAACAAATCGTAATGAATGTATTTTTTTGCCATCGCTCCCTTTTAACGCTCATTCGTTCGTCTCGTTGGACTCGCCCCTCTGGCTGAGTCTGCCGATTTGTCTCTATCCTGTGAGTGTGCACCGCTAGAGTATAAAACACGCGGACCCCAAAAAAATATCTTATTTTCTTTCAAACCGTAAACCCGTGTGGTTGTACGGCATCGGCATCGTGGACGTAACAAAGGAGGACAAGTTAAGGGAAATGCAAAGTCCCACTCGAATCGTGCAGGTGTGCAGTTCCCCGTAGGTGTATCCGCCAATTGCTCAGCAAGGGTAGCTAGGCCGAACGCGTTAGTACCAGTGCACCAGTCCACCTAGCCGGCGTCATATAGTTTCGGCCGCCGAAGTGATCGAGTTGGCTGGTAAAGCTGCTCGCGACGATAAGAAAAACCGCATTCAGAACAGAACACATCAAGACAACAACAGGCAGTTGCAGCGAGTGGCGAGTGGCAAACGCAATCGCAAAACGGCATCAGGTAGCAGAAGAAAAAAGTTTGTTCTTTATACAAACTACTTTGGTGGCAAATCCAGAACAAGGCGGCATCGAGGGCGTTCGAAATGGGTTTTTTCAAAACCACGAGTACTAAGTTTTCTAAATTGGAACCATTCCATAAAACAAGGCGCTTTTCAGGGCCATTAAACCTTCCAAAAAAGAGTTTAGGAAATACAGTTCAATGCTTTCTAAAACAATATCCAAAATAATAATAAAAGACAAATTGATTTTTTTATAATTTGTTTGCCAGGATATGATGAATATGTGATATATGATAATATGTTAAAATTACCTCCAATTCGATACTGAGTGGTGGTAATGCGACGTGCCATTGAATGTAATTTACTGTAAAATATGTCACAAGCTGGATGGGAAGAAATTTTCCAACTGTGAAAGCTGTGGCGAGTGGCAAACGCAATCGCTAAACAGAAAGGTTTAGCCGAACAAGATGGGAATATCGAGTGATAACAAAAACACAACACCAAAGGTTCTTTTCAGAACCATCAACATATTCATAAAGAGTAAACAGTAAACTAATCCATTTTCCAGGCAGATAGGTAGGTATTCACGTAGGAGAAGAAAATAAAACAATATATTTAAAATATATATTTAACAAAAGCTGTCCCCTTTGTATAGTCCTACGTCACTTCGGTTATGTCCCCGACATTACCCACCCGTCTTTTTTTTGTTTCTCATATTGTTCGAATTTCATATGAAAATCAATAATTTAATAAATATAATAACATTGTATTAAGCAACGGATTTATTCGGTCTGTTTTATCATAAATTGTTTGTCTTGCTCCAAATTTGATTATAACTTTGGTATATGTTCGTAACAGGCTAAAACTGATCGAATACTCCGCGAATACCAGTCCACAATTGCAACGATAAATACTTTCGAGAATGATGGAATTATCACCGCAAAAGTTGCCGGTATGGAATGCATGTTTCTTATTGACTCTGGGGCACAAGTCAACACATTCACTGAGGATGACTTTCAGAATTTGCTGAATGATCAGTTATATGTTGATGGAATACATAATTTGCAGTATAGAAGTGATCTTCCATTGAGAGCGTACGCTTCAAAAGGTAATAATGAAAGAAAAAAAGATACGTTTAACTGTTGTTGTTTCTAAAATATTTTCATTTATGGTAGGTCAAATATTCGTATCAGCTACATTCGAAGCTGTATTGCATATTACCGATGATAGGCCTTCATTACTGGAGAAATTCTTCGTGGTAAAAGAATCCAGATCGCTGTTGAGTAGACAAACTTCTATCAGATATAGTGTTCTACAACTCGGACTCAACGTTCATGTATCATCGATCTCAAGAGATATACAATCGCGTCTTCAAGCATCAATTAAACGAGAAGGGAGCGGGAATTATAGAACCAGTAACTGAAGAAATGGATACATCTTTCTGCTCCTCAATGCTTGTTGTGCCAAAAGGCAAGGTAGATATAAGATTAGTTATCGATCTGAGAGGGCCGAATCGTTACATTTTTAGAACGCCATTTAGTATGCCAACATTGGAGAAAATACTTGCCGAATTAGATGGATCGTGTTGGTTTTCAACAATTGATATATCGAACGCATTTTTTCATATCGAGTTGGATGGAAATAGCCGACATTTAACAAATTTTTTCACGGAATTTGGAATGTTCCGTTGTGTCAGACTCCCCTTTGGGCTTTGCAATGCACCGGACATTTTCCAAGAGATATTACAACGTCAAATTCTTGGCAACTGTCCTGGAGTAAGAAACTATTTAGATGATATTTTGGTTTTTGGTAAAACCAAAGAAGAACATGATGCCAACCTAGCTTTAGCTTTGAGTAGACTACAGCAGCATAATGTGAAACTAAACGAGACAAAATGTACATTTGGAAGCAGAATAGTTAATTTTTTGGGGTTTCAGCTGACAGCAAGTGGATGGAAAATTGAAGATGAAAAAATGAAGGCCATACAGAATTTTCGCAAACCAGTTAATTGCTCTGAAGTGAAAAGCTTCCTTGGTCTGCTAACTTTCATTGATAAATTCCTCATACATCGCGCAGCCAAAACAAAACGATTACGATCTTTGGCAAACGCAGAAAGATTTCATTGGACGACAGCTGAAGAAGAAGAATTTACATACTTAAAAAATGAGGCATTGAAAACTATCCAAAAACTGGGTTATTACAGTACTACTGATAAAACAGAATTGTTCGTGGATGCCAGTCCAGTTGGTTTAGGTGCGGTATTAGTACAGTTTAACACAGAGGAAATCCCAAGAATCATAGCGTGTGCTTCAAAAGCACTTACGCTGGCAGAACAGCGATATCCACATACCCATAAAGAAGCCTTAGCAGTTGTAAAAATATTCAGATATGGTTCACGGTGCTAAAGAATCCGATATAAAATCGGGGGATAAAGTGCTAGTTTATCAACAAAAGAAAAATAAGTGGGATCCAACGTTCACGACAGAAACATTTCGAGTTGTTGCCAGAGATGGGGCCAAAATTGTAGTTATGAGTGATAGAGGGATTCAATACACCCGAAACGTTCAAGATGTTAGAAGGGCTCCAGATATCACAGATGAAGAAGTATCTGATGTAGGGCGAAAATCGAGCTTTCATGAACAGGATGTTATGTCAGGTTTACTACCAGATAATTTAAGAGACGATTCAATTATGTTTACTAAAAATGAGAAGAATGAAAAAAACTCAGTTTTGAAGGAGAACTTTCAATATCTACGCCGAAAAAATGAGATCAGAAAGCCTTCTAGATATGACGATAGATTCATTTATAATATTTTTCAGTATTATAGAGGAAGGGAGTAATGTGGGAGATGAGAGTGAGATAAATAAATAAATAAAAATTATATGAATAAAATAATAATAAACACGATTAAATTGAACGAACAAATTGGGTCTATATTTTATAAGTGTTCCGTCTGTTTCCGGTCTTTGACGAAATTTATATTGAGCGTACATGGTGAATCATAGGGCTCTCCATGAATGAAAAGCGATGTGAGAGCACTGTTAGACTTAAAAGGAGAGGGAAAATTTATTGAGGTGAGTATGAGAAATACGCTTCATTAGGTCTATGCTTTGATAGACGGTTAGAGCGTGAGAATGGGAAAAAAATGAGAAGTTACGAATCTCATACCCTCTCTTGCTAATGTATGCCGCAAGTTTGATAGAACAATTCATTCTTTCGAGTATTATTGAGGCGAGTAGTCACAAAGTGCGAAACCAGTGCAATGGAAAAGAGAAGTCACGACAGGCAGAAGTATCACAGAACTAAGATCTAAACTTCAAAGAGGATTAGACGCTTTGTCTGGATATTTCAATAATTGGAAAATATGCATAAATGCAGCAAAGACACAAGTCATATTGTTTCCCCACAACAACACTCCAAAGCTTGTTCCTCCTCAAAATATGACAGTCAGTCTTAATGGCAATAGTATTGAATGGTTTTCAGAAGTAGTGTATCTGGGTCTAACTTTCGATCGAAAGCTTACCTGCAGAGCACACATTGACAAAACAGACACAAGATGCAACATTTTAATCAGGTCATTGTATCCCCTGATCAATAGATACTCTCGATTATCTGTAACGAATGAACTTGAAAAAAAACAGGAAGTGGGTTATATCTATGGTATAACCGCAAGGGTGACGTAGGACTATCGTTGATTTAGAGATCATTTGTATGAAGTTGAATCTGAATTCATTCTGAATGAATGAATATTTGGAGAACTTCGAAAACGAGAGCGTACGTTGGAGGCACAAGGTTTTATGCATCCAATATTGGATACGGAAATATCCTACTGATGGGGAAGAATAATCTTCAGAAGCTATCCTGTTGATTGCGATTGATTGAAAAATCACAAAAACTAATGTATTTGGTCACATTGTTACATGGATAGAAAACATTAAAATAAACTCTTTCATATGAATGTAATTTTAAATTCCCAGAGGAACTGGCAGATTATTTTCAGTAACGATTAGATATTTCCACATTTTCCTCGATACTGGAAGCCCACCAGTGGTTAATGCTAACTCGATAACCATCTGTGAATAGCACTTGATTGAAACATATTTGGTCACAGTGTTACATGGATAGAAAACATTCAAATAAACTCTTTCACATGAATGTATTTTTAAATTCCTAGAGGAGCTGGCAGATTATTTTCCGGATCTTTCTCGATCCAAACGGAAAGAATTCTGTGCATGTATGTGTGTGTGTGTGTAGCGGCTGCTTCGAGATCTTCCCGGGGAACCGTTTGTAGCATCACTCTCCTCCTGATGGATTCCCTTCTGGCCTAAGGTGCACAAACAGGCTCTTGGTGACACCGTTCATCCGCGCCTTCATGATAAACACGAAGAGCTTCACCACAACAGCGACAACATGCTCCAATCGCTGTTCAATTAGAACTGAGTGGATTTCCAAGCGGCGCTCGCTTATATACCGATTGGTGATTTCAATAGCCTATTTTGAAAGCAAATTTAAGACTATTGAAACAAGTTTTTGGATCAGAAAGTAACAAGTATAGAACGCGTAGACATTTTATCTTTCGAATGAAGTGTTTATCATACCATTTCGTTCAGTTGTTTAGGAGCTATTAACACTCAAAATCTCGGTCTCCGGCGTAACGCTTTCGTTTTCGAAACTTTGATTTTACACCCCGGTATAGAAATGAAAGACGTAGTCCTACGTCAAAAAATATTTCCAGTTGTCGCATATGCGATGCCCGTTTGGGAGTGCTGTGCTCCAACACACAAATCAAAACTTCAACGCATACAAAACAAAATTCTTCGTATGATTCTAAACTCTCCACCCAAAACGCGAAAGTCGGAGATACATCAGCTGGCCGGGATTAAAAACATGGATGAAATTATCAATAGTAATTGTATGAAATTTGAACAGAGTTGCGCTCTCTCAATACACGGAATAATACAAAATATGTATGATTATGCTACCTGAATATCTAGTCGTTACCTTTCAAGGTAACGGCTTCGGATTAGGGTAGATATATTTATTTCCAGTTAGATAAGTAGTTTAAATTGGGACAATGTAAATAATTTGGGGAGGGAATCTTATAAGTTAGATTTAGGTATAAAAAAAGGTAACAAAAAAAAACTAGAAAAGTTTAGGCATGATTTTACAATAGGAATATGAAACAATCGGATAATGTGTATGATGAAAATCATTACAGAACTTGACATTGCAACTTAAAGATGTAGAACCCTAGGTTGATCACTTGAAATGTAGTATTATATTATAATGTAAACCAAATTAAGAAATAAAAAGTGAAAAAATATATATTCATTACGATTTGTTCGCTCGTTGGATTCACAGAGTTTATTGTTTTGTTATCACTCGATATCCCCATCTTGTTCGGCTAAACCTTCCTGTTTAGCGATTGCGTTTGCCACTCGCCACAGCTTTCACCGTTGGAAAATTTCTTTCCATCCAGCTTGTGACATGTTGTACAGTAATTTACATTTATTACCACCACTCAGTGTCAGATTGGAAGCAATTTTAACCTGTAATTGAACATTTGCGATGACAGTGCGATGTACAGTGTCGACTTTCAATGTGGAGTCATAATTTAGACCCTGCACTCTATGGGCCTGATTCTCGAATACACTTCACAATGGAAACGAAATAAACGGCACGCCATTGAACTACGTTTTGAGAGTTAGTGAAGTGTCAAAGATAATGATGAGTTTTCAGGCAGAATGAACACTTTTCAAATAAAGAATCATTAATGAAAATTTACTTCTTCGTATCAAACTGGTATTCAATGTGAGTGGAAAACTTTGTTTTCTTCATGTGATATAATAATCTCATACAAAAATTTAATCTGAAGATAATTTGACATTATAATGATAAATTTAGTGGGAAACTAATCTCGCATCCAGATGTCGACACCGCACCGTTGTCATCGCGAATGCGTTTCATACCGTTTCCACCGTGAAGTGTATTCGTAGTGTATTTTGAACTCGTTGCAGTTCGTTTTCTTCAAGGTTGGAATTGCAGTCCAGTACAAACAAAAAGCCCTCTTCAGTGACACGTGGCCCGAGAGTATCGGATTTCGGGAATTTGAAGATCATCGGTCAAAAAACGGTCCGAAAATTGTCAGTTTACTGTCAACGGCACCTCTCGAAGACAACTCCTCATCAAAGATGAATGCATCGGATTCGATCTCGAACATCTCGAGTCAACGGTACCCTCTGCAAGACAACCGGGACGCACGCTGAGAAGCTCTTTGGAAGCTCCTTCTAATCCCGTAACAGTCGAGCCATCTTCCACCACACTCTTCAACTTCGCTTCCTACCGTCGCAGTCGTCCCGGCCCTGTATACGAAGGTTTAGAAGGGGTCTTCCAGCCTACACCTCCCGGCAAGTATACGTGTTTTGTCAGTCGATCTGTCCCTGAAGATCCTCCAAATTTCAGCCCTGTCTCTGACATCGACCATGAAGTACAACAAACGCTTTCTGTAAGCCAGCCTAATTCGATTGTGTCCTGCATAAGTCAGCTGATTTCATCTTCGAATCAACCGGGACGCACACCACAAAGTATTATGGAAGCCTCTCCTGACCCCGTAACAGTCGAGCCTTCGTCTTCCGTCACCTCTACACGCTCCGTATCCTGCCGTCGCAGTCGTCCCGGCCCTGTTCACGGAGGTTCGGAAGAGGTCTTCCAGCCTGCACCTTCAGGCAAGTACGTGTGCGATAACAGTCGATCATTCCTTGAAGGCTCTTGTAATTTCAGTTCTACTTGCGACCCTCTTATTGTTGATGAACACGTAACATACGATAGCCTACAGTACCCACTTCTCTCAGGATGTGCTTCAGAAGGAGACGATCGTCATTCTGTGGCTGTTGGTACTTATTCACATAACAGTGATCGCCATCTTTCAACTCTGCACGTTTACTACCAAAACGTTGGTGGTATGAATAGTAGCATTAAGGATTATTTGCTGGCCAGTTCTGATCTATGTTACGACATTATTGCACTCACCGAAACTTGGTTAAACGACCGTACCACATCCACTCAGGTATTTGATAAGAGTTACGATGATTTTCGCTGCGATCGCTGTCAGTCAAACAGTTCGAAAGCTTCTGGAGGTGGAGTGCTGCTTGCCATCCGCCGTGAGCTAAAACCCCGCATCGTTCCAAATGACTCTTGGTTAAGCATCGAACAAGTGTGGGTTGAAATTAAGATGTTTGATCACTCGCTATTTCTGTGTGCCGTTTATGTACCACCAGACCGCGTCCGTGATGTAGCTTTGATGACCGTCCACACGGATTCGATAGCAACAGTGCGTTCTAGACTCAAACCGATGGATGAAATTGCGATAATCGGGGATTTCAATTTACCTGGAATCAAATGGAGACCTTCGAGATCAGGATTTCTGTACCCGGATGCCAATCACTCTACACTTTCGACATGCACAGTCTCCCTATTGGATTCGTACAGCACCAGCCTGCTTCAACAGATCAACCATGTCGAGAACAACAACGGAAGAATTCTGGACCTCTGCTTCGTTAGCAGTACTGACTCAGCTCCAGTTATTTCAGCAGCGGCTGCTCCGCTAGTTACAACCGTTCCTCACCACCCCGCTCTGCACCTTGTTTTGGAAAACCGTGCTTCAAATCAATTCCGCAAAACCGCAACTGCAGTGTACTATGACTTCAAAGAAGCTGACTATAACGCCATTTCTAACGTCCTGTCTACTATCGACTGGGAAGATGTTTTAGATTGTGACGATGTAGACAATGCAGTTCAAATGTTCTCCATTATCGTGAACTATGCTATTGACAGGCATGTACCGAAGCGAAGTACTTTAGAGCATTCGCATACTCCATGGCAGACTAGGGAACTAAGTCAAATGAAAACAGCAAGAGCGGCATTACGTCGATTTGTCAAGTACCGAACCGTGCCACTTAGGAATTATTATGTGCGACTAAACAATGCATACAAGCGAACTACTCAATCGTGTTATCGTAGTTACATAACTAACATGCAGCTGAAACTGAAATCAAATCCTAAGTCTTTTTGGAAGTTCGTAAACGAGCAAAGGAATGAGTCCGGTCTACCTTCTACAATGGAGTACAATGGGCGCTGGAGTTCTGACACACAAACGATATGTGACCTATTTGCTGATAAATTTGAAAGCGTGTTTTCGGATGAGTCGATAACACCCGAGCAAATTGAATCTGCTGCTGGAAACGTACCCTTTCTCGGCCAGTCTTGCTCCCATATCGAGGTTGACGAGCCAATGGTACAATCTGCTATGAACAAACTCAAGGCGTCTTGCTTAGTTGGTCCTGATGGAATTCCGTCTATTATATTGAAGAAATGCGCAGCTAATCTGATGATTCCTCTTTGTCGCATTTTCCGCTTATCGTTGATTAGTGGAAAATTTCCAACTTCCTGGAAGTCGGCGTTTTTGATTCCTGTACATAAAAAGGGTGCCAAGACTCAAATCGATAACTACCGAGGAATTTCCGCACTAATCTCGGTCGCCAAACTGCTTGAGCTTGTTGTCTTGGAACCGATCTTTAGTTTCTGCCAGCATCACATTGTAGAAGACCAATATGGATTTATGCCTAAGAGATCTACTGTAACAAATCTGTTGACTTTCACGGCTTATATAACGGAAGGTTTCAATAGCGCCAAACAAACAGATGCGATATATTTCGACCTGACAGCAGCGTTTGACAGCATTAATCACGAAATTGCGATTTCTAAAATGGAGAATTTGGGGTTTGGCGGCAGAATAATCAGTTGGCTGCGGTCATACCTAATCGGTCGCCAGCTAGCAGTAAAAATTGGTGATCATTTCTCGCGCAAATTCGACGCGCCATCTGGGATTCCTCAAGGCAGCCACCTGGGGCCGTTGATTTTCCTCTTGTACTTCAATGACGTCAATTTTAAGCTGAACCTCCCGCGCTTGTCATTCGCCGACGATGTGAAAATTTATTTTATAATCAACTCGACTGCCGATGCCTGCCAACTTCAGCAACAGCTGGATAGTTTTGCCGAATGGTGTATTGCTAATTGCATGAAGGTGAACCCAAGTAAATGTGCTATTATCACCTATTCAAGAAAAAAGGAACCGATCTTGATCGATTATAAACTCGTGGATACTTCCATCGAGAGAACCAACTGTATCAAAGATCTAGGGGTACTTCTAGACAGCAAACTATCGTTCCACAAGCACATTTCATATATTGTGGGCAAAGCTTCCAGAAGTCTGGGCTTTTTGTTTCGAATCGGTAAAGATTTCAATGACATATATTGCTTGAAGTCTTTGTACTGCTCGCTGGTACGCTCGACTCTTGAGTACGGCTGTCAAGTTTGGAGTCCTTACTACCAAAATGGTGTCGACAGAATTGAAGCTGTACAGCGCAGGTTTGTGCGCTTTTCTCTTCGACGCTTGCCCTGGAGGGATCCTTTTCGGCTACTCAGTTATGATAGTAGATGCCTTCTAATCAATTTAGACACCTTAGCTGTTCGCCGCAATGTCGCCCGTGCTATGCTAGTGTCTGAGGTCCTGACGTCGACAACAGAGTGTCCGGCGTTGCTCCGTTCATTCCAACTACAGGTGCCTCCAAGAAGTCTGTGGAACCAAAATTTGCTGCGTATACCGGTCCGGCGAACAAATTACGCGACCTACGGTAGTATATCCGGTCTGCTCAGAATGTTCAACAGAGTTGCAGAGGGCTTTGATTTCAATTTCTGTAGGGTAGCTAATAAACGTAATTTTAAGAGAATATTAACCCATTTAAATATCATTAGGGCATAGATTCTCTCTGTTGATTATTGTAATAAATTCGAGAATCAGGCCCTATGTTTACAAAAATGTCCAACTAAATATGTCGCATTACATGACCGTCCAATTAGCTAAATGTCGAACTAAATGTAAATTACTGTACTTTCAATCTGGAAGCAATTTAAGAATTGGTGAAAATTTAATAATCGGGAAAGTCCCCAACCATCAATTAGCTCAGAACAACTGCCAAATTTACATACTCATCATATCCTGACAAACATATTGGGCCTGATTCTCGAATACACTACGAATACACTTCACGGTGGAAACGGTATAAAACGCATTCGCGATGACAACGGTACGGTGTCGACATCTGGATGCGAGATTAGTTTCCCACTAAATTTAGCATTATAAAATCAAATTATCTTCAGATTAAATTTTTGTATGAGATTATTATATCACACGAAGAAAACAAAGTTTTCCACTCACATTGAATACCAGTTTGATACGAAGAGGTTAATTTTCTTTAATGATTTTTTATTTGAAAAGTGCTCATTCTGCCTGAAAACTCATCATTATCTTCGACACTTCACTAACTCTTAAAACGTAGTTCAATGGTGTGCCGTTTATTTCGTTTCCACCGTGAAGTGTATTCGAAAATCAGGCCCATTATGAAAAAATCAATTTGTGTTTTATTATTATTCTGGATATTATTTTAGAATGCATTGAACTATATTTCGTAAACTCTTTTTTGAAAGGTTTAATGGCCCTGATAAGCGCCGTGTTTTATGAAGTGGTTCCAATTTAGAAAACTTAGTACTCGTGGTTTTGAAAAAAATATAGGTGGTTGTGTCCAAGACACGACCGCATTGTTGACGTAGAACTACGATGTAGTTTAATTTAAGTCGCTTGTTTATAACTGCGAATATTATTTTATAATGCTACGAAATTTTAAAAATAACCATTCTACCAGTTTGGTCGCCCTGAAATATTTTTTTCTTGAAGAATCATTTGACGATTATTGTTTGATGATTCATTCTTGTCCTCGCAGAACAATACATGCTCGAGGTAAGCGCAGTTATCATCCTTAGTGGAGAAAGTTTTGCTATTGACATGCGAAACCCAATTACATACAAAATTCAAGAACGACATTTACTTTCTTGGTGACTAAATAAACGAAATAAACTCTATCTGTTAATCTCAACAACCTCGGAAAGAATAGCACTGCTTCATTACTATCAAATAAATCAATAACTTGTTATAACTTATTGAATAACTTGATATTCCCAAATAATTTTTTGGTGCACAACCTCAACACCTGCTTCACCATAGCGTCAGTTCAATGCATTGATGCAATGTCAAGTGCACCAACGAAGCCTTTATGATGACGGAAAACAAACAATGTCAACTGCTTGGAAAAAGGCTGAGCGCAAATATTTCCCTGCCAGTTCCTCTGGGAATTTAAAATAACATTTATGTGAAAGAGTTTATTTTAATGTTTTCTATCCATGTAACACTGTGACCAAATACATTTGGTTTTGTGATTTTTCAATCAATCGCAATTAACAGGATAGCTTCTGAAGATTATTTTTCCCCATCAGTAGGATATTTCCGTATCCAATATTGTATGCGCCCGCAATCGATTCTTGCTCTGTCGCCGAAAGTTCCGAGCTCAGAGAGTTCATTCCCCTCTAGTTTGCCTTCCAAATTTCCATCGTAAACCACACCTTCTCTCGATTCGACAAAAAGCATACTTAAGCGATATTCTGGTGGTGAGACACATTCATTTTTCGTGAGGACATCAACAAGACAACATCGTTGCCTAACGTGCTGGAGGAGGTGGACGGCGAAGGATCGACACATACACGCGCAGAATTCTTTCCGTTTGGATGCCATTCAGCATCGAGAAAGTTCCGGAAAGATCTAATCCATGCTGGGAAATAATCAGCCAGTTCCTCTGGGAATTTAAAAATACATTCATGTGAAAGAGTTTATTTGAATGTTTTCTATTCATGTAACACTGTGACAAAATATTTTTCAATCAAGTACTATTAACAGGTGGTTATCGAGTTAGTATTAACCACTGGTGGGCTTCCAGTATCGAGGAAAATGTGGAAATATCTAATCGTTACTGAAAATAATCTGCCAGTTCCTCTGGGAATTTAAAAATACATTCCTGTGAAAGAGTTTATTTGAATGTATTCTATCCATGTAACACTGTGACCAAATACATTTGGTTTTGTGGTTTTTCAATCAATCGCAATTAACAGGATAGCTTCTGAAGATTATTCTTCCCCATCAGTAGGATATTTCCGTATCCAATATTGTATGCGCCCGCAATCGATTCTTGCTCTGTCGCCGAAAGTTCCGAGCTCAGAGAGTTCATTCCCCTCTAGTTTGCCTTCCAAATTGCCATCGTAAACCACACCTTCTCTCGATTCAATCACACACAAAAAGCATACTTAAGCGATATTCTGGTGGTGAGACACATTCATTTTTCGTGAGGACATCGACAAGACAACATCGTTGCCTAACGTGCTGGAGGAGGTGGACGGCGAAGGATCGACAAATACACGCGCAGAATTCTTTCCGTTTGGATGCCATTCAGCATCGAGAAAGTTCCGGAATGATCTAATCATTGCTGGGAAATAATCAGCAAGTTCCTCTGGGAATTTAAAAATACATTCATGTGAAAGAGTTTATTTGAATGTTTTCTATTCATGTAACACTGTGACCAAATATTTTTCAATCAAGTACTATTAACAGGTGGTTATCGAGTTAGTATTAACCACTGGTGGGCTTCCAGTATCGAGGAAAATGTGGAAATATCTAATCGTTAAAATAATCTGCCAGTTCCTCTGGGAATTTAAAATTACATTCATGTGAAAGTGTTTATTTTAATGTTTTCTATCCATAATATATCCATATAATACATTTGGTTTAATGATTTGTCAATCAAGTACAGTTAGCAGGTTAGCTTCTGAAGATTATTCTTCAGAACAAGGTTTTGACGTAGGACTACGTCTAACCGGAAGATATAGGGGGTGAAATGCAAATCTAGGCACTGAACAAGTAGGAAAAAATGCAAGATTTGGAACGCTTATAACTCGAGCATTTCTCAATAGATCGCAAAGGTTTTTGCATCAATTGATAGGAAATATATCTACGCATCTATCATAACGAATAACATTTCATTTTTCTTGAGATAAATAATTGAATAATTGTGAAATATCAAGCATTGTCAAAATGCACTATGTGCCCATTTTTGATTGGTCCATTTTGTGCTCCTCAAATCGTACCGACCAAAACGGGCAACCAGAGCAGCAGCGAAATAGAATGAAGCACGATTGGAAAGGAAAAAGAAAAAAATGAACGAAACATTGGTCGCAGTCTCACACATGCGTAATTCTCGAGCCAGCCAGTCAGCTTAAAAATCCCCGCTCCGCTGCCGTAACGATCATTCTCATCGAAACCGTACACCACATCGTTTCGCATCACATCAAATCAACAAACCAACCCAAGCAGCCATGTCTGGACATGGTAAAGGAGGAAAAGTGAAGGGAAAGGCAAAATCCCGCTCGAACCGTGTTGATCTGGAGTTCCCCGCAAGGGTAGCTAGGCCGAGCGCGTTAGTACCAGTGCACCAGTCCACCTAGCCGGCGTTATATAGTTTCGGCCGCCGAAGTGATCGAGTTAGCTGGCAAAGCTGCTCGCAACGATAAGAAAACCCGCATTCGGAACAGAACACATTCGGTTCGGTGGACATCAAGACAACAGGCAGTTGCAGCGAGTGGCGAGTGGCAAACGCAATCCCAAAACGGCATCAGGTAGCAGAAGAAAAAAAGTTTGTTCTTTATACAAACTGCTTTGGTGGCAAATCCAGAACAAGGCGGCATCGAGGGCGTTCGAAATGGTTTTTTTCAAAACCATGAGTACTAAGTTTTCTAAATTGGAACCATTCCATAAAACAAGGCGCTTTGCAGGGCCATTAAACCTTCCAAAAAAGAGTTTAGGAAATACAGTTCAATGCTTTCTAAAACATGATCCAAAATAATAATAAACACAAATAGATTTTTTCATAATTTGTTTGCCAGGATCTGATGAGTATGTGAATTTGGCAGTTGTTCTGAGCTTATTGATAGTTGGGGACTTTCCTGATTATTCAATTTTCACCAATTCTTAAATCGTTTCCAGATTGAAAGTACAGTAATTTACAATTAGTTCGACATTTAGCTAATTGGACGGACATGTAATGCGACATATTTAGTTGGACATTTTTGTAAACATAGAGATCCAAATTATGACCCCACATTGAAAGTCGACACTGTACCACTGCCATCGCAAATGTTCAATTACAGGTTAAAATCGCCTCCAATGCGACACTGAGTGGTGCTTCGGCACGTCGCATTGAATGTAATTTACTGTACAACATGTCACAAAGCTGGATGGGAAGAAATTTTCCAACTGTGAAAGCTGTGGCGACTGGCAACAAATCGCTAAACAGGAAGGTTTAGCCGAACAAGATGGGGATATCGAGTGATAACAAAACAATAAACTCTTTAGATTGAAGATAATTTTGTGATCCTGAAAAGGACCCTTTTTAGCCTGCATGTGAATCCAACGAGCGAACAAATCGTAATGAATGTATTTTTTTGCCATCGCTCCCTTTTAACGCTCATTCGTTCGTCTCGTTGGACTCGCCCCTCTGGCTGAGTCTGCCGATTTGTCTCTATCCTGTGAGTGTGTACCGCTAGAGTATAAAACACGCGGACCCCAAAAAAATATCTTATTTTCTTTCAAACCGTAAACCCGTGTGGTTGTACGGCATCGGCATCGTGGACGTAACAAAGGAGGACAAGTTAAGGGAAAGGCAAAGTCCCACTCGAACCGTGCAGGTCTCCAGTTCCCTGTTGGTCGCATTCACTGATTGCTCCGCAAGGGTAACTAGGCCGAACGGATTGGTGCCGGAGCACCAGTATACCTAACAGCGATTATAGAGTTTCGGCCGTCGGAGTGCTCGAGTTGGCTTGCAAAGCTGCTCACGACAATCAGAAAACCCGCATCAAGAACAGAGCAGCTTCGGTTCGGCGCTCATCAAAGCAACAATTAGTTTCAGTGAGTGGCAAAGTGTTTCTCCGACACGTCGCATTAAATGTAATTTACTGAACAACATGTCACAAGCTGGATGGGAAGAAATTTTCCAACTGTGAAAACACAACACCAAAGGTTCTTTTCAGAACCATCAACATATTCATAAAGAGTAAACAGTAAACTAATCCATTTTCCAGGTAGATAGGTAGGTATTCACGTAGGAGAAGAAAATAAAACAATATATTTTAAATATATATTTAACAAAAGCTGTTTCCTTTGTATAGTCCTACGTCACTCCGGTTATGTCCCCGACATTACCCACCCGTCTTTTTCGTATCCTATATTGGATGCATAAAACCTTGTGCCTCCAACGTAAAGCTCTCGTTTTCGAAGTCTCCCAAATATTCATTTATTCATTCATTCAGAATGGATTTAGATTCAACTTCAAACAAATGATCTCTAAATCAACGATAGTCCTACGTCACCCTTGCGGTTATACCATAGATATAACCCACTTCCTGTTTTTTCTCAATATTTACTTTCTCGGTAGTTGATTCCTCCTCGGTATGGCCATCCAATAAAGCACAGCGGTTTCTTTCTAATATTCCCCCTTGTTCTACGCCATTGTTAAAACCATCATCACTTTTACCACAGCGCCGCCTAGGTGTAGATTTGTACGTTATGGCGGGTTTACATTAGGGAGATCTATAGCTATAGATGGATTTATTCACGTGAAATAGGTGTAAACGGGTGAGAATAAATATGATACACTTATTCGAGGTATATATAACTTGAATAAATTCAGCATATGTAAACGCTTGTGAATTTCTCACTGGTGAGAAATCACTAAAGTTGGATGCAGTTCTTCTTCTTCTTCTTCAATGGCACTAACGTTCCTAGAGGAACTTCGCCGTCTCAACGTAGTATTACTTGCGTCATTTTTATTAGTACTTAGTTGAGATTTCTATGCCAAATAACACGCCTCGAATGCATTCTGAGTGGCAAGCTCTAGAATACGCGTGATCACAGTGCAAGTCGGAGGAAATTTCTTTGACGAAAAAATCCCCCGACCAGAACGGGAATCGAACCCGAACACCCGGCATGTTAGTTATGACGCTAACCACTCGGCCAAGGGAGCAGTTCTACTTCAGGTGAATAAATTCACCCAAGATATGAATATATTCATTATAGAAGTTCACGCTAGTGTAAACGGTTGATGCGATTTCTATAAATCTCATCATATTTCTTCATATGAATATATCACTAGTCTAAACCCACCCTTAGATCGCCAATAGTCACGCCATTCGCCTGCAGGAATGCAGTGACTTGAGCCATCTCCCTTCATTCGCCGCGCGGAATAAAGGGGATTGGCTCCTGTCGACGGTCGGAGTGGAATGAATGAATGGATATTGAAACAAATTTTCGGGTCAATAATTTACAATCATAGAACTCGTGGACATTTTGTCTTTCGATTGAAATGATTATCCACTCCAGCCGGAAAAAAGGTATTAACGTTCAAAACCTTGCAGTCCAGCGTCACTCTTTCGTTTTCGAAACTTTGATTATACACCCCGGTACAGAAATGAAAGACGTAGTCCTACGGCAAATATGTAATCTACAACACTTATACCAAGTCATTATTCATATGTTATGAATGAAACAATGTAAAATGATGATTTTCTAACTTTTTCAGTAGAAAAAATACCTACTTGATATCGGAAAATTTGAATCCGGATTTTTCTAAAAAATTCAAAAGAATTGACGAATTTACGTTGTATTTACAACCAGATGGCGCAGCGAGTGAAATGAGGATGTTTTGTTTTTTTGGTATGAAATTCGTTCAAATTTTTTAGAAAAATCAGAATTTATCATCAAACTTTCCGGTTTCATGTATACTTCCCACGCTGAAAAGGTTAGAAAATCATCATTTTACAATGTGCTATGTATGTTACGAGGAATGACACGTTATAAGTATTGTAACTTTAATTTTTTTCAACTAAGTAAACGACGAACAGGGTGTTTTGCGCTAAAAATATTGCAAATCCTTCTCGTATCGGCCCCTACATAATCAATGATATCAGCCAATTTGATATGATATCGATTACATCGCAATTATCCATAGTATCAATAACCGGTATGCATCATCAACCCTAAAATTTCCGAAGATTATCTATGACTTTGGTAAAATCGCTTGTTGAAACCATCGGCAATATCTTCTTCTTCTTCAATGGCACTAACGTTCCTAGAGGAACTTCGCCGTCTCAACGTAGTATTACTTGCGTCATTTTTTATTAGTACTTAGTTGAGATTTCTATGCCAAATAACACGTCTTGAATGCATTCTGAGTGGTAAGTTCTAGAATACGCGTGATCACAGTGCAAGTCGGAGGAAATTTCTTTGACGAAAAATTCCCCCGACCAGAACGGGAATCGAACCCGAACACCCGGCATGTTAGTTATGACGCTAACCACTCGGCCAAGGGAGCACCCATCGGCAATATACAAAACATTAATTTTCTAACCATATACTGACGACATTTAGTGGCTGAAATGAATCTAAATATAAAAATAAAATTAATAATTACGACCGAATCGCGCTTTTCAGTGCGTAAAATAAACAAACACCCTCACTTTTGTAGTTCTGAGCTCTAATGTAGGTGTCGCATGAGCTGATTCAGCTTTGCGTAAATTCGTCAATTTCAAAACCAAAATCACCATTTTGCTCGCAGCGCCATCTGGTTGTACATCTAACGTAAATTCGTTAAATGCAATGTGAAGCTTTTTGTGATGACTGTGGTGACATCTGTGTGTGGAACAACGCTTAAGCGTTAGCATCACTTCCATTCAGGGATGCTAGGTGATTTTTTAAATGTCTTCACATGGTACGAAAAAATGTTTTCAAATGTCTTCACATGGTACGGAAAAATGTCTTCAAATGTCTTCACAATCATATCGGATGAAACTAAAATTCATAACTTACTTTTGAGCAAAGTTTAATAGCTAATTCAATGTTTATTTAAATTTGTATTGTTATACAGCGCATTTCATTAAACATACTCTTAGGTTTTGAAGCTCTTCCACAAAAACGGAACTGTGATAACTCAATTTATCTATTTAGCTTTGAGGTTTTGGTTGTAACTCAAACCATATCCATAAACTAATTATTGAAACGGTATTTAACCGGAAAACCTTCGATTTGTGAAGTGGTCGTTTGAAAGAAGGTTAATCTATTGTAGTATAGGCCCAAAATAATAATAAAAAAGAATACAATGTCACAATCATTCGAATTTTCGAGCGCAAATGAACTAATGTTTCTAGGGGCAATATGCATTCAGACCGCTGGAAGTTCTCTAGAATTTGAAGTAAAAGTCGCTTTGTTGTTTAATTCATTCTATATACATGTGGATTTTCTGCTTGAAAAAGTTTGAAAAGAGCAAGTTAATAACCCCGAGACAAAAGTCTCCGTTGATTACTAAGAATAAAAGTGAACAAGTGACAATGATAAAAAAGCGAACAAAAGACAAAAGTCCTACTTCTTTTGACGATATTTTCGGCCTATAGTTAGAATTTCATGGAAATAATATCACTCAATAACCCACATACGCTATCATACTGAAATGTCTTCAAAATGTCTTCACAGTAGGTCAAATGTCTTCAAAATGAAGACATGTCTTCAAACCTGGCATCCCTGCTTCCATCACACAGCACGCGAATGTGTTAGTGTCAGCAATAGACGGATGCCGAACATTTGCTCGAACAGGGATAACCAACTTGTTCTTACGACCGTATCTTCATCTGACAGTCGTAGTGTTGCCGTGGTCGGGTGAAGTTGTGTGGTGATCAAGGGCCTCCGGCGGTGGTCGAAAGTGTAATGTGTGGTTTGCTCGTACATTACATGTGGTCTGTATTGAGTAGCGAAAAAACAAAAACAATCCCCAATAATAAAGAATGTGGTGTGCAGTGTTAAAAAAGTAGGAAAACAAACGAATCTACTCGCGTGTGTGGTCAACCGTGCAGCATAAGTCAAAGTTCGTAGTAAAGTGAAGCCTCGTTTTTTTTCTTACTCTGGAGCCGGTTTAGCCTGGTACGCAATCGTTGCTTGGGCAGCCTGCTGCACATTTGCGGTTGTGTTGGCATTTCGGGGCTCATATTGACATTCCGCTGCGTGTGTTTTTTACGTGTGTATGCGTAAATATACATAATAGTTTTTCGTTAAGTTCTTTTTGTTATGTTACTGGTATTCAAGGCTCATCGCACGTCTTCTCGGTGGTGGCGGCACGGTTCTTGATGAGATGGCATCGCACGCGTGTGGGGATCGAAAGCGCAATGTGTTGTTTTGAATCGTTCATCGGTTGTTGGCTTCTAGTAGGACTGCTTGCTGTAGCAATTAGGGCTTGGCGGTCCTTCATTAGTCGTGTTCAGCAGTTTATAAACAAATTTACGAAAGCAATAAGAAAAAGAAGTCAAATCATTTCTAATTTAATGGTTCATAAAATACACATGCTGCTAGAACATCAACGTTTATTGTAACATATATGGAAGATAGAAAATGGGTGGGTTATATGCTATATATGATATAACCGCAAGGTTGACGTAGGACTGCCATTGGCTTAGTTATCATTTGTTTGAATTGGTTATATTATTGATAAAATAAAACAATTTCCGAATTCAATTGAAATTAACATATTCAAATTGTAAGTTAATTGTTGGAACAAATCCCATGTTAGGTCAGTTCATGTATTGTCATACATTACGTTCTTCGTCACAAGTAAATTTAATTAATAAATTTGACCGTTTGTTACCCTTTTCGTATGACATGATGCCTTGATCATTGCATTCATTTATCGTATTTAAATATGTGAAAGGAAGAATTGTTAATGCATCTCTCAAGTGTACGTACTTCTCGAACCACGAATTTGCTTAATTAGATGAATTTCAGACACTTAGTTTCGATCTTGACATGCACGTTGAACACATATTGATGAATCAATCGACGTGATCGCAGCAAATAGTTATCAACATTTTGCCTAACCATCAAACGATATGCGTAAAAGTTTGTTGAGTTGTTGAGCTGAAGATATGAAGGCATGTCATCCAATGCTGTCCAAAAAAAAACGAGCCAAAGCGTTGTGTTTGTAGTCCGTGATGAGTAAACAAATTCCGAAATACAAAAGCTCTTCCGTGTCAATATCTTTAACTTTTCATACTTTAAAGACTTTGAACATGGAAGTTCATTCGCCTCTGGTATCTGTAATGACGGTTTCCCCAGGTTCTTTGATTTTGAAGTCCGTGGGAGGGAAACACATTCCGTTCTGCACAAACGCAAGCGAGTACAAAGGACCCACAAGGCCGATTTCCCCAGGCTCTTTGGTATTTGAAGTGTGTGTTGGGGAAACAGTATTCCGCTGTTACTGTGATTGCTCCTTTTAGTTGGTACAATTTGAGGAGCATAAATCGGGCCAATCAACACGTGTGATTTAGCACACTTAGATGATGCCTGACATTCACACAATAATTCAATTGTTTATCTCAAGAAAAATTAATTCTTGGTTATTGTGATAGATGCGTAGAAATATTTCCTATGAAAGGATGCAAACATCATCGCGATCTATTGAGAAATTTAATTTTTGTTTCTCGTCATATACACTCGACAAAAAATTAGAGGGACACCCACAGGAACGTTCTAGGAATCAAATAAAAGCTGTTTGATAAGATTAATCGAATTTGCTATTCAGTTGGATAGCAAAAAAATGTATTGGTCTACAAAAAGTTCGAAAAAACTGAAAGAAAGTTATTTTTTATTCCTTCCCGATAGTTTTGTTCACTACATTGACACGCACCCAAATAAATATATGTTCGTAGAATATTCCAAAACTTGAAAGTTTAAGCTTAAAAATGAGGTGTATCTCATCTACATTCGTTAATTTTTCAAGAAGTTATAGCGTTTCAAAACTTCGCACGCAAATTTTTTGGGCGAGTATATTTTCTACCAATATTCTACACTTGCGCTTTCGTACACGGTGTGCATTTGCTTCTTCCGAGCGAACGATGAATAGGGAGTAGACGTGTGTTTGGTCGCGGATTTTTTTTATCAAATTCTACCTGGTTGATTGCACACTGTTTCGTTCTTTTCATGAAAAAATCGAAAACGCCAGAACAGCTGACGGTGTAAAACGGAAAAAGTGAGTGCGTGAGTGGAGGCGTGCTCAGTGTAGTGAATTTAGCCGCTAAAGTGGCCAAGACAATAATTGCACCCAAGCTGAGGAATGATATGCTGTGGTATTACTGCAATGAAAAAACATGCTCGGTGGTAACTTATGGTAAAGTGGAGAACCAGCGAGGAACCTGTTTGTGATTTGGAGCATCCAGCTGCAGGAGAAGGCGGCAGCGGGCGGCGGTGGTATATGATTTGATGTGAGCAGCGGATTAAGGGGCAACACCGTTGAGAAGAAGGTACGTTGATCAATTGTAGAATGAACGAGAAATTTTAAACTCTGTTAATACATGGGAGTCCAATTTACTGGTTCGGTTCCTCCAACATTAGTCTGGCGGGCCGAGAGTGTTTTCTTTTGAGCAAATATACATTCTGTCGAATATATACCGGGAATTTGCGTTTTTAAAGATAATACTTTATTTATCATCCACAGGGTCTTTCAGATTAAGCGCCCACGTAACAAATTTTAATTACTTCTACAAAAGTGAACCGATTTTCATTTAAAAAAAAAAAGAAAATATAGCTTAATTTAGGACATTTTCGATGTGACCACCCCTTTTCTCGATAACGCGCTTTAAACGGTGCACAAAATTCTTCATGCACAACTCTAACATTGCGACTTCGATGCTGTTGAAAATCCGAGTAATTTCTTCTTGGGGTTCCTCTAAATTTTGTGGCTTATTAACCCTTTCGCTACGAGCGTCAACAGGAGTCTCAGGAATCACAGGAATCGATTCCTCATTGTAAAAATACCCTGCGTAAATTATAAATCCTCTTCCTATGTGACAATAAGTAACGCGAGACAAACCTCCCCTTCAAGTTACGTAACACTTACATAATCTGTGCAAAAAGTCAAAGTCGTTTGAAATTTATTTATAATATTTTAGCTTTTATTAAGTGATGAAAATATCAACGTATAAAATTATACATTTACCCAGTTCGGATTCATATGGAATTTCCTTATATACAAGTACACCCAAACTAGCGTTGTCAGAAAGCACTTAATTTTCGACAGAAAATATGTCATTTCCTACCTTGAAGCGTCAAATAGGCAAATAATGTCGTATGTCCCCCAACGCTTTAAAATGTGTGTATGGATGGAAGTAGACATCTTTTTTTTTCTTTTTCGTCTTTTTTGGGATTGCACACAAAAAAAAGTTCAAACGCCGTCAACGGGGATCGAACCAAGGCCGGCTGGAATGATATACTGTTTCACACGACCACACTATCCACCTAACTAATGATGCTGTTACGCAGAAGCGTGATAATATTACATCTCATTACAAATTGAAGTTGGTAAAAAACGAAACATCTTACTCTTAGAAAACACTTTCAAGCATGAAGGGGAACTATATGCTTATTTGAAACGTGTCTTTTGTTTTGCTCGTATTAATCTTATATTGCCGTACCCTATATATTATACAAATGCTTACCGGTTTTGTGAGTCATGGCATTTTCTGTCATGTTCACGCTCACTTAATACGTACGTCGCCCAACGCGACTTTTTTGGATTTCTTGCAGAGCCCAACTTGCGATTAAACCATTAAATGAAGATCAAGCTTAGTTTGTAGATAACTTTTACATGATCTAGCAATGTTTGTTTCCGATTGAAGACGAATTGATGATAATAACACATGCCAAAGTCATATTATAGGAGTTTTGCAAAAAACTGCAGTACAAACCATTCGTACTATAAATTGATAAAAAGTATAGTATAAACAGTATAATATTATGGTTATGATTTTATTATTTTCTCCATATCCTATAGTTACATTTAGGTGCCTATTCTATAGAATACCTTCTAAAAATCCTACTCAATTTGAGCGAGGAAAGTGTCACCCATATTTGGGTGACGGGGCGTCGAAAGTGTTAATGTAATAAATCGGGATGACAAAACATGAGCTAAAAATCAACTTTGGGTGTAGTTACTTCGGAAGAACTTTCGACGACAAGTTCATAAAATTTTGAGCAGGGACGGAGAATCAATGCTCACATCTGTTGCGATTGGTGCTTTCAAATCATCTGGCGTTTAGCTGAGAGGAACATTAGCATGAACATGAACATGATAAATTGATGATGATTTATACAAAAGTAACTACTCATTGGTTCAATGCAACAGTTCCTGTCGTTACATTTCACTACATGAAAAAGGTACTGGGATGTCCTTACGTGACGAACACACCACTCGGCTGAATATCCTACTAATTCCCTTTCATCGATTTTGGGAGGTTGGGAGTAACTACCGGGAAAGAGGAGCCATCCAACGTTCAACTCAGTTGGATGCACTGCGTCTTGGAGCATTTGTAGCAATGAATATTGCATCAAGATTCAATTGATTAAAATGATAAATCGAAAATATCTATGATATTTTTATAACAAATGTTCTCATCTAGTTCTCCATCGACATTAATTACGAATTATGAACGGGTTTAATTAATCCTTGATCCTCAAAGTGGTCGAACCCTCTTGGGGTTGATGTCGGTTTCCCAGGGGTTGACATAAACGAAAACTGATGTTGGTGGTCGATCAGGTCTAAACGACGATCATGATTAATTAACACAAGTTTTTAGTAGAGTAACAATATTTCAATAGGAAGTATTGTTGTAGTAATTTTTAGTAACAATATATGTCAATAGGAAGTATTGTTGTTGTAGTTTTTAGTAACAATATTTCAATAGGAAGTATTGTTGTTGTAATTTTGTACTAATAATTATTCATTACATTTTAAATTACAGGCAAACCTTTTTTTGTGCGGGGGATAGGGACCGCATAAAAAAAATCGTACAAAACTTCACCAACAGCTTTGAAAAATCGTGTTCTGTACACATTTAGAAAAAAAAACTTTTTTTGTGCGGTAGATAGGGACCGCATAAAAAAAGTTTCCCCCATGGAAATAACTCAAATCCACGCCATTCACCGTTTAATTCCCTGCTTTGCGATGGGACACTTTGCCTTTTCGTTTGCGCGTGGCTGTTTTGTGCTTTTAGTTGCATGTCGAAACGTGTTGCTGTTAGAAATCATGTCATGCAAAAACTTAGAAACACATAGAAAAACTTAGAGCATTTGATGAGAGGAGAGGAATGATTTCAGAAATGGATAATTGAGACGCAAAAATGCTTTTTTCGCATTGTAACGCATATAAACTATCGAAAAAAAGTCACAGGAGGGTTGTGTCCGATACACGACCGCCTAGTTGACGTAGGATTCTGTCAGGCTATCTGTTGATTTTGGATATGTTGGAAAAATTACATCGGTGAACTCTTTGATAATGATTTGATGGTCCTGAAAAGGCCGTTTTGTTTGGTTGTTCGGTATTGTTTGTTCACCTCCAATGTTTACCGAGTGATGATGATAGAAGGATGGTAAACAGTCGTTGGATGGTGCATATTGAATAAATGATGTCGAAGTGGAATAAGATATGATGAAAACCGCTCTCTGTGATCCTAGACGAGATGCCTCCTGTGAAATAAATGATAATGAAATGATGAAAAGGATTAAATAAAGAAAAAAACTCACCAATGTAATATAAGATAATTACCAATACCGTACACAATTATCAATTTTTCTCATCAGTAGAAAGTTGTTACTCTAACATCGAGAAAACATATTAGAAATGGAAAAGGTAATTTTATTTTATAATTTATACTTTCTGAGTGTTTATTCAACTCAATGCGGATTTAAATTGGACTAACAATAACACAACATACTATACTATATGTAGAGCATATGAGAAATAAAATTTTCTAATATTTCATCACTTTTACAATTTTTCTCGCCGTATAAGCTTTCCTTGGTTGAATCATGTTAGGGAACACATTTCGGTAGGAACAAAATTTCCTCCTTCTTTTATGTATTTGCAATGCCGATTTCCCCCAGGCTGCTTGGTTTTGATGTCTCTGTTAGGGACCCGCCGCATGTGTCGTCAATTTCGACCAATCAAAAGAGGGTATTTCCGTTAGGATTGGGGTTGAGATTTTTCAATTGTTCGATAGTTAGTTTCATGACATACGTTACTTTCTTCAATATAAAAAATTGTTATGGAGTGCCGAAATCGATTGACGCGAAAATTTCATCAATCCATCATGAAATGACTGAGTAGTAAGCGTTTGAAATTGGACAATTTTCACGATGTGCTCAATTTTCGATTTTCAATTTGTACCCCAATATGTTCCCGAAAAACGTAATCCTACGTCAAAACTAAACGGACGATAACTTCGTCAAATATGCTTCTTTTCATACACCGCACAAAAAAAACCGCACAAGAACAGAAAATCGCACAAAAACAGGTTTTACTGTGCTGAATTTTATGTCTATTTGATTGAGAAAATAATGTCAAGTTTACTCACTTAACCAAACGCAAAGTTTTTGGATTGGTAAGCATTTTGTATGAACAAGATAAAGATAATTTTCAAAGAATTTTGAATATAGGGGTCGATGGTATCACTTTATTCTGGAAAAGGGGTCTGTTGCTCAAAATAGTTTGAGAATACCTGCTGTAGATTAACGCGATATTCAAGATGCATTAATCGGTGCCTGCTTAGTGGCCCATTACAACACGTGCTTTATCATCTTGGCTCAGGAAACACATCTCATTCGATCCCAAAATCAAAGTTGCTATTTTGTTATGTTACGATTACGGCAAACCCCTTTTTGCGCCTTTCGTTGCTCGAGCTCGTTAATCACGGTATTTGGAAAACACAGAAAAGCACAGAATAAACGTATGGAGAAATGCGAATCTTTTCATTTTCGAAACTAATGAATGAAAGAGATTTTTTTATTTGTTCCTTTTACTTCACTCAAGGTAATTTCCGATTAATTAGTTATACTGCCGTTCTATGCATAGTTGTCCCATGTGACTTCTTAACAATTTTCACTTTTCGATGTTCTTATGCCTAATCTTTCGGAAAAACGCTATTATGTTATTGTTTGCTTCCAGCTTTAAAAAAAAAACAACATCAAGCTCAATTATCTCATGTTGATATTTTAGGCATAACTGTCCCTCCCTGTATTTGTTGTAAATCCATAACAAATGAATCGATTCTAGTTCAAGAATTTTATGTCACGCTTCCAGCAGGGCTAATGCACGCATTTCTGGTTTGGAAAAACGAACTAATTCTCAAACAAATAAAAAAACGTTTGAAGGCACCCATGTACACTGTGTCTAATAACAATGGGATTTATATTCTGGTAAGGCGTTGCAGATCACTCATTCATTAATAAAACGATTTTTTGACGTAGAACTACGTCTTTCAGGAAGGGTGGCAAATCAGAAAACAGGTCACGTTTTTATGAAATAAAGTTAACGTTAAAAACTATTTTCCCTGTGAACGAATTCTCATGATTTGCATACCAATCGAATCGGGAATTCTCTAAGATTTGTTTGATATGCTATACATTACAATTTGCTAATCTCTAAACGGTTTAAATTCCTGAAAACTGGAAGAACTTCCTTATTCCCATACATGTTCTGCCGATCTGTGTGCTAACCCTACCCGTATTTCGAATGCTTATAACTCGAACATTTCTTAGCAGATTGGAAAGATGTTTGCATAAAGTGATAGGAAATATTTCTGCGCGTCTATCACAATGAATAAAATGTTGTTTTTCATGAGATGAACAATTGAATAACTGTAAAATGTCAAGCGTTATCTAAACACCCTAACTGCCAAGTTTTGATTGGCCCTATTTACGGTTTCCCCAACACAGACTTCTAAATCGATGTACCTGTGGAAATCCGTTTTGCAAATAAACATGCAAGTTGGAGGTATTTTTGTTCCCACCGAGCTGTGTTTCCCTAACACGGACTTCAAAATCAATGTGTGGGAATACGCTTCGTTAAAACATGCAAGTCGGGGGTATTTTTCCCCACTGAGCTGTGTTTCCCTTACACGGATTTCCAAATTGTGGGAATTCGCTTTGCAAATATACATGCAAGTAGTGATGTCTATTTTTTTCATTTATTCGATTATCGATTAATCTTTGAGACATTTTTCAATATTCGTTTCATTCGAATGATTGTCTTTCAATATTCGATTAATCGAACGAATATTTATTTCTTGAAATAATAACTATCACGTTGTCATTCCGCTCGCGTGGTCTATCGGGTTGTCGATGTTAGATGATTGTATAAAAACAAATTATATAGCCTAATTCTTAGCCTAAAAATACATTAACCTTGAGAAAATCCCTTCTTTAATTAATCGCGATTACAGTGACCATTATTCGATGTATTTATATTTTGATTTAAAATTATTCGATTATAATTTCAGATATTCAATTATTTGAATTAATCGAACGATTAACCGACGTCTCTACATGCAAGTCGGGTAATTTTCGGTGTTGAGTACTTTTGTACTCGTTTTGTACTGAGAAGCCTGGGAAAATCGCCATTTCAGATACTAGAGGTGAATGAACTTTCGCGGTTCGAGATAATGCAATACTAGAGAGTTCGAGATAATGCAATTACTAGAAATGAATGAATTTTCGCGGTTGAGATAATGCAATGATAATGAGGGAAATGTAAAATACAATGATCGTTTTAATTTTTTTTCTGTTCATATATTTTGGTAGTCCTAGGCAACATATCAAACGTAAAAAGACGTTCATCAAATTTATTTGTAACGAAGAACATAATCTATTACATAATTTTCGTTGCATTCTAAAATAATATTCGAAGTGGTAAACAAGTGGATTTCATAATATAATTTCGTAGTTCTACGTCGAAAATATGCGGTCGTGTCCTAGATACAACCCCTTACAATTTTTTATGCATAACCTTTCGCAAAAACAAAAAAAATTATAGGAGGTTGTGTCCAAAATACGAACGCATTGTTGACGTAGAACTACACTGTTATTTTATATAAGTCGCTTGTTCATACCTTCGGATATTATTCTATGATGTTGTGAAATTTTTGAAACAATTGCTTAGTAGAATAATCTCTGAAATGGATTTTTCATTGTAGAATCAGTTGACAATAAGTAATTGATGATTCATTCATGCCCTCGCAAAACAATATACTAGCTGATCGTATGTCGCAATTTATGTCATACCTCGAACGCTATTCCGGTGGCCTTTTTCGCAATTGAAATAGACTCGATTATATACATGTTGCACCTGCACCATTATTCCATATCTCATAATTACATCAATATATCTTTGGCACCGCATGGAAAAAACAACAATGGCAACACTTGCAAGTATCAAATATCATGCTACATATTATTAAGTATTGCCTCAAAGGAATCGCACCTCTAGGCATCGTTCGTACAACGTATACCAAGCGCCAAACAAGCGTTCGCCATAGCATGCATACAGAGCCATACATTGGTGGCTTGAAACTACTAGAAAAATAAATAGTTCTCATCATTTTACGCTATTCTCAAAAGAAACGCTTTTGTTAATATTACTGGCATGGAACAAAGTTGCATTACTTTCTCATGCTCGAGAGAAGCGCAGCTGTCACCCTTAGTGGAGGAAGTTTTGCTACTGGCAAGCGAAACCTAATCACATACAAAATTCCAGAACGTCATTTACTTTCTTGGTGACGAAACAAGTGAAATAAACTCTTTTTGTTAATAACAACCTTTTCGAGTAGTAGAAGTAGCAATGCTTCATTATGGTCAATATTAGAGCAAATGCAATCCTAGTTGAAGGCTGTTTTTCGACTGGCACGCGAACCCAAATAACTTATAACATTCCAGTAAGACATTCAAGATGCTTGGTATTTCCCAAATAATTTTTCGGCGCACAACCTCAACGCTTGCTTCGCCATAACGTCAGTTTAATGCATTGATGCATTCTCAAAGGCACCAACAAACTATGTTAACTGCTTGGAAAAAAGACTGAATTATGCCACACAGCTTGTATTCTGCTGTAACACCCATCAATGCGAATTCGCTGATGAGTTTGTCAAGAGCGACCGCCTTCACCACCAGCGGGGGGAGCTTGATTTTGGTTGCTGCCTGGGTAACGGCGTTTACATTTTCGACCGACGCGCCGAAATTGCCTACTCCGTTGTTATTCGATGCGGTGTTCCACTCGCGAGGGCTCGGTTCAGTGTGAGCGCTTTTCACTGCACCAACATCGCGTGCATCATTAGATGACGCTTGCCTCGAAATTTTATTGCCCCTGGCAATGCGTTCGTTTTTTGCAGGGCTCGAGCATGCATTCCTCTTCTTCTTACTCATCACACACTACGCGAAGCGTCCAATTTATGACGCGGAAAAAAACACACGATACGAATAACGCGAAAAACTGAAAAACAGAAACAGAAAAACCAAACGACGATATCCAGGTTGGATTACCACTGGTGGGGTCCAATCTTAGATCGAAGCGCAGCAAAAGGAAAGTGAACTGGATTGCTCAACAGTCCGATGCCGAATGAAAGTTTGTCTCAGCGAGATCCACTGTTTATACTCTAGGCAAGTATTCCCCTTCATTCTTCTACTTTTCCTTTGCTCACGGAGACTTTGAATCCTACGATTTCCCCTCCGTTGGTCGTCGATAAGTTGCTCGTTATTGACAGCTCTGTTCGGGAAAGCACACAAATGAATGGAATAAATGTATGGGAAAATGGAAACGCTTAAAGTTTTCATGAATTTTAACCATTTACAAACCAAGGGATTCTAATGTTTAGCATATTAAACAAATCTTACGGAATTTCTGATTCCTTTAGTATGTAAATCGCCAAAATCCGTTCGCGGCAAAAATAGTTATTAACGTTAACTTTATTTCATAAAAACGTGACCTGTTTTCTGATTTGGCACCCTTAATGAAAGACGTAGTTCTACGTCAAAAAAATATTGTTCGTTTCCAGTATTTAGAAAAACAACATCAAGTTCAATTGTCTCATGTTGATATTCTGAGCACAACTGTCCCAACATGATTTTTGAGCCCGTTGTCCTCACATATTGGAGCACCGTTGGAGTTCTGGCAACTGCTTACTCATAGTGGTCTACCGCACATGTCATCTGTTTTAGTGAGTAACTTTCAACACTACAATGAAACCATCATTTGAATCGAATCTCCTCGTAGAAAACAGGTTTCAATTCGATCTGAGAATGACAATTGATAACTTCTCTTCAGTTTGAAGAAAGAAATGAAAGAACGTGAAGCGAAATGAATGTGCACGAAAAAGAAGATTTCTTCTGTATTGAGCGCGAAAAGAAAGCATCAATATATTAAGCCAGCTTGAATGAAGCGTATCATGATCTGCAGTAGATTCATTATTGAGTGACGAGCTGTCCTTGAGAGTGACTTTGTAAAGCCTCGATGCCTGACCGATCGAAGTGTTTGAGTTTGATCCACTTTATTCGAATTTGAATCCTAGTGGAGACGTAATGTATATCTTACCTTACAATTTACATTCGCAGCAAAAATAATTATTAATGGAAAAACTTTTTCATGAGAACGTTACATGTTGAGCCCTTAGGGGCCGACGTTGAGCTTTTTGGTAGGAAAACGCTGACTGACTGCAACTGACAGTTACAAGAAGAAAGGCAATAAAAATATATACGGCTTGTTTTCGGGTGTCCTCCAAAATGTGATAACTTTGTATAAATTCTGACTATTTTATATTTATACAACAAGTATCTTTGGGAGCTGGGACCGACACTTACGAGGGCGGTCCGAAAAGTACTTAGCCTCATCGCCAGATGGTGTCAGTATCGCAAGAGAGATTACTTATCGTGTAGTACATTCTCGTAACTGTCGTACTGTCAAAATTTCAGTTTAATCGGACTCGTAGTTTTGTTTTGAGCGTGTGTGGAAGCGGGCGTGTCCGCGGATTTTAGAAAAATGTAAAAAATGGAAATTCCGCCGTCGCCACGGCCAAATTGGTCGAATTGCACTACGAACTGCTGCCCCATCCACCGTATTCTCCAGATTTGGCCCCGTGTGCCTTTTTTTTTTGTTTCCAAACTTGAAAAAGCCATTCGTCGGGCAGAAATTTAGACAGCAATATGTTGCATTGAATAATGCCAAGAGTGCCATGCATTCAATAAACATTGGTGTACCACAGGGCAGCAATATTGGACCCCTGTTGTTTCTGTTGTACATCAATGATATCGGCAATCTGCCATTGATAGGAATTGCTAGACTGTTTGCTGACGACACAGCATTTTTGACGTAGGACTACGTCTAACCGGAGATAAATAATTGAATAATTGTGAAATAACAAGCATTGTCCAAATACACTATGTGCCCATTTTTGATTGGTCCATTTTGTGCTCCTCAAATCGTACCGACCAAAACGGGCAACCAGAGCGGCAGCGAAATACAATGAAGCACGATTGGAAAGGAAAAAGAAAAAATATGAACGAAACATTGGTCGCAGTCTCACACATGCGTAATTCTCGAGCCAGCCAGTCAGCTTAAAAATCCCCGCTCCGCTGCCGTAACGATCATTCTCATCCAAACCGTACACCACATCGTTTCGCATCACATCAACAAACCAACACAAGCAGCCATGTCTGGACATGGCAAAGGAGGAAAAGTGAAGGGAAAGGCAAAATCCCGCTCGAACAGTGTTGGTCTCCAGTTCCCCGTATGTGTATCCGCCAATTGCTCCGCAAGGGTAGCTAGGCCGAGCGCGTTAGTACCAGTGCACCAGTCCACCTAGCCGGCGTTATATAGTTTCGGCCGCCGTATGATCGAGTTGGCTGGCAAAGCTGCTCGCGACGATAAGAAGACCTGCATGCAGAACAAACCACATTCGGTTCGGTGGACATCAAGACAACAACAAGCAGTTGCAGCGAGTGGCAAACGCAATCGCAAAACGACAGCAGGTAGCGGAAGAAAAAAGTTTGTTCTTTATACAATCTGCTTTGGTGGCAAATCCAGAACAAGGCGGCATCGAGGGCGTTCGAAATGGTTTTTTTTTTTCAAAACCACGAGTACTAAGTTTTCTAAATTGGAACCATTCCATAAAACACGGCGCTTATCAGGGTCATTAAACCTTTCAAAAAAGAGTTTACGAAATACAGTTCAATGCATTCTAAAATATTGTCCAGAATAATAATAAAACACAAATTGATTTTTTCATAATTTGTTTGCCAGAATATGATGAGTTTGAGAATTTGGCAGTTGTGCTGAGCTTATTGATGGTTGGAGACTTTCTCGATTATTCAATTTTCACCAATTCTTAAATTGCTTCCAGATTGAAAGTACATTAATTTACATTTTCCAACTGTGAATCCTGTGGCGAGTGACAAACGCAATCGCTAAACAGGAAGGTTTAGCCGAACAAGATGGGTATATCGAGTGATAACAAATCAATAAATTCTTTAGATTAAAGATGATTTTGTGGTCCTGAAAAGGACCCTTTCTAGTGTTTGCTTCCGAATCAGCAGTCGGAAAACGCTCTTTATTTGGAGCTGGTATACTTCTTCATCGCTTTGGTACCTTCGGAAACCGCATGAAAGTTCACCGGGCAGCAACAGACTGATTGCGATCTGAATTTCCCACGCCGTAATGGTTGACCGCTTATTGTAGTGGGTCAGACCCGGGGCTTCCGCTATGATACGCTCAAAGATGCATTGACGAAGCTCATGACGCTCATCGCCTTCGATGAGAAACCGGTGTCAGAATGATCCTGATTCAGCACCTTATGGTGTAGATAGCATATGATTCCTTCTCCTACTTCTTGTCGGTTTCCGAGATATTCTTCTGCGCCGTGCCGAACTTTTTGGCGGCTTTTCCATTATTCCACTAGTCTTCGGTACCTTGTTAGAAACAACTGCATGTGAATCCAACGAGCGAACAAATCGTAATTCGTTCGTCTCGTTGGACTCGCCCCTTTGGCTGAGTCTGCTGATTTAACTCTATCCTGTGAGTGTGCCAAGTACCAAACGCGCGGACCCGCTGAAAAATATATCCTTCTCTTTCAAACCGTAAATCAGTGTGGTTGTATGGCATCGTTTCACATCACATCGCATCAACGGATTGGTGCCGGAGCACCAGTATACCTAACAGCGGTTATAGAATTTCGGCCGCCGGAGTGCTCGAGTTGGCTTGCAAAGCTGCTCACGACAATAAGAAAACCCGCCTACAGAACAGAGCACATTCGGTTCGGTGGCAACAACTAGTTTCAGCGAGTGGCAAACGCAATCGCAAAACGGCAGCAGGTAGAAGAAGGAAAAAGTTTGTTTATACAGACTGCTTTGGTGGCAAAACCAGCCACCATAACCACGGCGCTTTTCAGGGCCATTAAACCTTTGAAAGAAGAGTTATTAAAAGTTTTTCACAATACATTTCACAATGCATTCTAAAGTGACATAATATGACATATAATATAAACCGATTTATTTTGTTTATGCTTGTTCTTGAGCTTATTGGTGGCTGAGGTCTTTTAAATTGATCATTCAGTTTTCACAAACCCATACATGGTTTCCGAATTGAAAGTGGCTTCAAATTACAACACATTGTATGCAGGATGGCATTAACGAAATTTCTCGGTAGCAAGAACTGCTTTCTTTGGTTGATAACTGATGTTGAAAATTGACGGACGTTACATCTGCATTGTATAGAAAAATAACTAAGGAGCAATATGATGAGCTATGTATTTCCTGCTGCTCTGTTCTTATTTTTAAGGACTTTAATCCGAAGGTCATCCGTCCCTGTATTTACTGTTGGTTTTTCAGAACGCTTATAGCTCGTTTATTTCTCGAAAAATCGTAGAGTTCGTCTCCAAGACCTCAGTTTTGTTTCATTTTATTAATTTTGTTTTCGGAGACTACAAATCTTACAATTCATTCGTCTCCGAAACCACAGTTTAAGGTACGATAATATGCTCAATAATGAAATATATGATAGTGAATGAGCTGATGACCACCTATGCATTCCCTATCACAGCCATCATTTTGATTGTACGATATGTGCATACGCCGAAAGATGCCCGGCGTTGAACATAAGTACAAAGCCTTCAGAAAAAAAACTCAAGAATCAAGTTTGTAAAAAAAAAGGCAAAAACACAACACCAAAGGTTCCTTTCAGAACCCCCAACATGTTCATAAAGAATAAACAGTAAACTAATCCATTTTTCAGGTAGATAGGTAGGTATTCACGAAGTAGAAGAAAATAAAACAATATATTTGAAATATATATTTAGCAAAAGCTGTCCCCTTTGTATAGTCCTACGTCACTCCGGTTATGTCCCCGACATTACCCACCCGTCTTTTTTGACGTAGGACTACGTCTTTCATTTCTATACCGGGGTGTAAAATCAAAGTTTCGAAAACGAAAGCGTTACGCTGGAGACCGAGATTTTGAGCGTTAATAGCTCCTAAACAACTGCACGAAATGGTATGATAAACACTTCATTCGAAAGATAAAATGTCTACGCGTTCTATACTTGTTACTTTCTGATCCAAAAACTTGTTTCAATAGTCTTAAAATTGCTTTCAAAACAGGCTATTGAAATCACCAATCGGTATATAAGCGAGCGCCGCTCGGAAATCCACTCAGTTCTAATTGAACAGCGATTGGTTCTAATTGAACAGCGATTGGAGCATGTTGTCGCTGTTGTGGTGAAGCTCTTCGTTTATCATGAAAGCGCGGATGAACGGTGTCACCAAGAGCCTGTTTGTGCACCTTAGGCCAGAAGGGAATCCATCAGGAGGAGAGTGATGCCACAAACGGTTCCCCGGGAAGATCTCGAAGCAGCCGCTACACACACACACACACACACACATACACGCGCGGAATTCTTTCCGTTTGGATGCCATTCAGTATCGAGAAAGATCCGGAAAATAATCTGCCAGTTCCTCTAGGAATTTAAAAATACATTCATGTGAAAGAGTTTATTTGAATGTTTTCTATCCATGTAACACTGTGACCAAATATGTTTTAATCAAGTGCTATTAACAGATGGTTACCGAGTTAGCATTAACCACTGGTGGGCTTCCAGTATCGAGGAAAATGTAGAAATATCTAATAGTTACTGAAAATAATCTGCCAGTTCCTCTGGGAATTTAAAATTACATTCATGTGAAAAAGTTTATTTTAATGTTTTCTATCCATGTAACACTGTGACCAAATACATTTGGTTTTGTGATTTTTCAATCAATCGCAATTAACAGGATAGCTTCTGAAGATTATTTTTCCCCATCAGTAGGATATTTCTGTATCCAATATTGTATGCGCCCACAATCGATTATTGCTCAGTCGCCGAATGTTCCGAGCTCAAAGAGTTCATTCCCCTCTAGTTTGCCTTCCAAATTGCCATCGTAAACCACACCTTCTCTCGATTCAATCATACACGAAAAGCATACTTAAGCGATATTCTGGTGGTGAGACGCATTCATTTTTCGTGAGGACATCGACAAGACAACATCGTTGCTGAGGGTGCTGGACGGCGAAGGATCGAGATCTGCCCTGAAACGCAAGCAGTTTGCTTGAAACTGTGAGGGAGCACAGAGAAGCCGATCCTTCAGGAGAAGAGAAGGTGACCATCGAAGTAGCCGCTACACACACATACACGCACGGAATTCTTTCCGTTTGGATGCCATTCAGTATCGAGAAAGATCCGGAAAATAATCTGCCAGTTCCTCTGGGAATTTAAAAATACATTCATGTGAAAGAGTTTATTTGAATGTTTTCTATCCATGTTACACTGTGACCAAATACATTTGGTTTTGTGATTTTTCAATCAATCGCAATTAACAGGATAGCTTCTGAAGAATATTCTTCCCCATCAGTAGGATATTTCCGTATTCAATATTGGATGCATAAAACCTTGTGCCTCCAACGTAACGCTCTCGTTTTCGAAGTCCCCCAAATATTCATTCATTCAGAATGAATTCAGATTCAAACAAATGATCTCTAAATCAACGATAGTCCTACGTCACCCTTGCGGTTATACCATAGATATAACCCACTTCCTGTTTTTTTATCCATGTTGTGACAATAGAACCGTCGTATCAAATATAGAAAATGATCTGACTGTTCTTTGTAGGTATTTTCAACAAAATCTCATGACACTAAATTTGTCAAAAACAAAATACATGTTCTTCCACTCACCAAGGAAAAAAATCTTCGCTTGCGACCCAAAGTTCGAGAATGTTTCTTTCAAAATGTTATTCGAATCCACTAACTTGAATGTCAAGATAGAAGTTGGGTGTCTAAGAACGAATTGCGGAGTGGTTAGAGAGCTTTAATTTTATTGATAGAAACAAGCAAGTTTAATATGAATTTTTGGGTAAAATTCATAACTCATTAAAAATTACCAACTTTTCAATTTTCACTTTCAAAATGTTATTCGAATCCACTAACTTGAATGTCAAGATAGAAGTTGGGTGTCTAAGAACGAATTGTGGAGTGGTTAGAGATTTTTAATTTTGATAGAAACAAGCAAGTTTAATATGAATTTTTGGGGTAGAATTCATAATAGCCCATTAAAAATCACCAACTTTTCAATTTTCTTTTCCAAAATGTTATTCGAATTCACTAACTTGACCATTAAGCAATACATATAGTTTGTTTTGAAGGTTTAGATTTGTTTTTTTTACCCTGCCTTGCTATTTGCTTTTGTTCGTTTTCTACAAGCGTGTATGTGCATTACTTATCAGTCTACACTCGTATGCTATTGAAAAAATCCCGTGTAAACCATATGCGTAGGGCCGAATTTCAACAATGAGTGAGAATATTATACAAAATGTTTGAAAATGGATGACCGCTGTGCAATGGTACCCCATTTCTGTGCCATTTTTGTTTGGTACGGCACGACCCCTGTACGCAGTGGCAAAATAGGAACTGATGCTCTTGGTCGCGATTGCATCACGGGACACCTAATCGTTTTTGCAAATACGGAAACGAATCCATTTGCTCCGACGCATTTTCATGACCTCTCCATGATGACCTCTACACGCAGTGTCAACATTGAAACTGATGCTCTTGGTTGCGATTGCATCACGAGACACCCAATCGATTTTCCAAATGTATGCCAAAACGAACAAATTCGCTCCGACGGATTTTCATGACCTCTACACACAATCGCAAAATAGAAACTGATGCTCTTGATCTTAATTGCTTCACGGGAACCCAATGCGCAAATCTTACTTTACTCAAGCGCATTTGCAAGTAAAAGTAAAAGAAATCACTGCCTGCTTGTATTTGCGATGACGGTGACGGTGACGGATTTCGCGTCCGTGTTCAGGAACACATTCTGATCACCACATAGGCAATCATCATCAATGAGCTAGATTGTTATGATTTCAATAGCCTGTTTTCAAAGCAATTTTAAAGCTATTGAAACAAGTTTTCGGGTCAATTATTAACAATCATATAACTCGTGGACATTTTGTCTTTCGAATGAAATGATTATCATACCACTACTCCGTTCAGCCAGAAAAGAGGTATTAACGTTCACAACCTTGCAGTCCAGCGTCACTCTCTCGTTTTCGAAACTTTGAACTTACACCCCGGTACAGAAATGAATGACGTAGTCCTACGTCAAAATTAGTTTTTGAGCCGGTTATAGACAGGATTCGATTATATACAGTGAAAAGAAATCGGAGACTGTATATAATCGAGTCCGCGCTGTATTTGTAAATTTCATTCGCCGTCGTATTACATGCTTCTTTTAATGGGGTAGCACACTATGGAAACTTGAAAAATCTGAAAAAAATATTCCTGGCCTAAGTATTCTCTGGGATGTCTACTTTACTGTAGTTTTTTGTCCCAGGCTTGTCCGATGCTCCGCACCAAAGTTACAAGCCAATTAGTGGACCTAAGTCTTTGCGTAAAGAACGCAGATCCAAAATTTAAAACGCGTTTTTCTCGAAGCTAGGTTTTGTTAACTGGTGGGAGTTCTACCTCCGGAACGGTCCATCCGATTTTGATGAAAAAGGTTTTCCCAGATTCTCCACTGAATTTACTGTCATCGTAAGTAGGATTTTTTTTATATTTTGAATATATATATAAAAATGGATTCCTGTCTGTCTGTCTGATGCTTATGGACTCGGAAAATATTGAACCGATCGACATGAAAATTGGGTTGGTAAAATTGGGGGGACCGCCATACAAATGAAACACAAATTTCTGCATAACTCGAGAACTAATCAAGCAAACGAAACCAAACTTGGCATGTGGAGGTTTTAGGATGCAATAAATGTTTCTTTGGTGGTTCGACACTCCTCCCCCCTCTTAGGTGCGGCTGTCATACAAATGAAAAACAAATTTTTGCATAACTCGAAAACTAATCAAGCAAATGGAGCCAAATTCGGTATGTGAAGATTTTAGGGGGCACGAAACGTTTCTATGATGAATAGACACTCCTCCCCTCTCTCTAAGGGAAGAAGGAGGGAGGGGTCTGTCTTCATTCTATCATATTTTCTGTATCAAACATTTATTCCATGTAACGGAGAATCATGTTATTTGCGAGTAGTTGAAAAATCTTGAACGAATATTGTCTCTGAAAATAATCTGATATTTTAATGATGAGTTTTGGTAGAAGTACTAGGAATTTTTTAGTAAAATGTAAATTCCACGGGGTCGATTAGAAGATCAATCAATGAACAGTTCTGCGATTGGACTCATGAACTTGCCTGTAGTAAGAAAATGTTTAAGGTATTGATAAAAAAAAACAAATTTTTGGCAGAACGAAGTTTGCCGGGTCAGCTAGTTTTGAATAAAATAAGTAACAAAAACTTTTTAAGTTAAACGGTTTATTTGGGATTAAACATAATAATGTACTAAAAGCTAGAAAATAATTAGGCATGTAGCAGTTAGCAGTTATCACACCTCTCCTTCATTAGTCTAGGGCATTGATAAGACTAAAATAAAATCGTAATCCCAATTAAACCGTTTAACTTAAAAAGTTTTTTTTTTACTTATTTTATTTTCTAGTTTTTAGTACATTATCTGTTTCATTACAATATTTCTCTACAATAAAACCATTGCACTGTATACTATCAGTCAAATAACTTCATTTGATACCGATATTGAGTGGATTGCAGAAAATACATAGTGTGTTCTCCAAGTCAAGTTCGTTCGTTTGATACACATATCTCAATCAACCTTTTTTTATGAGATGATATGGAATCAGCTATTTTGTAGCGGCGGCCAAATTAGATTTTTCAAGGTTATAAAATGACAGCAAAGATAAAGGTGTTTTATAAATTCGGTCAGTTCCTATTGGTCAAATTTCTATTAATGTACATACAAACAGTTCAAGCCAAATAAAACCGTTCAATAAAGTAATTTGCTATTTTGTGAATGCGGCCATCTTGGATTTGCATTTTTCATAAATAATCGTATTCTGCTAGTGAAGTCCTTTCATTTGATACCTATATTGATAGAGTTTTGAAAAAATATATATATTGCCCCATTTTGTAGTGGCGACCATTTTGGATTCGCATTTTTCATAAATAACCGTATTCTTCTAGTCAAGTTCTTTTATTTGATACCCATATTAATGAGGTTTTGAGAAAATATACAGTCCGCCATTTTGTAGTGGCAGCCATCTTGGATTTGCATTTTTCACTATTATTTATGAAAAATGCAAATCCAAGATTTCTGCATTACAAACATACAAACAGGTTACAGGGAAAGCTAAATAAAACCGTTTAAAAATGAAATTTTGGTGAATGTTTCGTCTCGATTTTTGAGGCAAAAACCCATTTTAAAAAAATTCGCCATCTCGTCAAAAATCAATATTTCGAAATAATCCTGCGTACGATGACAGAAAATTTATCCAAGATTACGTATAAAAACATTGATTGAAACCGGTCCACTAGAAAAACTTGTAGAAATCCCACCAGGTTACATGGTTTTGACTGCAAGGGTTCAACACACCGGTTGAAGCTATTCAGGGGACAGTCCAATTGACACCAATTCATTTTTTGCTTGTTAAATAATGTATGCCTAACAGAACTGTGATATCAGATTAATCATAGTAATTTATTTTCTCTTTGAAAAAAATCGCGAAAATCACATACTTTCTATGTTGTTTATAGTGTACTACCCCCTTAAACAACAATTCTTAGGGAGCCATAATTGAATCAATCAAAATGTAAGATTTGGCGCGTTTCTGCAATGCTTGGTACACTTTACAATTGTGTCGCCTAGTTGCAAAACCGGCCAACTTCAAAAAGGGAAATTTTGCAGGAAAGACGATTTTCTGATGCAACATGCCACCTGTTTTGCAGCACATCATGATTTTCAAACGCGTATTTCATAGGGAATTGATCGATATTGGTGCTGTTTCTCACTACCAATAAGTGGAAAAATGTATCTAAACAACCGAAAAAAAGAATTTCTCAAACTTGTGGAGTTGGTTGGTTTTGCAACTAGGAGACACAATTATTCAATATTTTTTGTTTTGTTTATCTCTATTGTGATAGATGCGTAGAAATATTTCCAGCAGGAATTCGAATTTTAAACGTTTAAAATCTTTCATTATTTGATTCACGTTGAAATTAATAACATGACTGACTTTTGCGACCGAACATTTGTGAAATATTCTACAGGTCTTAGCTGGACATGAAACAATGCAAAGAACGTAAAAGTGCTAACTCTAGCTGAGTCCTTACATTCTTCTCGTCTTTCCTAAATTGATGGTCAGTGAACGTGGCCAGCGTATCGAATTATCTGAAGTTGCATAATGGGGAAGAATTATGCGCTCTTTCGGCGGCAATTTCGCTGATTCTGGTCAAACAAGTATGTGGCTACAAATTACGCGGGGTTTTTTCCTGGGCGAGGTAGGAGATTTTTGTATAGATTGTTAATTTTGTTGAAAATTGTTATGGCGCTCATTTTCTACCGTTGCACCACGAGTCACATCCTTCGTGCCGCAGCTGACGTTATCCAAACGAAAACCACGATTGCAACAGCCCCGATCCCTCGCTCTTGAGTGGTCCGATTCGAATTCCACCTCGCGCGGAGAATCATAACCGGCAATTAGTTATTCGTGCACGTTCAGCAGCTCGATTTTGATGATAAACCATCGTGCACTCACCGTTTTGGTTCTGTCCGCTGGCTTCTCACCCAACGGCCGAGCAATGGGCGACTAATGTGCGATATTCCAATGCAATATGCCTCGCTAGAACTGTCATTGGACATCCGCAACAATTTGACCTAAATTAATCTTAGTATGATTTTCATCATCATTACGACAGATTGTTGACTGGGTTGTTTTAATTCGCATCTCATTTTCATTTTTTTAATGTAATAGTGTCGGTCAATTGTTTTCTTGACATCTTTGCGACTCGGCGTCAGACGCTAGTGATCCAATCGAATTGACATTATCGATATGAATAAATGAGCCATATATAATCTATTGGAATGCTGTCTGAATTTTATCATGGTGAAATGAACAAAAAAGCAAGAATTTCCACTTAAACGGTATTATAATATTTAAAAACCTTAAGTCTAAGATTATCATCCTCTGTGGTGCAGGTGGCAGGATCAGAAAAATTTGCGGACTGCAAAACAGCCCCCTTATCAGCGAGACCCAGAGTCAAAAATCGATTGACGCGAGTGTTGACCAGGGAGAGAGGACCACTCGAATACGACACATCAATGCCGCAGTCACACCTAAGCGCGTATCTTTCGAAGACAAAATGTTTTCCGTGCTCTCACTTTGAGCGAACCAATTGATCTGCCGAGACCGGTACCACTATCGACAAATTTGTGAAAACTGGTTTTATGGCTCCGTTTGTGTTTCGTTTTTTCCATCCAACATGGATGGAAAATGGATGCACGCGAAGGAACCATTCGGTGCACAATTGGGGAGACGGGTGAAAAAGTTCCCGTCACCAATGGTCTCTTTTCAGCTGGTCACCTGTCTGTTCAATCATTTCAACATTGCAATTTGGACGAGTGTAGCTAAATGGCCATTAGGTCTGTCTAAAGTTTTAGTAACACAGAATCCGAGTATCACTGCTCATTTCATAACAGCATCCCTGGTGGTCGATTCTGTAATGCTTTGACATCGGCTTGTTTCAAAAGTGGAATTCATTTTGGGGAGAAATGAACACGTTTTCACATAAGAATAAGGAGCGGTGATTAAATTTTTCGTTTAGTATGAATATCCATTAATAAAGTATCATGTTTTCTGCAAGGAATCTTGTACAGATTTTGTTAAAAGGATTTTCTATTACAATATTGAAGTAAGTAAGAGTAAGAGTAAGAGTAAGTCATATGAATTTGAATAAGTAAAGAACATCAATCAATTATTTTCACTAACACTTTGGACTGTCTTCAGTGATGGGAATCACATCGAATCGATCGCAAAAACAATCCTTACATTTGGTGGTTACTAAACTCTAAGTAGTATCAACTGCTGAAAATTAATTATTTATTTATTATAATTATTTTGATTAATTTTGAATACTGTTCATAAATTAATGTTATGAATTAGTACTAATTTAATTTTGAAAAAAAATCTAAAAACATTTTTAATTATGTATGAATTTTGTGTTATTATTTATCTTGTGTTAATGAGACATTATATATATATATATATATATATATATATATATATATATATATATATATATATATATATATATATATATATATATATATATATATATATATATATATATATATAGTTTTTTAATATCCGGAATCCGGCCAGATAGAAAATATTGGCCCATTCTGGATAACGGATAGTTACCGGATATCCGTTTCATTTCTAATGTATAGCATTAGATGAACTCTACTGAAGTGTAAGTTCAAAGTTTCGAAAATGAGAGTGGAGGACGAAGTGATTACGTTTGTGAGAAAAGCAAACCGTTCACACTCCCGGTAAAGTTTGGCCCTTTCCGCGATTTGATTGTATGTAACATCCTTCTGGATGCACTTTACCTGCAATTTTGTTTTTAGTTTCCGATTCAACTCGCGACATCTCGAAAACACTTTTGCAAAAGGAAACAAGTGACCTGCTCTTATGTTTTTGGCAAGTAAACAAAATATTTTGTGAATACACGTTCAAAAAATATGCACCCGCTTATGAGTCATAACGTTTCAAATATTTGAGATTACTTTTCGATACACTCCCTAAATTGGCCCGGTTTCCGGAGTCGAATTCAGCTCCACTCGAGACAGCGATCAGCTAACACTATGTGTTGAAGCTGAGGGTTAGTTAAGGTATATTGTTGCTATGTCTGTTTCTCATTGGAAGAATTATGTGTAACGAAATATGCGTTACGGAATTAGGATTGGGCGATCTTCGTAAAAAGATCGACCTTAATGAATGGTTTTTCTAAACGGTGTAGGAATCGATACATTGATTAAATTGGTACCAAAGAATCAATTCTTACTGAATCGATCTTTGGAAATTAAAAAGCTTTTTTCTAATTTATCTACTTATTCTGTATAAGCATCGTCTTTGCTTCGAACTTTCAATAAACATTTTATAATGCTATTTAAAAAGCGAAAAGCATTTCGTTTTGTGCTGAAAAACAGATATGCTATTTTTTTTCCTAGATAAAAATAAATTGAAAGAAAAAACGATCGATTTTCCCCATTTTTGCGAGTACCGTAAACCGGGGGCAAATTGATCACGATTTTCAGAAAAATATAAATATTTCCGAAATGATCACAAGGTCACAAAAAGCTATGAAATGTTTTGTTCAAAAATTTCCTTAAACGTTAGTTTGGAAAATTTTTAGCGGAAAATTTCGAAACATACCTTTGGGTTGAAATTGGTCAATCTATTTTTTCTTATTATTTTGTAGTGTAATATGCACGAAAATGCATATTCACTGATTTCTTTAGCTATGGTAATATGATTGATAATTCAAACATTTGAGGATACCAAAACTGATTTAATCTACCTAGAGGTTTAGTCGTGCCTTTCTCATATCTTGATCTGAAATTTGAGCTGCAGGTCATTCGAAGACCGTCCGGATTATCCCAATTGGGCCATAAACCCTTCAAGCTAGTGTCGACAAACCATGAAGTTCGATATGTCGCACGATGGGATTCGGTTCTGGTCATAATGAGCTCCCTCCCCCCGGAAATCTGATTCGGAACATATCCGGGTAACTTCAGTGAATCCATATGGGCTCAATTCGTGACAAATAAGCTAGTATTGGAAAATGATGAATTGATTACTCCAAATGACAGGTGTTGGGTACTTGGACTCTTTCGATAGTCCTTAAAAAACACCAAGCACCAACATCGTGCAAAATTTCTATCCTACCAGCTATTGTTTTGCAGTTTATGCAATATCGATGACAATTAGCTGTTCCACAGTTTCTGTTCCATATCAATTTGAAACACTTCACACCATTGAGCTTACGAAATACATTTATTCCTGACACGCCAGTATTTTCACTCACAATATTACAATACATATTACACTTCACATAATAACATTTACAGGCTTCCATACAGCTCTTGACAATCCACAAACGTATATTCAAATTAACATTCAAGTGCTTCCCATGATGGACCATATTGGACTAACATTCTCTCTTGGGTTCCAGATTCGGCAAAGTGGTGAATATATTGTTGTGATCGTCTCAGCTGTTCGACCGAATCACAGCGGCAATAGGAGCAAACAGCAAAGCGACGAATTCGCTCCTTTCCTCTCGCACATAAGAGTCTTTGTTGTGATGTGCGATTTGTTAACTTTTGTTTCTCTGTTGATTGCGAGTAGCTACGATGAGAGAATCTCTTTTCCAGGGTCGTACTCCGGATAACCGTGCTACTCTCGAACAACAGGTTTCGTGTTTCTTTGGGGCTCTGGAATTTATGGCCACTGAACATGTTCCCGCCATATATCCGGAACCCGTGGGCCGATTCCGATAAAAATTTAAAGAGTTCTCAAATGAAACAAATGTGGTTTCAAATGAAACTAGTCGTGTCCAATTCGGTTCATCCGTTTCCGGGAAGACTGAGCCGCAACATTTGTTGTCTGGTTAAGAAAAAAAAGTTGTCTTTTGTGGTGCGTTTTTGTAAAATGGATTTTCTCACTTGTTTTAATAGTAATTGAAACTATCTGATTACCATTTCAACTCATGAACAATTAGCTGAGTGTGAATTAATATGTTGAGTGTCTATATCGTTTTCATGCGTTGAAAATATGTCTCCTCACCATGCTTAAAAACGCAAACGAAAATGTGGTTCAGAGAAAGATATTTTTTATGCAATTTAATAAGCGATTCGACAGGAACCATTGACGAAAATAACCTACAGGTGATCATTGAACGTTTCATATAAAAGCATTTTAGATTTAATTCAATAATACCTTCAAAAATTTCCGTTTGTTTCCATTAGTGCGTTTGATCAACTTCATCCCGGTGATCAATTTGCCCCCGGATGACGGTTCAAAGAAACGATTCAAAAAATCGAAATGGAAAAGATCGATCTTCTACATATCGATCCAATATCGCCCAATCCTATACGGAATACGCATGTCATAAAAGGGGATATACATTGTCTGGTCTCAGAATTCGTTGAAGCTGGGAGTGGATTTTAAAATTTTGAAATTGTTTTTTCCAAAGAGAGTTGCAACAAAACCATGCAAACCATCGCTCACCGTTTCAGGGTCACCAATATTGTTTCAGGGTCCGTAAATATTGTGTCACCTGAAAAGCATCCGCGTTTTCCAATTCCAAATACTGGACATTATCATCTATAACAATTACCTCTTTCTTTTTTGTACTGGAATGTGAATGTGAGTTCAACAATTCGAAAACGAGAGCTTTACATTTGGGTTGTAAGGGCGTTAATAACTCTTTGCCGGCTAAACGATATGGTATGACAAACATTTAATTCGAAAGATAAAAAGTCTCTAAGGGGTGAGATTGGGTCATCTTTCATTCAATCGCAGTTCAGTGATAAATCAATATTATTCAACAATTCCCTGAGCTCATCATTAGAGAACATATCTACGTAATCAGAATTGCGTTTTACTCTTATTTACGAAGGTTATCCAACAAAAAGTTCGAAAACTACCTTTTTTGACCCATTCTCACCTCCATCGACCGTATTTAAATATCTAAGTTTTGAATTTCACGCAAAAATAATGGACACACAACACATAACTTAACATGACTTTTTGGACCATCGAATAAATTTGAAAAATCATCACTCAAAAACGAAAAAAAACGCCTCCCTGGTTTCGAGATATGTTATGTGAAAAATCCTCAGCTTTCCAGAAAAAAAATTATAGGAGGTTGTGTTCAAGACACGACCGCATTGTTGACGTAGAACTACGCTGTATTTTAATTCAAGTCACTTGTTTATAACTGCGGATATTATTTTATAATATTACGAAAATATTGAAATAACCATTCTACCAGTTTGATAGCCCAGAAATGTATTTTTTATTGTAGAATTAATTGACGATAATTGATTGATGGTTCATTCTTGTGCTCGCAGAAAAATACATGCTCGAGATAAGCGCAGCTGTCATCCTTAGTGGAGAAAGTTTTGCTACTGGCAAGCGAAACCAAATCACCTACAAAATTTCAGAACGACATTTGCTTTCTTGATGACTAAATAAACGAAATAAACTCTATCTATTAATCTCAACAATCTCGAAAAGAGTAGCAGTGCTATCTCTCCTCCTTGTTTATATTTATCATTATGACTGCATAATTCGCAACACTAAACAATCGTCAGTCATAGCATAAAAAAATTAGGCGATTGTTGCATCGTTGCAGCGCCAATGCACACGGGAGCAGATACAAATGAGGTTCCAACGTAGCGAAGATTCACTATTTTTACGTACGGGTTATGAAGCACGCACGTACGCACACAAATATCCATATACGATGGCTTGAAGCAATTAAATATACACACGCTTATCTCTGTTTTGCGCTCTTCTCAATAGAAGCCCTTTTTGATAATATTACCGGTCTAGATCAGCTTAGCTGTCATCCTTTGTGGAGAGAGTTTTGCTACCGTCATGCGAAACCAAATCACAGACAAAATTCCAGATTGTTTATTTTCTTGGTGAGCTGACGATAGCCTAGCTTGATGATTCCTCACACAATTGTGTAGCTCAGAACTTTAATGCAATGGCGTCAGTTTGATGCAATGATTGCAATGCCAGAGACATCAGCGAGTGAGTAATTTGGTCGTGTCCACAGCTCAATCCGAAACGAAGACATGTGATGACGCAAAACAAGTAAGAACAAGCGATATTCATTGCTTTGAATACAGCACGATACTGAAAGTTTGTCTTCCTTCTTTGCTTGAGACTTTAAACTTCTTCAGTTCATTCGTCTGTAACTTTCAAAAAGGCCATTGGAAAACTTTACTTTATCCATCATATTACTCCTCCACCCCCATTACCTTGAGAAAGTCATTCGATCCCTCGCCGTCCAGCTCGCCCAGCAACGATGTTGTTCAGTTGATTTCGCCTCTATTTGCCTCAGCGAGATCCACTGTTTATACTTTAGGCAAAAAATTCCCCTTCGTTTTTCTTCTTTTCCTTTGTTCACGGAGACTTAACATCTTACGACTTCCCCTTCGTTGCTCGTCGATAAGTTGCTCGTTATTGATAGCTCTGTTCGGAAAAGCACACAAATGGACAGAGCAAATGTATGAGGAAAGGGGGATGCTTCCGAATTTCATCAATTTAAACCATATACAGACTATGGGATTGTAATGTATATCATATCAAACAAATTTTAAGGAATTTCCGATTCGTTTGGTATGTAAATCGCCAAAATCCGTTCGCAGCAAAAATAGTTATTAACGTTAACTTTATTTCATAAAAAAGTGACCTGTTTTCTGATTTGTCACCCATAATGAAAGACGTAGTTCTACGTCAAAATATAAAAAACTATAGCGCCTTTGGTCCCGAGACTATGAAAACAATAAAAAACGAATACAGTTAATAGTAACGAGAGCAGAATTCAAATTTTCTGCAGGTCCAGTATTTCTTCAAAAAAGACCAGGTGATTGGCTTTAATTTGATAGGTCAATCATCTAAATCGGACTAGTAGTTCAAAAGTTATGAATTTTTGAAAAAAGTCATTTTTTGCAAAAATGCGAAAAAATGTTTTTTTGAACCACCCTAAAATGGAAATGGTTACCCTAACAAAAAAAAAATACGGGTCTCATAAGTTGCGATAAAAAACAAAACTACCACTTTTGACGAAAATCTGAGAACCACTACATCGGTTTGGCATGGAATGGCTGTATATATATAAAGTTTTTCTTGTAGGATCGCATATAAATGCTATTTTCATATTACTATTCTTAAATGGTTAGAATTTCGCAAAGTCTTTAATTTACATAATTTTTTGGAAAATTAATATTACAATTTAGGAGTCCAACCCGGGATCACTATAGGTCAAACTTTATTAAATTAAGAGTGTATTCTTATAAAAATATATTTAAAACTTTCGAAAGGGAGCCGTTTTGAGAGATATTTTTTTTAAATATATAATCCAAATTTTGAATAAGATCTTTAAGAGTGTATTTTCAAAATGTTTTTTTTTCCAAATTTTCATCAGACATATGAATATCGAGTTACATTTTTTGACATAAAAGTCAATGTTTGTGAATACGCCTTTATATATAGAATCAGTCGTAATCAAAATTGGTCATATGATAAAAAATGTGATTAGGCGTCGTGCACAAATTACGTAACGCTAAAAATGAGGTTTTTGGACCCCGTCCCCCCCTATGTAACAAAAAGTAACACAAGATGAACCCCCCTGCCCCCTTATGTTACGTAACGTTAATCTGTACACAATTTCAAAGTCGTTTGAATTTGTTTTAGATTTTTCAAATGATGAGAATAAATATCAGATAATCTGATCAGTAAAAAAATCAGATATCTGCACAAGCAGAAATTAAATGTTCAGACTGAAGTTCTTTATATGCAAGTAGTGACTTCGGAAGAACTATCGTTAAGTTCATAGAATTCGGAACAAACCGAGACGGAAAATTAATGGTCACTTCTGTTGGAATTGGTGATTTCAAACCATCTGGCGTTTAGCTGAGAAGAACATGGACTGATATAAATTGATGTTGATTTACACAAAAGTAACTAATCCTTCGTTCAATGCAGCAGTTCCTGTCGTTACATTTCACTACTTGCAAAAGGTCTTGGGATGTCCTTACGTGACGAGTAAACCACTCGGCTTGATATCGTACTAATTCCGCTTCTTCGATTTGGGAGTTTACGGACTTAATATATTCTGCTTCGACGAGATATCCATCGATCGCTAGGTTATTGCACAAATTAGCTAATGATTCCCCTGCATACTAAAAATATTTTGTTTTCAATTCCGGGTCCCTTGATTTGAGTTTTTCATCCAAGTGAGATCCCACGAAAAAGTATTTAACCTACCAGACACTCCCACTTTCAACTCAGTTGAATGCACTGTGTGCTGGAGAATTTGTAGCAACTAATATTGCATCAAGATTCAATTGATTAAAATGATAGATCAAAAATATCTATGACCTTTTTAAAATGAGGGTTTTCGCCTGGTCCTCCATCCACATTAATTATGGCTACTGGCTTGATTATTCTTCGGTACAGAATAATTTCGAATTCAAGCTGCTCCCTTGTGTGAAAATCGAACCCATGAGAAAATGCATTCGAAGAACAGTGCCTTCCTGAACAAACTACAACGTATATTGGAATACTGCATAGAACTACTTCAACATGATCGAGGTGCCCGAGCGATAACAGACGGAATATGCTTATGTTTTCCAGCCATGACCAAATCATGATTCGGTAGATTAACGCGATATTAGAGATGCATTAAGGCAGTATTGAACTAGAAATACTAGAAATTTGAAAAGAATCAAATTTTTTTCTTCATATTTCTGATGTTTAGGCATTCGAGAATATCTCCTAGAAATAACGTTTTCGAAAATCTTATTGTTTACCAAGTTACAACAATTTTAGTGATGCGGTTTCTAACCTGGTACGGCCATAATAATTAACTCGAAACTAGTTTTTTTTCAAACTGGCGTACACGACTGAAAGATTTATGTCGTATTTACAGGGTTTTCCATTTCGGGGTTCCGAAAGTATACAGCCCTGCGCTGACAACCGTTTGACATAGCTGTCAACCAAAGCGTCATATCGTTAGTTGAATGTCTGCCATTTTACAATATGGATCGTTTTAGCATCGCACAACTTGTTAATTTTGTTAAATTATACTACAAAAATGATGAAAAACCGGCAAATGTTTTTCGAGCATTACGGACGGATTTTGGTCGTCATGAACGGCCTTCAGAGCACACAATCGCTAATGTAGTGCGTAAATTCGAACAAACTGGATCCGTACCGGATATTGTGAAACCTGTGCATCATCGTAATGTGCGTTCGGCCGAAAATATTGCTACTGTTGCTGCCAGTGTGGAGGATGACCCGAATGTTTCGATTCCACGGCGTGCTCAGCAATTGGTCTTGTCAAACACATCATTGTGGCGAATTTTGTATTTGGACTTGCACCTACATCCATATAAAGTCCAACTGGTACAAAAATTAGAGCGTGGTGACCATGGAATGCGTCGGGCATACGTCAATTGGGTGAACGAACAACAGCAGCAAAATGCTGAATTTTCGCATCAAATTTTCTTCAGCGATGAGGCACATTTCGAGCTCGGTGGCTATGTGAACACCCAAAATTTCCGTATATGGGGCTCAGAAAATCCACACGTGATTGTTGAGAGGCCATTGCATCCGCCAAAAGTCACTGTTTGGTGCGCATTATGGTCTGGTGGAGTCATCGGACCGTATTTTTTTGATAATGAGGACTTCGAGACGGTAACTGTGAATGGTGAGCGCAATGGCCTCATGTTAACCTCATGTTAACCGATTTTTTTTGCCACAAATTGAAGATATGGATTCGGATGACATGTGGTTTCAGCAGGACGACGCCACGTGCCACACAACACGACCGAACATGGACATATTGTGAACGAAATTTGAGGGACGCATAATTTCGCGTTTTGGTGATGCCAATTGGCCGTCCAGATCATGCGATTTGAACCCGCTAGACTTTTTTTTGTGGGGTTATGCGAAAGACCGTGTCTATGCCAACTCTCCGCAAACTCTTGAGCATTTGAAAGACAACATTCGTGAAGTTATGACCGAGATACCGCCCCATATGTGCCGAAAAATCATCGAAAATGACCTGTTCCGGATCAAGGTGTGCGAGGAAGCCCTAGGTGGACATTTGAATGATGTTGTATTTCACACATAATGGCATAAACCAAACTTTAATTTGAAATAAAAGTTTCATCGAAATTCGAATTCTAAGTGTGTTTTATTTCAATTTACTTTCGGAATTTAAAGTTGGAAAACCCTGTATAAGAACACAATCTTACACGTCCCATTATCGCATGAACCAATAAGAAATAGCAATTTTTAAGTTTGACTATTTTTAAAAAATCGGGAAACAGTAAAAATATTCTTTGTTTCATTTTGTCGGAGTTCGAAGGAACGTCCGAAATTCATCCCTCTACACTAGAATACCCCCCCACAAGCGGTGCCTGCTCACTGCCCATTACAACACCTGCTTTATCATCTTGGCTCAGGAAACACACCTCTTTCGGTCTCTGAATCGAAGTTGGGGGCGCGTGAATTTATCCAGGAATAAAAATGGAATTTTGTTACGTAACGATCACGGCTACCCCCCCTCCCCCCTATGTCACATCAAGTAACGAAACCGTGACCCCCCTCCCCGCCTACTCGCGTTACGTAATTTGTGCACGACGCCTTATAGGTAGCTTTCACTATATGTACAAGGTTTGGAAAAATATCGGGTCGGGGCAGTGCCGGCTGATTTTCATGCAATCACATTCCAATTATCTAGTTGTCCCGGTTAACCCTTTCTTGGAAAAAAAATTGATGGTAAACGTGAATTTGTTTTAAATATTGTTTAATATTTCGTAGTGCTGAGAACAATTAAGCGATGTGATTGGCAGGTTTTTACTTTTGCTATTACAAATCTTCTATTCGCCCGCCGCCATGGGTCAACCATTTCGAACGCAGTTCATGCAAAATCAAAAGATATAAATACCTCACGAAACACTTATTATTTCTCTTCGTTTCTCCCCGACGTCTGCTCTTCGGTTTCGTGCAGACGAAACTTATTTGCTTCGAAACGATAAATAGAATGCAGCAGGAAAAGCGATTATACATACACAATCTTGGCACAGCAAAAAAAAAAGTCTCACTGAAGGATGAGATAAAAAAGACGTGGTTCCAAACAGCGGCCGACTTCAGCTGAGCGCTGCGAGTGGCAGGTGCATATATTCATGCTGCTGTCGTCTGGACTAGGGTTTGCGATTTCCTTCCTTTCGGGCAGCAACTTCAGATCACGAGGAAGGCAAAAAATAAATAAATACGAGAGAACAATTCCGTGGCGTCGTCATGGAGCGTGCAGTTCGAAAATTGCGCTTGTTACGAAGATGGACTCGTTTTCATGCTCTCTGGTGTTCTGTTATAGGTTCCGCCGCCACAGACCTGTACCAGCCGACAGCAGACAACAAAGAGCGGAAAGATTCGGACCAAGATACTGGCGGATATCAGCCGCTGGGGACATTTCACTGAATGTTTTGTGTAATTTTTCATTTTACATGGAAAACCTTATATCCAGAGTTAATTCTTTGGGTTAAAATAATGTGTGCAATTATAAAATACTATTCATCGGCTCGGAGAACAAAATTCGTTACGGTTTCCCTCGTTACTTTCGGATCCCAGCGTCTGCACCGAATCAGTATCATTCTGTGCCGTATCATTTAGTCCGTAGAGCCGCACTCTCTCCCTATCCTACAATTTATTTTCCATTGCATCCGATGGTTGGCCTGTGGCGTCATCTTGACTTTATTGGTTTCGCAAATCCGTTCCCGAGCAAACGATACTACTACAGCTGACGGGCTATCCGCCCAATCCACCATACCATACCCAGTTCAATGCATTTCATTTATTATTTTCCGTATTGGGCCCGTTGGTTTGAGGTAGCGGTCCCAAGCTAGGGGTTAGTTCATCTGTCTAAATGTTCTGAACCCTAGGCTAAAAGGTGAGACCGTAATCATCCACCTAATGTGCACGCGTGTGTGTAGTCAGCCATACTCAAACGGGACATCACAGGCATAACCTTCTACTTTTTCGTCTGTCCCTTTTGGTCCCTTGAAAGTACCAAACTCTTGGATGTTACTTTGGAATGAACGACCCGCATTAGACGCAATATTTGTTTATCCAACGGGGAAAGCGAGAAAAATCCATAAAATACCTCTTTCTTCCCACTGGGCATGTGGTTTCCTGACTCGGAGGAAGTTCGCAGGCGGAGGCAGTGGTGCTAAATTATTACTAGTCCTCGATATTTTTGTCACGATGAGGCAATAATATCGTAAATATTCCCTCACCGCACAGGTAGTAGAACGCTGTGGAAGCGAGCAAATAGAGCGTATCGAAATTGATTCGTACCAAATGTTTGTGTATGCTGATGTGGCGCATGTTGAAATTTGAAATGTGAAGGTCGACTATCGCGAAGCAAACAAAAGTGTGAATTTTCCTCGGATGCAGCTGCAGGCGGAATCAACTGGCAATTATTTACTCAGTTGGCTAATATTCGACGAAGGAACACGGCGAAAGAGCATCCATCTTGGATAGTTTTATTTTTATATTTTATTTCATTGCGTCTGACAATGGACAACTGATGAAATTGTTATTATTCAGCCATTCCATGCCAAACCGATATAGTGGTTCTCAGATTTCTATGAAAAGTGGTGGTCCGAAAAATGAACTTTTTTCACATTTCCCCAAAAATGACTTTCTTTAAAAATTCATAACCGATTAGAATGATCGACACATTAAATTAAAGCCAGTAAGATTTACCAAATTTAACATGTTTTAAGTCTTCGTTTATTATACCCATGTAATTAGACTAGACCTATGCGACCAGAATCCAATTTTCCCGCAAGTGTGAAGTTTGGCTCATTAGCTTCAATTTGATATATTCCTCATCTGAATCGGTTCATTAGTTCAAAAGTTATGAATTTTCGAATAACGTCATTTTTGAATAAACGTGGAAAAATGTTTTTTCTAATAATCGGTCAAGTTTGAAAAATTATATCTCAAAAACGAAAAGATAGCATCTCTGATATCGAGATATGTTATGTAAAAAATCCTCAGCCTTCAAGAAAAATTATAAAAAGGCGCCCTCTAGTCCAAACCCATGAAAACAATAAAAAACGACTACAAACAATAATTACGGAAAAAAACATGTTTTTTGCAAGCTCAATATTTTTTTATGAAAGGCTATCTTATTGGTTTCAATTAGATATATCAATCTAAATCGGTTCAGTAGTTCAAAAAAATATATTTTTCGGACCACCCTAAAATGAAAATGGGCACCCTAATAAAAAAACGGGTCTAATATTTTGCAATAAAGAACAAAACTACCACTTTTGACAAAAATCTGAGAACCACTATATCGGTTTGGCATGGAATGGCTGTATTGTTAACTCCTTCCCGTATTATTTGATACGTCACACATCAAGTGATTTCACTACTCTGCCGAGCATTCTAGTGCCCTATGTTTTGCAAACACAACACGAGTGAGACTCGATGTTGTACGCGAAAGGGTTAATCTTTGAGGTCAGAAATTCGTTACAGGTGTTGGGATGTAGGCGCAATGTCGTTATTCAAACAGTATTGACAGCAACAATTGTGCAAAATCAAATCGACATTATTTTGTTCTCAATAGTAAACAGCTGCTGCATAATTATTTTTACAGAAAATTATTTTCATTTTTGTGATGTTTACAAAGAATGCGGTTTATTTATTTCACATGACCGTCCGTTTCGCTGAAGGCTTTGTTTATTCTGTCAAGCAAATATCGGGAATTGGTAATTTGACTGTTTACACTCAAACTGTGTGTCACAACAAGGTTGGGATTCGTATTAGGCATTTAGCCTGCGACGCTCACTATACACGGTGTTTACATCAAATAACCAGATAATTCAATCCTTCTATATAATTTATATGTTGAAAAGTGTCCTCTTCTATTTGACGGATGTTGCTTTGCCTCAGGTCCAACGGTGCGTTTATCAGGTCGGCGAGTTGAAATTGTCCGGTTGATGCTTTAGGTGTTGCTAACAAGGTTTTATATAATACTAGCTGACCCGGCACACTTCGTCCCGCCCAAAATTTGTTTTTTGTTATCAATACCTTAAAACATTCACGTTTTCTTATTATGAGCAAGTTCATGGGTCCAATCGCAGAACTGTTCATTGATTGATCTTCTAATCGACCCCGTTGAATTTACCTTTTACTATAAAATTCCTAGTATTTCTAACAAAACTCATCATTATAATATCAAATTATTTTCAGACACAATTCTCGTTCAAGATTTTTCAATCACTTGCAAATAACATGTTTCTCCGTTACCCGTTACCCGTGCCCCGTAAAACCTTCATATGCCAAATTTGGTTTCGTTTGCTTGATTAATTCTCGAGTAATTTATTTATTTATTTATTCAGTCTTCGCCAAGAAATTGTCGGACAGACTAAAATTCAATTATTGAATCCTTATAACAAACACATTTCTGGACATATCGAATTCAAACAAATAATACACTTCATTGAACCGTTGGCAACAAACATCCAAGGGATTATTCTGTCCGTATAGAGTACGATGTGCTGCTTGCCGGAAGAAAACAAATTGTCTGGTTGTTCTACCTGGAGCGTTAATTCGAAGCTTGCCTAAAACTTCAGCACAGTCAAGATTGTTGTTAAGAAGGTCGAAAATCAGCAGTCTCTGGAGAAATTCTCGTCGTTTTTGCAGTGTCGGTAAGTGAATCAGTGCGCAGCGTTCTTCATATGTGGTCAGATGTTGGTCGTTGCGCCAGGGGAGATGACGAAGAGCATATCGGATGAAACTTTTCTGCACACGTTCCAGTCGAGCGATGTGAACAGCGTGGTATATATATTCCAATATACTGCGTACGAGAGACACATACAGCGATTTGAGGCAATAGACATCTCTAAATGCCTGAGTGTGGCGTCTAATGAACCCGAGAACGGTGAAAGCATTAGCGGTGACCGTTGCAATATGCTGCGTAAATTTTAGCTTGTTGTCGAGCACGATTCCCAGGTCTTTGACGGCTGCAACTCTTTCCACTTCGGTCGACCCCATCGCATATTCAAATGTGATTGGTGAGCAAAGTCGCGAAAATGTTATCGCATGACAATTCCTAATATTCATTTCCTAACATTCATAAATTTGTGTTTCATTTGTATGACAGCCCCCCCTTAGAGAGAAGGGTGGAGAGTCTTACCACCACAGAAACATTCATTGCACCCTAAAACCTCAATGTGCCCAATTTGGTTTCATTTGCTTGATTAATTCTCGTGTAATGCAAAAATTTGTGTTTCATTTGTATGGCAGACCCCCCTAAGAGAGGGGGAGAAGTATCTAACTACCGTAAAAACATTTATTGCATCCTAAAACCTTCACATGCCAAATGTGGTTTCATTTGCTTAATTAATTCTCAAGTAATGCAGAAATTTGTGTTTCATTTGTATGGCAGCCCCCCCTTAGAGAGGGGGGTGGAGAGTCTTACCACCATAGAATCATTCATTGCACCCTAAAACCTCAATATGCCTAATTTGGTTTCATTTGCTTGAGTAATTCCCGAATAATGCAGAAATTTGTGTTTCATGCAGTATTGCAGTATTGCAGCCCCCCCTAAGAGAGGAGGGAGCAGTATCTAACTACCGTACAAACATTTATTGCATCCTAAAATCTTCACATGCCAAATTTGGCTTCATTTGCTTGATTAATTCTCGAGTAATGCAGAAGTTTGTGTTTCATTTGTATGGCAGCTCCCCCTTAGAGAGGGGGGAGGGGTCTCAAACTATCACGAAAACCTTCCCCGGCCCCAAAAACCCCTACATACCAATTTTCATGTTGAATGGTTCAAAAACAAAGTACCTTGGTTGTACAGCGTTTCGAAAATGTCGATGATTTCGTTCCCAATAAACAGCATTCGCGAAATTTGGTATTTTTGTTTTGACGTAGGACAACATCGAACCTTTCAATATAGGGTCCCATTTTAACGGTTCGAGTCAGAGTTGCCAACCTTTCTGATTTTTCAGGATTTCCCAGATGTTTCGGCACGTTCCCTGACAACACTCAAATTTACCTGATTTTTAAGAAATGGTCCTGATCTTTCCTGATTTTTGTACTTGAAAATTATCCGTGAAAAATATGCTGGTATCCCTGTCAAAGTTTTCCTCGTTAGAAATGAGAACTTCCATAAAAGCTCTTGGATTTGGACATGTATAATGCTTACAATAAGGAGAGATCGTACTCTTGAAGGTCGAAAAATAACAGCACAATATGAGCTATCCTGATTTCTTCCTGATTTATATTTTCATTCTTCCTGATGTTTGAAAATAATAGTTGGAAAGCCTGGTTCGAGTGGGAAAAGTGAGAGATTTTGAACGTTGAAATCTCTTCAAATCATGGATGGATGTTGATTCCAAATATAGAAATGATAAGGAAATATCTCCAGCTACTCGTGCCACGTTATGAAAAATGCCTCGAACGTTACGGCGATTATGTATAAAAAAGGAAAATAAAACGTAGATTACGAAAATCACCTTGTTTTTTGTCCGCGATTTCTGAGGCACTAAAACTTATTTTTTGAACGACTCTCGTATCTATCCTATTTAGCATGCTATGTATGACACTCCACACTAAACATCCACACTAAAAAAATGTTCGATTTTCAACTACTTTTCTAATGATGAAAAATGTACTATTTCCAATTTTTTTGCTATCTTGACCAACAATAAGTTGATCTACAATATTCTTATAAAAACGGGGATTTCAGCGGGATGTGGACACATAAAATGGACATATTCTTCAGGGTGACCCAATATGTCTTGGACAAAAATATAGCTGGAGATATTTCCTTATCGTTTCTATATCAACATCCATCCATGATTTGAAGAGATTTCAACGTTCAAAATCTCTCTTTTTTCCCACTCGAACCAGGCTTGCCAACTATTATTTTCAAACATCAGGAAGAATGAAAATATAAATCAGGAAGAAATCAGGATTGCTCATATTGTGCTGTTTTTTTTCGACCTTCAAGAGTACGATCCCTCCTTATTGTAAGCATTATACATGTCCAAATCCAAGAGCTTTTATGAAAATTCTCATTTCTAACGAGGAAAACTTTGACAGGGATACCAGTATATTTTTACTTAAATGCATCTCCTGGACCATTGTGCAATGGTTTGTGTGTTTTCTATCATTTTCATCGGCTTCGTTCTACAGAAAACTTTGAACCTCAAATATCATTTTACGCAAAGCAGCGCATTTGTAGTAGTGATTGCTTTATACATACCTGACTGCGTTCGTCCTGTAGCACTTGAAGATGCAGAAAAGTGTTTGAATAACGGCGGGTTCAGATGAAAGGGTTGAACCCGATAGTCATTACTGCTTACCAGATTACATTGTAATGTAATGTATGTAATTTGTTGTCTACTATAGTTTGACGAAATAAAGAAATAATAATTATTATTCACGGTGGACAAATTTTACCCAAACAGAAAAAATAAGGATATTTGGGATGATATGAAAATTACAAATATTTTTTTTTCTGAGATTGTTTACCTTTTATTTTATGAACAGTTTGAACAGGTGGACGACACGCCACTGATGAAATAAGCTTGGTCTATTCCCCTATAGTTGTAACTAAAATTTTCTCATACGTACAAAAATGTAGTAAGAAACACATAATTTTCCGCAGACTTGATGCTCGGTTTTGGTTGATGTGGCATATTTTTCCATGATCAAAGCCACAAAAGGGACCCCTTCGAGTACAGAATGTGACAAGGTATATCAACTTTAGTAAACAAAACATTGAACATTGTAAGTCGCTCATATGCTTTAAGATGCAACAAGCAGCATTTTATCATGCAATTCGAGAGTTAACTTAAATGCTATACAGGCAAACCTTTTTTTGTGCGGGGGATAGGGACCGCACAAAAAAAGTCGCATAAAAAAAACGTGCAAAGCTTCACCAGCAGCTTAAAAAAATCGTGTTCGGTACACATTTTGAAAAAAACTTTTTTTGTGCGGTAGATAGGGACCTCAAGAAACTAACTCAAATCCACGCCATTCACCGTTCAATTTCCTTTTGTTTCCATGCTTTGCGATGGGACAGTTTGCCTTTTCGGTTGCGCGTGGCTGTTTTGTGCTTTTAGTTGCATGTCGAAACGTGTTGCTGTTAGAAATCATGTCATGCTACTTAGAAAAATTTAGAGCATTTGATGAGTGGAGGGGAATGATTTCAGAAGTGGATAATTGAGACGCAAATATGCTTTTTTCGCACTGAAATGCATATAAACCATTGAAAAAATCTAAATGGACGATAACTTCGTCAAATATGTCGCACAAAAAAAAACACAAAAAAACCGCACAAGAAAAGAAAATCGCACAAAAAAAATCTCACAAAAACAAATTCGCACAAAAACAGGTTTTACTGTAGTTTTCTTTCTTCGATGTCTCGCTGCATCGAGAGAGAGAGAGAATTTAACTACGGATACGAAATTCAGACGCACTCTAGACAACTAACAGCTAACATTATTAACATTGTCCGTTCTGTGGTTTCAATTTTTAGAAACAATTTCGATTCGGCATTCATTCAGCTAGCAACCAACCGTCGGCAGCGGCGATAACTTCTATCATCATCATCATCAAAATATTCCCGGCGATTAAAAGATTACAAAGTCTCAATAAGACAAACCAAGAAAAAGAAGAAGAACCAACATGAAATGATAAAATGTAGTCCTACGTCTCTCCGGTTATGTTTACGACACTAACCACCCGTCTTTTTTCATTTGAAGAAAATAAGCGGTCGGAGCACATCGTTTGCTTCATTTAATGTTATTTGAATGGGCCCAATGAAACGGAAAGGGATATAACAGCATGAAAACGCATCGGCGCACACCGCTAAAGCCGTATAGGTTCTTACCTGGGGAACTTTATCGCCCTAGCCATATTCTCCAGGCTTGGTCTCGTCATTTTCGCTTCAAAGGAACATGTACTAACAAAGCTGCACTTCACCGAATATAAAGACGGCGGAAAATAGGTCGGCGGATGGCGAACCAAATGGTCACTATCTGTCCTTCGATACTACTGAAAACAGATTCATTCGTGAGATCGACCACCATTGCTAACATCTTGAAAAAAAAAATACTTTAACCCTTATCTCGTCACAAAATCTATGCCTTTATAAAGTTTTTCATACTGCTCGATTCATTTGGAATCCGGAATCATAAAACCAGTTGTATCTAGAGATTGGTTAAAAGTACAGGCCTTCAAGTGACTTTTGTTGAATCTGTGAGATTGACATGAAACTCTCAATACCTATTTCGGAAAATATTTTTTACACATTGAACATGTGTACGTTATATCGAGGTAAAATGTACGTTATGTCGAATGACGTTATATCGAGGGTACGCTATATCGAAGTTTCCCTGTACTTTTTTTTCGAGGTTGGCTTAGAAAAACTTTTTTTCTTTCGATGTCCCTCACTCCGATGGATGAATAGTTTATTCGTTATTGTATGAGCCATTCGTATCTTACTCAGAATCTAAAAAAAGCTTGATCATGTGCCGAAACTACGCGAGAAATTAAATGACAGTATCAGTATCATAACCGAGAATCAAGTTTAATGCCATGACGAGGGCCATCGTTTCGATGTTAGCCCCAAATATCAACAATTATTAATATCAAAAAGGGACTACACCAAAACTAAGTCTAGCACCAAGGCTGGGTTTCAGCGCCGTTGACTGTAAACACTGAAACTGTAGCTTCATCTCAACTAAACACAAACGAAATAAAAATAGATGTGCTATCTATACTGAATGCAACAGCAAATGCACGGAGCAAAAAAACATATTTCAAATGATTAAACTCCCTTGTGGCTTCGCATCTCTCCAGTCTTTGTCGAAGCAGTCACCGATGTCCTCATTGACATTGCTTTCTTCGTCGTAGTCGTCGTCGTCGTATGGATTCCATCAATTATTATGCTCCTTTTCGGAACTTCTACTCCTTTAACTTTTTCATTTGTCCCTTGTATGGATTCAATTCGCCCAGACAGACTGTAATTGCACGAAAGAAAAAGACGTGCGGAAAGGCAAAGAAGTACTTCTTCGAGCTATCCCCACACTAGAATGACCTGGTGATTTGGTGTGGGGAGGACGCAGCAATGAAGCGAACAGAGCTCGCAATTTGTGGGAAACTATTTCGCCACCGTCATAGTCTATTGTAAGCTGGCAGAAAAGATGGCATCTTTCACTATCTTCTCCCGTTGCGAGTAACTAATCGTCGTCCGGTAGCAATATGTTTGGAATTAGATGGCTGCAACTTTTTCCCGTGCTGGAAAAATTGTGTTAGCCTTACTCGCTGACAAAGAAGGGAAGAAAAACTATACGACATCTAAAAAGCCATTTCCGGTGGGATCTCTGCACGTAATTAATAATTGGAACCATTTTTGGACAGAGCAACCGCAGTGGCACCAGTGTGATCAACTCACCTCTCTCCCTTTCGGATGAATGAATGAAAGATCCCGAATGTGATACCCCTCGCCACTCCACAGGACCAGTTGAGCTGATTAGACAATTCACCAGCAGCGAAACCAGTTTTTCCATTGGGTGAGAGTGGGATGAATGAAAGAAAAAGGAATGAGAAAATAACAGAAATATGTTCGCTTTGAACGAGTAAATGACGGACCGGGGAAAATGGCGATTAACTAGATGAAATTGCTTTCATTCATGAGATATTGATTCCGTGAAATTATCTGTTTCATGAATCATCAGAAGAAAGTCAGTTTCTGATAGGTGTGGATAATGCTGTTCTTTAAGGTGAGATTTTCTTATGTGGTTTCGAAAACGATTCTTTGTGGCTTTTAAACGTAAAATAGTAAATATGAAAGAATTTACTTCTAAATCTGTTTCATCTCACTTTTTTCTTTCATTATAATCGAGCGTTATCATATAAGTTTCTCTGTGATTGAAGCGTTCCATTTCCGTTCCGTTTATTAGGGTTAAAAAATTTAAATTTAATGGCAGATCATCAGGCTATGAGTGAATCACTCTGAGATTCCTATCAAGATTTCTGAAAATATAGTTCATTATTATAAGGGTTGAACACGAAAATCTGGTTGGAGTAAAGTATAGTTGGAGTATAGTATAAAGCCAGTAAAAAGTAACGGTGCCAGCCCGTAGCTTCCACCAATTTGTGCCAGCAGACCATAAGCAATCTTCTGACTATTTTTGAAAATTTTTTGCGATCTGACAGCATATTTAACTCGAGTTAGATAAAGGTCAAAAGCCTTTTTTTCATTTTTTTCCCTTCCTTTGACACAACTGAAAATACGTTGGATACGCTCCTGAGTTTCAAGGAATAGTCGGTGTACTCTACCTAATAATACCGTAATTCCATAAAAAAGAACCTAAAACAAACTATAGGTGGGTTTTATTTGTGATAATACCGCAAGGTAGACATACGACTACCGGCGACTTAGTACTCAACAAACAATCATTAGCTATTATCAGTAGCGTGACCGGGTGACCCAACACTCCAATCAAACCTTGTTATCAGGTTTTTGTTTTCGTTCTCTAACGAAAACTCAAATTTACCGAATCAATAAATCTTTTTATTATAATCTTATATATAAAATTCTCGTGTCACGATGTTCGTGATCAAACTCCTCCGAAACGGCTCGACCGATTTTAATAATATTATACTAAAAAAAATTGGTAGACAAGAGAATAGGTCGTAAACTATATACGATACCGCTAGGATACCTATTACTTTATATTTGATACCGATTAGGGTGGTCCCATGCAAATAAAATCTGAATAACTTTGTTTTCGTATTTTTTGCATAAATTTGGCTTGAAAAAAAAACTTATAACCATATATAACCAATTTTAACCCTCATCTCCTTTTTTATTGCGATATATGCATTTTTATATAAACGATACCAAATAATTGATTCGTCGTTCGTTTTTTAAACAGGACGAATTTATTTACGTTGTTTAATGCCAGATGGCACTTCGTCCTCTTCATCGCATTTCACCCTACACATACGCAAGTAACCTCAATTCGACTAAAACTAGGAATATCGCCGGCGAGCTGGAAACCTTTTTGGATGAGCACAATGAATTATTGAAATTGTTATTTTGCATTCCGAGCTTGGGTGTGATTAGAATAGTCACGCTATTGTCGTCAATCCTGATAAAAAAACCGATTGAAGAGCACGTGTGTAGATCTAATGCGCCACAGTTACTTTAATTATTAGGAACATCATTACTCATTTTGAATTAATATTTTAATATTATGTGGTTGGAGGAGACGAAACAAACAAAAGAGTGCCCTCGATGGATTCTTATGTGTGTCGTTTGATGAATTGGCGCAGTCAGGACAACGTCATTCTAGGATGTCTTGAGCTGTGTCAATAATCCATGGTCAACATATTCACAAAGGTAGAGAGCGAGCGACTGCGGTTCCTATGAGACAATCAACAGAAGCGGTTCGAGGAATGATAGCGAGACGCTATCATGAGTAACACCTACACAGCCTTTGTTCAAACGACAGCACGTGTGTGTACACGTATTTCGTCCAACATGTTGCTGGATGTATACAAGATTTATAGAAGAATCGTTAAGTTCGGACTGTTTTCTAAGTATTTAAACAACATCGAATAATGATTTTCATCCAAATTTCTAATAATCTGATACAGATTAAATTGCTCCACGAATATGGATTACTTATTTTGAAGTTTATTTTGCGCCGGAGAAAGGTTGCTACATTTCATAGCACGAATGATCAGATTTCTGAATGCAAAAGACGAATCCTGAGATCCGATCGATCCGGTCCATTTCTCTGTACATCATAGATCTCATCTCCATCTCCACATCACACTCAGGTTCGGGAAGTTCCCACGGTCCAATGCAATACACGATCAAATCTTCACGTATCTGCCCGATATCCACGTGGAATCTATCCTTCATCGATCATAATCAATTAATTTTATAGATCGTTGAAACATTTTAACACACATGTATTGCAATACATGTATGTACATGTATTGCAATACATTAGTTATTTTTTATTCAACAGTCAAAATATTCACTAGAAGTAATTTATATGGCAGAACAACGTTTGCCGGGTCAGCTAGTATTAAATAAAACGTTCACTAGAATCTTCAAAACTTCACGCTTCTCGATTTAACAACATAGTCTGAAGTCCTCAAACTCAATAGAGTTAGCTCATTTACTTTCAATTGAAAAAACAGCCAATCAATGTATGTATACATGTCCCATCGCTGGATGCAAATATTTTTCAATTAATTTCAACTTTGATAACTATTTCGCAAGATGCCACAGAAACGCAAACTACTAGTAACAGCTTCGAACTTACTGAAGGATCCTAGTTTACGATGAATTGTAACATACCAAATGTCCGTCTCTATAATAATTTGGTATCTCTAGCAAATACTTGTTTTCCGAAGCTTTGTCGTAGAAATTGACTAGTTTGTGTTGAGCGTGAATTGCTTCAAAAATTTTGGCTTCTTCTTTAGGCAATTTTGACCGCTCTGGCCGCTTTGACCGTTTACAACCTAACCCAGATATATTCCTTTGATTTGAAAATAGTCCTGCGCTAGAACTAATTCGCTTAGTACATCACCCCAGAGGCAGATAGAAGGGACAGTGCACTTGATCTCGAATCGAGTCGCACAAAACTTCAATGGTTGTGGTCAGTCTATCTTAGTTCGCATAAATTAGTTTCACATCTTATAACGAGTACTCCATCGTGTTTACGACAATCTTCTTATCATAAGATCTGTGTGGCTCAGAAACATGTCTCTGCGAAAACCGTAGAAACAGATTTAACAACTCTAAAAAATGCTACAAACTACGGATAAAGCAAAAGTCATAAGTTCAAAGAGCGGTCTACAAACCCTATGAATACGGCTTTTATGCTTCCTCAACAGAACATGAACTCTTTCATTTCGTCCTGTTCCTTTACATGAACTTCTCCATATTGATATTCCTCACTAAATAATACCATCAATCACTGAGTAGAAGCGAATGAACATTCTAGTTTAAGGGGGGACCCCGACCTGTAAAAAAGGAAAAAAAAATCGAAATGTTTATTCTTACATTTTAGGGTAGCTTGTAACTTAACTCCTTTGAGGGTGATACCCGAGGCGGATATCTCCCCTCGCCTCCCGTACACGACGCCACTGGCTGTTGTTGAACTAGTCAGTTGAATAATGGTTGAACAACAGTATTGAGTGCTTAATAAGACAATATTCTGAATTATACGCTATATAAAAAAGCTTTTCTAGACCAAATTTAAGCTTTTGTTCAACCATTGGTATTTAGTTAGATAATACGCCGGTAAACGTTTTGAGAGCGTTTTTATTTTCGTTTGTTTAACTACTCATGAAAAAAGCTTAACCGAGTTAATTTAATCCTGAAATACAGCTTTTATTTGACTACTAGCTGACCCGGCAAACTTCGTCCCAACCAAAATTTATTTTTCGTTATCACATCCACGTTTTCTCACTAAGCGCTGTTCATGGGTCCATTCGCAGAATTATTCATTGATTGATCTTCTAATCTACCCTTTAAAATTAATTCTAATCTACCCTTTAAAATTCCTAGCAAGAAAAATCTGTATCGAAAAATTTAAGGGAGAAAAATTAAAATGAAGGTTTAGTTTTATATTGAATTTATTTTTCTTATTTATGGGTTGTTGAAGTCGTATCTATGCAACAAAAAAAAATCATAAAAAGGTTTTCATCTAATCCTCTCAATTGTATGATGTTCATACATGGTTTTGTTGAACTTTGCTTTCAAATTTCTCGTCAATTTCATCCTTTAAGCTCCTTCTTGAGCCGATACATAGTATTTCGCTTTAAATATAGGGTCTGTAATTGTGGGGGCCAAACTATTTCCGGATTTTGTTTTGTTGGCATTGAAAAGCGAAAATATTCGCTCAACAAACGTTGATGAATGTTATCAAAAAGGGTCTTACAAACGACCTTAGCAATGGATACAAAAAATTCTCATCATGCCTTTTGACATCCAAGTTATATCTGACTCACTCAATTTTTACCCCATAAGATTCGTCTTGAGTAACCTGAATTCGTTATCCAAGTCTTGTCTATTACCTGCTTCAAAGAATTGGTGAAACTGGCGTATCAAATCATGAAGGTTTGGAAGCTTGACGACGATTTGTGGGTTTATCAAGGGCGCATTTTTATAACCCGATCGCTGAAATCAAGTTGCTTCTGTTTGGCGAGTTCAATATAGAAGTCACAACAAATCGAATTGAAGGTTAGCTTCCTAGCTGCATCCAATACTTTTTTCTTCGTCTCCTCGATACCAACGTAAACATCCTCAGGCTTCTTCAGAAAGTCTTCAAAATCTTTCACATTGAGAGTTTCGTGCTCTCAAAACATAAGTTACACAACATGATTAACAATAACATACTTGTTTCAGTATAAAGTTCGCAAAATTGAGAACTTTCTGATTCAAAATTGTAATTGACTTTATTGATGAGCGGTAAACAAAGTTTAGGAACAGCACAATCGGTTTAGTCATAGGATCTTTAAACGAGTCAATTAACTTGGAACGAAAAGAATAGTTTGAGCTCTTCAAATCGCTCAAGATTTCGCTTAACAACTGCCCCCCGAAAGCCATCTCGTTGCGTTGCGTTCAACTTTTTTATAAATCAAGGTGCCTATGTATGCGATGTAATATTTAAAATTTAATTTTAAAAAAATCTATAAATTCAGTATTTTTGCCGAAAATCTGTAACTCTGTATCTGAAATTTTACTAAAAATCTGTAAAATATAGAATATCCTGTATACATATGTGGCAACTCTGCTCAAAAGCTTTAAAATGTTTGTATGTATGGAAACAGACATCTCTTTTTGTTTTCTTTTTTCGTCTTTTCTGGGATTGCACCCAAAAAAAAGTCAAACGATATCAACGGAGATCGAACCAAGGCCGGCTAGAATGCAAGGTCCACGACCACGCTATCCACATAGCTATTGGTGCTGTTGCTTGAGTGCGTGATATAATTACACCTCATTATATTGACAGCTATGAAGTTGGAAAGCGTTTCTCAAGATTCAAAAGGAGAGCATTTCAACTAATTCAGTAGATTTTCGGGACAGTTGTTCGCTTGAAATTGTGATTCCGGGTTCTAAAATCTATATGGATTCTTAATGATTTAAGGTACAATCGCAATAAGATGGCAATTTTCCCCCAATAGAGTTCAAATCAGATTCGCAATCGTTAATTATTGGCTGTTTATTCACAATGTTTGGGTTTCCTATATACATCACTCTTTCTCGAAAACAATTCATTGAATATCTCCACCTAATTACAGAAAACCTCTACTGATAAGGTAATTCATTCAATCTTTATTTAGCTCGAGTACTTCGAAATGGGAACAGCAATAAAACATCCAATACAATTTATTCGGTTGGATTGTATATCCGGCCGAGCGATCCTGCAATCTGTACCTGGCCTGGGTAGTGCTGCTGCTGCTTCCCGCACTCTCATTAATCAAGTTAATGCTTCCCAATATGTACACTAAACCATCATCATCTTCAGCCTTGGGGATGGTTCTGGTCAAGAGGGAAACTGCCAAGAATGCCCTTTTTTCGGCCAGCGCGCATGCTTTGCTATGGGGGAATTAAGGCATAAAAAACACTTCTCACCGGATATTACGTGTAGCTTTAATTCTGTTTCACTCACCTATGTTGTTGTAGATTAGCTTTCCATTTCAACTTCCATTCATGCATTCTTTTCCTCGGGATATCGAGAACCAGAAACCTCCGAAATGAACCTTCATCCAGAATGAAACGATTTCATTTGGCGCTTCGGTTGTAATTAAGCTAATTATCCCCAAACGTTTTTCATTTGTTCCTTTCTGGAGAAGGAATGGTTACTTACTTACTCTACTATGAAGCAGCATCGAAAACTACTAGTTAATTATCAATTTCGGGATTTGTACAAAACCACCTTCTGTTGAATTTTAATCACGGAAATGTTTGATTCGGTCTTCAAGTACTTCCAGCTCAAGTGCTAACAAAGTTATCGCACGAACGTTCAATAAATCCTGCCAGTTCCTATCCATTACGAACGGACAGGCAGGCAGGTGGTCCGCTTGCTTTCAGATGTGGTTGGGATTGGAGCAAGAATCACTTGAGTGCCATTTGTTTTTCGTGCTCCTTTTTCTACTTTCGGGCAAACTAGTGGCACACTAACCTCAGAGTGGCACTTTTCCCGGCCTTCGTTTTGTGTGGTTCTGCACACACAACTAACTCTCACCTGCTTCGTTGTTTGTTTGTTATTTTCTTTGCTTTCAGGTTCATACTCCTCAGATTCGTTCCTGCGTTGGTCCCTTGGTGCTTAAAACGGAACTTGGCACATTTTCTGAGAGCAGAACAAAGGGGTGGTTTGCTCGTTGAGATCCTTTGTGGGGTGCATTTTTTGTGTGGCATTGCATTACTGGCGGAAGAAATTGAGCTCTTCATTAAAGCTTTAATTAGATACGCATTACGACCAATTTGAACAGTTTGTGTGGGTTCATTCAGATTATTTTACATTGTCAGAATGAATTCATCCTTAACCCTTTCACTACGGCAGTATGCTCCGTCGGAGTGCTACCGCTGAATGGAGTACTGCACCGAAAAGTATGCATATCGCGCTGGTGTGATCGATGTGCAGTATCACTAATGTCGTCTACAGACGACGCTCGTACACACAACTCATCGCGCGGAAGTCGTCTACAGACGACACTCGTACACACAGGTCGTCGCGCGGATGTCGCCTATAGACGACGCTTGTAGCGAAAGGGTTAATCGGATCATATTTGAGGGGCTTAGAATGAAAAGGGTGTGAGTGATTTGATCGATTTCTCTACATCGACTCTCTCTTTTGGTCATAACTTAGCTGCAAATACATTCCCAGCTGTATTTGACAATGTGGAAGATAGGTCAGAACCTCATCTATCGGATTGAATAGCAAACTTAAATTGGAACGTTTTTGCAGTTGAGTTATTAACTAAATAGAAAGTTGATGAAGAGAAATCGATCAAGTCACTTACACCCCTTGCATTTATGAATTGCTTTACTATATGATTGATTAATTTTATTACCGTGCAAAAAAACTAATGTTTCCGTTCACACTAACGAAAAGTGTTATTAAAACATCTGTGAGCAACTTTTTTAGCAATCCGCAATTCCATTGCTACACTCATCCACTCACAAACTTACAAAAAAAACTTTCAGCAATTTTTTAACATATCCATTCATCCATTCTGTGAGAATTGATTCTAATGCAACGTCATACAAATTATGACTAAACCAGTGATAGTCCTACGTCTACCTTGCGGTTATATTACATACAGATATAACCCACCTGTTCTTAATGTTAAAACTATTTCACAACAAAAGTGATATGCTATCTGATTTAGCCACCGGATCAACGTCGCAGAAGTAATTGTCTGTCCTGAAGTCGATATAACTTGCGTCCGGAATTCGGAGTCATACTAATCATACCACTCTTATCGTCTGGCAGGGAAACAGCTACATTTTCATCCGCAACCAGCACTGGCATGTTTAGAAAAACTAACTTCCACTGCGATAAACAGCGGAAATGCCACACACAACGTTTTCTGACACTTGTCTCTCCAGCTATCCGGAAGTCAGTTTAACCTGTCGCTCAATCATCCCACTGATATCGCTTCTAATGGAAAATACCTGGGGAATTTCCGCTATCCCCTATTTCCCACTACCTCTACCCAACAGTTGAGAGCGGTCGTCAACCTTCACGCGTTGCTACTCCGAAACATATTCATTCCGAGCGTCCTTGACTGAATTATCATCCGCCATTGAAACGAATTGAAGCAACATTTATAATTTCCGAAATCACTACCCCGTTGTCAAAACTCGAATGGAACACGAACACACTTCCACATACCTATTTGCCAGCTTTTTCAATTGCTGAGCATCATTTGGAAATGTGGGAATACGAGGATGAGGTTGGAAGGTTACACTTGAAAAGCGTGCTTTTCACTGTTTTCTTCTAACTTTTTGCACATTCGTTCTATCTGGAAATAGGAACTCCTGCTTGCTTTTTACCATGCCACTACTTCCCCAGCGGCGACCATCCATCGGTCATTGATTTATATCCATGCATTGCCGAAATGCGCTCTCAGCCCGCTGTGTAAGAGGTAGTAAGTAGCAAATGCAATGTAAAAACTGCTGTATTCAGTCGAATGTTTTAAGCCGACCGGAACTTTGTACATTTGATATACGTGTGCAAGGTAAATCACCTTTAGATACAGTTCGGACTATCTACAAAATGAATTATTGAGAAGCATGCAATTGAAGAGAGTGCTGTTGCCTCTCGCTGTTGCTGTTTGCAAATGTGATGTTCTGTGTAGTAAAAATTAAACATTTCGTTTCGGGGAGAAGTGTGTGACTCCCGTGGCAGAGTGGTTACACCCGAAGTTAATTTCTAGCCCAAGTTATGGCATCCCGATTTATTACATTAAATGAGCTGAAAAATAACAGAAAATGTTCTACTCCCCAATACATGTATATTATTTGTATAATATACATGCTAGAGCCAATATGAGCGAGCAAAACAGGAGACACATTTAAATGAAAGCATATGAAAGCTTTTCTTATAATTTGCCAAATACACAGCACAGACAGAGAAAGATATATTCACGTTCATGTTTTTCTTTATCCTCTTAGAAAACACTTTCCAACTTCATTTTATGATGAGGTGTAATATTATCACTCTTTTGAATGACAGCGCTGGCAGCTATATGGATAGCGAGGCCGTGTGAAATAGATTTGCATTCCAGCGCCGACCTTGGTTCGATCCCCATTGACGTCGTATGGACTTTTTTTTTGCACAATCCCAAATGAAATGAAAAAAAAAAAGAGAAAGAGATGTCTGCTCGCATACATACAAACCATTTTTAAGCCTTCAAAACAGCTCAATATTTGCGCATTTGACTCTCCAGCACACGAAATATCATCATTTCAGCCAAAGATGAAATGTTTTCTGCCAACGCTAGTTTGGATTGCGTCACACATACAGTGCTGGGGGCTTCGGGATTGTTCTGGCCGATTGGATTTTCCGTAAAAGTTTTCCGACTTCTGGTATACGCGTTTCCTTGAGCAGCATGCTGTTTGGAATAGAAATCATAACTATGTTCTATTAAACGTAACGCAAGTAATACTGCATTGAGACGGCAAAGTTTCTCTTGGAAAGCTAGTGGCTTCCAAAAATAAGAAGGTTGGTTCGTGAATATTTTTGTTGTGTGTTGTAAGCAATGAAAATATTAACTTTTCAAATTAAGATAAAATGTAATCCACTTTTAACATATGAAAACAAAGATAGTTTCAATTCTTTCTTTGTATGGCCACTATCACTATGATTATACAACACCATAAAATCATTTTTACGAAGTTATAATATATAATTTTTCTTCTTTTTTTTTGCAGGTGAGCATCTTATTTTGTTGTTGGAATCGAAAATCGTACAGGGATTTCACGGTAGGATGAGTATCCTAAATGCTCGATATGGAACAATGGTGTCTTGGAAACTGAATGAAGTCGGCGATTGACACTAGTGTGAATTGTATATGTTCATTTCAAAATTACTACAGTTCAATATTACCTGCCGTCAACAAAGCCTGTGGACCGTCGCGATGGGAGTTCTAGAAAGAATACACGCGATGTATAACGGAACATATCGCCGGGTCGATTGGTTTTAGAGCAGTTCTCTCGGTCCCCTTCTCTGGTTTCCCATAGATAACTCTTCGCCGTTGCGATTAGATTTCTATAAAACATACGCGCGATAAATAATAGAATATATAACCGGTCCAATTAATTTTACTGGTTTTTATTCTCAGGTCACCCAAAGACAATATCTGCCGCTTGTTGTGACTCATGAGATTTTCGTTTCGTCGAGTGGACGATAGTTCGCGCGTAGATAATCACATCACTCAGTGAATACTGATTCTTTCTTCTCTCCACTAAAAACTTCCCCTCCCATGATCTGGTCGCGAATATCAGCCTTACAATCCTTCCTATCATTTTGTGACTTTAAGGACGTGGTTGGTATCGTTTTTAACTAAAGTTCGAATCTTGTACAGTACGGTCGGTACAGTACTTGTCTGCCAACTGGGCAATCCTGTTATTGAATTTCACTCGCTAACTAGACTGACATGTGAAACGTCAAATAAAGTGGGAAGTGTTTCAATGAAATGTTCGGTTGGTGCTGAAAAAAAGAACACGTGCGCTTCTGAACGTTTCGCCATAAAGGTATCCCTAAATTAATTTGTAGCACATGTTTTGGCATCCCGATTTATTACAATCAATAAGCCTAAAAATAACAGAAAATGCGCTACTCCCCAATACTTGTATATCATTTGCATAATATATATGCTAGAGCAATATAAGGTCAATATGAGCAAGCGAAACAGGAGACACGTTGCAAATAAGCTCGTATGAAAGCTTTTCGTTTACGTACCGACAATATTTCGCTCCGTTATCAGCGTTAACCGATATCGTGATCCCAAATGAAACAAGGGATGAACATCTGTTGCCGAGTAGCAACAATAGAAAGAATGAAACACAGAATATCAACTGATGTCAGAGTGCGAAAAAAAAAATTAAAAATGCCATTGCCTATTTCAAGTATTGAAAAATGAAATACTAGAACATTTTTTGAATCAATGTCAATTATTATGTTTTTTTTTATCCCATTTATTTATTTAAGGCTCATTAGCATTTTAGCTGTAACAGAGCCGAATTTTTAATCGTGTACATGTCACATGGTTATCATATCTATAATTAGCACATTACACAGTTGCCATTCGCCAGTATTCCTTCTATACCATTACATATGGTACATTCACACAGTAGCCATTTAGGCGTAAGGGTATTCTTTTTCTGTTCTTCCATTATCCAGTTCGACCACCGGACAGTTGATTGATCATTGTTGAGTTATTTATAGAACAGTAGCCCGATGTGTCTGGCAGAGCAGAGCAGTTGTATGGATGAATCGATCTTATTTCGACCGTGGATCGATCTCCATCGCTGATGATTGTTGCGTGGACGTAGCTATTCTGTAACAACACAAAGATGGTCAATGAGGGCCCTAAGTTTTGAACTCACGATCGATCGCTTACTAAGCGAACGCGCAACCAATGTGGCTACGGAGACCCCCAATTATTATGTTATTGTAAATCTAAATTATACATATTGTCATTTTTTACCTATACACTGCGTTTCACAACTATAGAACCACTCATTTTTTTCTGAGTTTCCAAAGATATGTAGATATTCTGGACTGGTCAGCTTGTTTGATAGATCAAAACCAATTAAGAACTTATGAGGAGTGATCGTACGAATAGTAGAAGCAGCTTTCAAGCAGTATGGGTGGTTCGAAGAGCTTAAACATGCAATATCCTCTGCGTAGAACGAGATACACACTACAACATGGCGCAACTTGGTCAAAACCACCCCGAATGGGTTATTTGATCTAGTTGAGAACTAAAGATGACCTACGAATTAGAAACTTATTGTAATTCATGTGAAATCGACGTTAATTTTGTAAAGGAGTGAGCGTTTTTCCATCTAGTTCTATAGTTACGAAACACTGAAATTTTAGTTTTTTACTTGTTTCGCGCCAGAACACAACAATAAAATTCAAATGGCCAGATGATAGTTATTATATCCTACACTATATACTTCAATTCAACTTTTTACATATCTTGAGAAACTCAGAAAAAATGGGTGGTTCTATAGTTGTGAAACGCAGTGTAGTATACTAAGTGTTGTTGTATGTATTCGTCTACGAGTCAAACGCGTGTTCGTAAAGACTTAGTATTAAAACCCGTAACTTTAGTATTAAAAACAGCCTTGCATTCCATCTGGCATTGGTTTGATCCCCGTTGACATCGTATGGACTTTTTATTGGCACAATCCCAAAAGAGATGAAAAAAGAAGAAAAGAATGAGATGTCTGCTCCCATACATACAAACATTTCAAAAATGAAATGTTTTCTGCCAACACTAGTTCGGGTGTAGTTACTTGTACAGTGTAAAGTTTCTAAATGCATTTCTGCGTTGAACATCGTTAAATTTGATATACTAAAGCTTTCTACTAAAATTTCATGTAATTTTTTGTTTTTTGTCTTGCGAAAATAATAACAATTTTTCTAACATATCAAGTTCTATTCGAATGCCCCTCAATTCTCAATTCTAACGCTGTTATTTGCCCCAATCTCTGTAAAATCATTAGGGTAACCCAATCACAATACATTGAAAACCATGCCTTGGGATGTACCTATGACGGGAGGGTTCAAGAAATATTTTAAATATATTTTTTTAATGGTCCCACCTCATTCCCCTACAAAGCTAGACGAGTTTTCTGAACCATTAAGCAAGATAATAAAAAATAAAATAACGGTTTCGTCACCGACATAGAGATTTTACCAAATGAACATGTTACGGCATTACGTGAGCGCATTTCGTCCATGGCATGTCAAGAAAATTTCCAATACTTGACCGGTTGGGAATTGATCCCAATACCTATGTCCTATGCCTATGCCTATCCGCCGTGAATTTACAAGAGTCTTCCCGCCTTACTAGATTACCGATAACTTGTACCCTTCTAAATGAAGTTCATTACTCTTAGAAATTAATTTTCTTTTGCATTTGTTCAATCTCAATTTTCTATGCCTGTCAACGTTGCTTGTTTATACCTTCGGATATTATACTATAATGCTGTGAAATTTTCGAAACAACTGCTTAGTAGAATAATCTCTAAAATTGTTTTTTCATTGTAAAATCAGTTGACGATAATTGATTGATGATTCATTCTTGCCTTCGCAGAACAATACACTAGCTGATCGTATGTTGCAATTTATTTCATGTCAATGCATTGAAAATTTACCTCGAACGCTATCCCGGTGGCCTTTTTCGCAATTAACATAGACTCGGCTACAGTCGATTATATACATGTTGCACCAGCACCATTATTCCACATCTCATAACTACTACATCAGTATATATTTGGCACCGCATGGAAACAACAACAACAACAGCACTTGCAAGTATCAAATATCATGCTACATGTTATTTAGTATTGCCTCAGTGGAATCGCACCTCTAGGCATCGTTCGTATAATGTAAACCAAGCGCCAAACAAGCGTTCGCCATAGCATGCATACAGAGCCATACATTGGTGGCTTGAAGCTACTAGGAATATAAACATTCTCATCATTTTTGCCCTATTCTCAAAAGAAACGCTTCTGTTAATATTACTGGCCACGAAAAAAATTACATTACTTTCTCATGCTTGAGATAAGTTGCTCGTTATTGACAACTCTGTTCTGGAAAGCACACAAATGGACAGAACAAATGTATGGGAAAATGGAAACGCTCAAAGTTTTCATGAACCTTTTACAAACCAAGGGATTCTAATGTATAGCATATTAAACAAATCTTAGGGAATTTCCGATTCGTTTAGTATGTAAATTGCCAAAATCCGTCGCGGCAAAAATAGTTATTAACGTTAACATTATTTCATAAAAACGTGACCTGTTTTCTGATTTGGCACCCTTAATCAAAGACGTAGTTCTACGTCAAAACACATGCACAAACAAATGCAAAAGTAAAAATCTATCCGTCATCACTACGTCAATTTATACAATAACACTGACTATCGAACAGGTCACAATTCCTTACAACAAGGTCAAAAACTCCTTACAAATATTTCAGAATATACTGAGGTTTGTTGTTATTTTTGCTTCATGGGGCAGTGGTTTATACAATCCCTTTATAAAAAAATGAGTTTTGGGTGCAAGACATCCTCAAGTTCATAGTTCTGAGGTCACTTACTTGCATAGTATTGTATTGATGTATATCTCTTCCATTCGTCATTTTAAACATATAAAATAGGGGGTTACTAGCTACCCCCTAACAATCCCTCATCCCCCTAGACGATGAGCAGCATCTTCTTGTCGCCCGAATACCACGGATTGTACTGAAATCATTGGTAATGTGAGTGGTTATTGAGCCCTACCCAGCCACTAGCAGAACCTGAAGTAGTCTTAGAGCAGCTAAATGTAAAAACTTTCTAACCGCAAGTCAAAATCGAACAGTCGGACACAGATCTGCGGCCTAGTTTGACCAGAAATGAATTTAGAATAATTATCTGATATCTCTTTGACTCGAGTCATACGGTGAGTGAGCCGTCTTTTGGATCCGTAATTGTTATGTGCCAGTTATTGATATGAAAACACGCTGGAAGCGGCCTTCTGGATTACCAAGAGATAGGAGTTACAAGGGCCTGCCACGTTTAGGCCGCCTGCGTGTAATCGAAAATGTTGAATTGGTCCGCGAGGATGTTAGGGATAATCCAGCTTCTACTATCGCTAAAACTTTTCATCCATTTGGTTACCCATCTCGCAGGATGGGTTGAACTGGATTTGGGTTTTCAGACTCAGAGTGTCCTCCTTACACGCCCAACCAACAGACTATCACTTGTTCAGGCATAATCGTATGAAGAATATGGAAAACAGATCTAAGTAATGGACCTCCTTAGGAAGCATTTCAGTAGTTTGTCAGATTCTTTCGTTGCTAAGGGTGTAGACCAACTCAAGAGTAGGTGGAGGTACGATGAGACAAATGACGGGGAATACGTGCTGTAGGAACAGTAGCAAAGGTGCCGGCATTGGTGTCGAGTGAATGCAGCTTCTCGAACGTTGCATGAGGAAGCACAGGAGGCAATTTTCGAAAAACTGGATTAGTTCGAAGAACTTATCTATGCATCAATACGGTCATGAGGTTTTTTGGAACTATTCAACCGAAAAAAATATTTTGACGGATGAACAACAACTGAAACAATTTGCCTAATGAAGGAAGCTTTTCAAAGATTAGGTTCATCAAGAACTATTTGTGATCGACTATGTCCCAACCTCCCCTGAACAGTTTGTCGATCTTGTCAGTCGAAAACGAAATAATAAAGGCGATCGATTTTCAAGAAGTTATCCGAGTATCAGAGTCAGATCCAACCGGGTTGTGCGAATGAGACTACATTGCCACGCAATACAACATTTTTTAATTTTTTTTTTATCCAAAATATGTATTTTTATTAAGGCTCATATGGCGTCAACCTGACGGGGCCGGGAGTTCAATATTTCGACAATGTTTGCCTTATAACTATGTTAGTAATATGTAACCGATTACTCGCGGGTGGCTCGAGGTTAGTATTACAAGTGCTTTCGTAATTGTGATGTTGCTGTTTCCAATGCTCTGTACGTGTGCTCGACACGGGATACTTCCTATTGGGATGCAGCTGACCATTAATCAGCAACGCCCCCTAGTCTGTTCCCCATATCTAGCGTGGTGCGTCTTCTCGACTCGAGGAATCCAGGATAGAATGGTCACTAGCCGGCGCAAACATCAGCTCGTGTAGAGTTGTCATGAGCGGTACAACCTTTGGCTCTTGTTGAATAATCAGTGGACTGCACAACCTTCGGCCCGTGTATCTGTAAAGAGTGTGTGTATGTATTGCCGCGACTAAGTAAAAGTTTATAGATCGGATAGAAGGGATATGAAACAGGGACACAACGAAGGAAACATCATTAAACGTTGACATCGGCGTTTCTGAGGAACAGGTATAGATGAAGCAGAAGATCAGGATCACGGCTACCTAAGATATCACGGACGGGGATATCCGATTGTCTGCCTTTTGCTCTCAGTGCTCTAGAGAGCTGAGAGCGAGCAGCATGGAACCGGATACACGACCAGACAACATGCTCGATGTCGTGGTAGCCATCGCAACAATCACAAAGATTGTTTGCTGCGAGCCCAATGCGATAGAGATGCGCGTTTAGGTTGTAGTGATTGGACATAAGCCGAGATATCACGCGAATGAAATCACGACCTACATTCAATCCCTTAAACCAAGCTTTCGTCGAAACCTTAAGGATAATCGTGTGTAACCAGCGACCGAACTCATCTTCACTT